>NW_027273870.1:2090000-2645000 GCF_046630095.1 Trachinotus anak | reverse complement strand
AACCAAATTAAACCAAATTAGTTTGAGGTGTGGAAATAGTGTATGGGGTGCATGGGTGAGATATGTGAGTGCAGATGTTGCATGGTGCAGAGCTAAACATCAGGATTAAACCAAGACAACATAACCAAACTCAACTGTGCTGTGCCTGTGGAGAGGAGCAGAGATGTATATAACCAGGAACACATGCCACAGGTGTTCCAGATATACTACTCAGCTGCAGACAAGGGGACAGGTCAGCAAAGAGATCCCATACCCCCCCAAGAGGACCCCCTGGGTCGTCACAGTGGGGATATTTAATTGATGTCAAAGCTGTCGTGGAGTTCCTGTGAAATTTCTCTGATCCTCTCGAATGCTAAAAAGCTCAACACTACTGCAAAGATGACAGAGTTGAAGCCTGTTATTTGTACAGATGTATTCTGAAGCACCGCAGTGGACTAAAAATGACAGATCTGTTTGTGTGTCTGGAGGTGTTCAAGGTGTAAGGCAGTTCATTAATTCAGATGGAGGTGGTCACTTGATCGTACTAATTACAGACTGGCTTTCCACTTGTTTCCTTGAACATCCAAGCAGAGTTTCTGCGTAATCTCCAGATTATGAGAGGGGGAGTTGGATATTAGATGGCCGGCACTGGTAATTACCTCAAACATAGACACATTTACACACAAGTGGATTTAATTAGAGTCAGCGTGATGAAAAAGAAACTCGAGAAGCCTTTCAATTGCCTCTCTCACACACACACTCACACACACACACACACACACACAAAAATCTAAAGGCAAGATTATCAACTTTTTGTTCTACTTTACCCATGAGTTCTCCTTGAAACGTTAAAGCTTGGCAATTAAAATGATAATGACTTTTTAACTAGCTCAGGACTTGTTTCTTAGTATCAGACTGAAGAAGAACACACACATATACACACACACACACACACACACACACATATCTTCATACACAGACATATGCATTTGTGCTCACATAATTATCACCTGTGTGATACTGAAATAACAAAGGGCTGTACACATCCGGTCTCTCTCTTTGTCCATCCTCATCCTGTCTTTCTCCTTCTCGCTCTGTTTCTCTCCCCCTTCTTTCCTTCTCTTCTTAGGTGCAGAAACTTGTATTTTGTAATATACCAGCTACCTCCTCCTTTGCATATTAACCACCTGCTAAATTTGATAAACTGAAGCAAACACATCATGCAGATTACATTTTACTGCTGCGCAAGCATACTAATGCTTACAGAAACCTGTTACGTAAAACACACACAGTGTCGGCACACAAGCATGAACAGAATGAACAATTTAACATCCTACACAGCACTGTCACTGGAATGACATCCTCACACACATATGGACACACAAATTAAATAAATGCATTATAAAGCAGCATAGAGAATAGTCGTCTGTCAGTAATAGAGAGAGGATTAAGCTTGAATTGTAGTGTAATCATTGGATGTGGGTGTTAAATCCCTGGCATATAGCTTCCATATTGCTGAGTGAAGCCTCAGGAAGTTATCTCCTGCTGCCATGGGCATCTGCACCAGAAATCACACTGCACACACTGTTTCTCAGCAAGGGAGTTACCGAACGAGTAAATGGAGTTTAAAAAAAAAAATCATTACATATACAATATCGGTGGATGTATGAGTGGTGGGTGGGATGAGAGAGTCAGAGGGAGAGTGAAAGTGAAGGAGGATGAAATGTGAATGAGAGTGAAACATCAAGAAGGGAGAGGACAGAATGGGACAGAGAAATTGAGGAGTCAGGAAAAAGGGAGATAGATCTGTGAAAGAACAAAATATAGTAGAGACAACTTTAAAATGCAGCCACAACCCCAAAATTACCATTTCTCTCTGGTGAAATGCCAGCATGCAGGGTAGAAGTACTACATTTCAAGACACTGGAAACTCTAACTTTTAATTGAAATTCATCCAACAATAGGACATGACCCCAAAAGGCAAAGAGTTGAGGTTTTCCTTTTTATTTTTTTTCTTTGTTACTGTAACTTTTCCTCTTGCTGACCCCTGAAAGACAAAAAATGGCTATCCATGTGTTCTGTGGTGAAGAGAATGCTTGTATCCTTTACTTCAAAAAAGTAGTTATATTACAGAACAAGACTCATTTACAAATTTACAAACCTAGTCTTGTCCTGCCTTCAAAATCTTACTTAAGTTAAAGTGCAAAAGCCTGCAAATCACAGCAAAATGTACTTAAAGAATGAAAAGTAGAAGTACTCTTTAGGCAGCAGTCATATTACTATGCATTTTATTTGATAATTATTATTACCACTGATGCATAAATGTGTGAAAGGCTTTTTAATCTTGGAAGAGGTCAAGGTGAAGCTAATTTTAACTTCTTATCTACTGGCAGGTTAATCTATTACTCTGCATCATATTTTATAAACAGATTATATGTTTTGTCTGTAAAATTGTAATCTGCAATATAACAATATGTCAAATAAAAGTAGTGCAGTAACAATAAAATGTGGTGAAGTGTAACTAAGCAACGGAATAAAGTAGCATCAAATGGAAAAATGTTCAAGAAAAGTGCAAATATCTCCAAATTGCACATAAGTGTAGTGCTTAAGTAAATGTCGTTAACTTCCACCGCTGTCAATGTTCAGTTATTTCTGCACTTGTTCTCTTTACTGGAGGATGCTGAAGAAACTGGTTTTCAAAGCCTGCAATTGTACATGTTTCACTTGAAATACACACAGATGTTGCTGTGTACCGATGAACACGATAAAAGTGTGGCCTCATTTGCACAGACACATACAGTGAGGTCCAGAAAGTCTAACACTATTTGGTGTAAAGACAACGAATTGTGGGTGATTGTTTCCGAAGGGCTGAGCCAGTTGCAGCCAGTTACTAATCAGAGAATAAACAGTTAAGAACCGTTTAGCATCCTCCAAATGAGATGAGGCTTAACTTAATATGTGCACTTGCTTCCTCCGGGTTGGGAAATGTAAATTTATTTTTAACATGCCAATATATCATGATTTGAATTGAGCCAAGTCTCACAGTCAAAAGAGGGATTACTACCTTTGTCATTGAGGGACATCATTCAGTTTAAGCAACTTGTCATTTCGCCAAGGTCATAAATCTCTTAGCATATTAGCATGCTGAGTGTGTGTGTATATGGGAGTTATATTATCCATGGTTGCACACTAAGACATCTCTCAGTCATAATTGATGAGCTATGGGAAATACATCCCTCTATGCTTAATGAAGATACACAGACTCACCAGCACTCATAGACGCAGCAACCCAGGGAACACAGGGGCAGAAGGGCTTTCCTTGAAGACACTCGCAAATATGCAGCGCTCTCAATCAAGTAATTCAGGCATTGTCACGCACACCAGGTTTGTTTTACAATACTTGTGAGGACATTTTCTTGAATTAGTTGTCAGCATAACCTTTATTTAACCCCAAATCTGTCAGCTGAACTCCAAAAAATATTATATGTAAAGTAATTAACAGTGTTTTGAACAATTTACCCTTGTGGATAATAGCACGTGTATATACACACACACACACACACACACTGATTGCTGGGTGGGCCTCCTGTGTGTTTGTATATGTAAGTGTGTATGCCTGTGGTAGATGGATTAGGACTTGAATGTCATATCAGTTGATGTCTGTGTGTGTGTGTGTGTGTGTGTGTGTGTAGCATGATTTTCATGTTGAGTAGTAAATGGATGGTGTGTGTAGAAAGTGAAACAAAGGAAAGTGGACAGTCATGGAGCTGACACTGAGCGATGGCAGCAAACATAGTTGTATACATATATGCATTACAGATCACAGTACACACACACATGCGCACACACATAGACAAACACAGACACACAAACAAACACTGGAGCCCTGAAGATGAATGACAGCACGTTCACACAAATTGACACTGGGAATCTGTCTTATATTTTCCCAGCCAAATCTTTTGTTCTGACATTGCCTCTTCTCTATTAATCTCTCTCTCTCTCTCTCTCTCTCTCTCTCTCTCTCTCTCTCTCTCTCTCTCTCTCTCTCTCTCTCTCTCACTCTCTCACTCACACACACACACACACACACACACTCAGGGAACAAGCAGATATCTCACTATTTAGTCTCCAGGAGAGGTCCTCATCCTAATCCCTGATTAACAATATCAGTCGGTGGTGACAGTTTAATTTAACACAGTGCTTCTCAAGGATTAGCTGCCACATAAGGGTGTGTGCATACACTCATACACCCACACACACAGACACACATCACGCTTATGAATATTTCGCTTAAGAATAGCCACTGAGGAAATAAGATGATAATGGAAGCAAACACAATTTTCTGCAACACCACAAAATAGATAATGAGAGCGAGGCAGTGGGATATACTTTCAGGGGTTCTCTAAATAAAGGTAAATATTAAAGGGTTTTGGCACGGTGATGAGCTCCAGGTATTGTTTTAGAAGTTTGCACAACTAGTACTTTAGTGTGTGAATATCTTTTTATGTTATCATTCAAGAGTTTCTATGTAACCCTGAGTGTGTCTGTGTCTGTGTCTGTGCGTGAACCACCAGCACGAAGAGAAGCAGATGTTGTTAGTGTGTACTGTGTCTAAACCCTGCAACCACATTCAATTCGAACAGAGATCAAACAGCGTTGCATCAGCGGTTATAATGTGCATGAAATGATTTAAATGGATGCCTTTAGCCAGAAATCAAATAGTCTCACAGGCCATTGTCTAATAATTATTATGCATATATCAGGGTGTCTGCAGGAAAAAAGTTTGGAAAAATATGTAAATTCAAAATCATCTATCGCAGTTTAGTTTTTAGTTTTGTTGCAGTGTCTTCACATATTGTCTTTTTTCAATAATGTTGTATTCTGATACTGCCATTCCAGCCAGAAATTTAGTGTGATGACCTTGTGTTTGTATTTGTGTGTGTGTGTGTGTGTGTGTGTGTGTGTGTGTGTCTGTGTGTGTGTGTGTGTATGTGTATCTTTGCAGTCATCTGCCTGGTCGGCCTTGGCCTGGTGGTGTTTTTCTTCAGCTTCCTGCTCTCCATTTTCAGGTCCAAGTACCATGGATACCCTTACAGGTAACTATAGCAACCATACAGTCACACTGTACAGATGCCCACACAAGTTTCATCCAGTTTACTTGACAGTTATTCAAACACAATACACGAGCACACCATGAATCTTAAAATTACTGAAGCTGACATAAAATCATTGCGAAGGTATTGCAGACACGTTGCAAAAATCCAGGCCAAAAGAGGATCCATCCATTCCCACTGTTCCTTTGATTTTAAGACAGATGCTCGATTGGAAACACTCCCTCCAAAGTGTGCAAGCCAAAGGTCCTTCTCCAGAGACCACTCTCACCGCTAATATTTCAACAGAGATTTGCAGTTTGACTTTCATGATGCTTTACATTTCTTTCACATATTGATGTACACTCAATATACAGTGTATCCATATATGGGTCATTGACATGACGTGCATATTTTTGTGTCCGAGTGTATTACTTTCCTTTAAAATAATTTTAATTAATTCATGACATGCATCATTTTATTCTATAAAACTGCTGTAGTTTGACCATGCTTTCAGTACATTATAATAATGTATATATTTTATATTTTGGCATCTCAAACCACCAAAATGTCAGGTGGCGCAACCGTCCGAGTTAATGAACAGCCTGAGAAAAGTATTAATTATGATGTTTCAATAATAATAAATTCAAAATAGATACTGTGGCATGATTTCATGTTTGAGACCTTTCATATAAACTAAATTCACAAATATTAATAGTTTTAAAGGTGTTAAGATAATTCAAAAACCTTTGTCTGGGAATTTGTGTACTGTCAAATGTCAGGGTGGTGCAACTGTATACATGCATCTTTTATTCTGAAGTGAATAGTGACCAAGTGGCAACCCACCGTGACGTCACCCATTGGTTTGCTAATTGCCGTTTTGAAGCCTTGAGTTTGCAATTTGGCCGCCGCCATCTAGATTTTTTGAAACCAGAAGAAACCATATTTGGAGAAGAGGGTGGAGCTGAGTAGGAGCGAGGGGTGGGGCTGACCTAAGAGCCGAGGTCACTGTGCCCGCCCACCTAAACTGTCGACCTGACAACAGCATCAATCTTTAGGCTACGCAGCACTGCTGAATCCGAAGTCATTTTCCATAAGTCGAGGTAAACTTTATTACGAAGTGTTACAGTAATTTTAATAGTTAATGGTTAAAAGGGACTGCTCTTGATTGACAAGCCACAATGTGTCAATCATACGTTAACCACGCCCCAATGGATACCCTACTTTATTGTCTATTTTAAATTAAATGGGACTATAATTTTAAAAATGAACATCATGTTGTATTGAAGAAGACTTGAAACTAGCGATTGAGACCATAAACTCGTTATGAAAATGTTTACTGGGGTCATAAACCAAGTGAGAAGTAGGGTCATTTTCTCATAGACTTCCATACAATCGGACTTCTTTTTGCAACCAGTGGTGTCGCCCCCTGATGGTCATTCGATAGAATGCAGGTTTAAGGCACTTCCGCATTGGCTTCATTTTCCGGAGCCAGCGTCGATGTCCATTTTTATATACAGTCTATGATAGTGACAACATCAAACAGGATATTCCATTAGCCAGAGAGACCCCAAGTGATCTTTATTGATGAGTGAAAAGGTTTGTAGAGCTCTCTCAAATATTGATAAAAATAGCTACTTTCAACTCATAGTTGGGCTGGTACACTTTTCATGTCAGGTGGTACAACCAAGGTAAAACTAGGAAAATGTTATTTTATTATAAAAGTCTTCATTTTATTAAAACACTATATGTATGAACTTGCTAACAAAGGCTAAAGGTTAAACAGGTGTCTAAGTTGAAGCCTGTTTAATTTGAAATTAGCTGCAAAAGTCAGGTGACACAACTGAATCGTCAGGTGGTGCGACCAGGTAAAATATTTATTTAAACTAATAAATGATAGGTTAAAGTGAACAAATGGTTGAAGACTATGAGGTATATAGCTATTGTAATAAATAGATTCATTTGTATATTTATATTTTACATTTTACATTTTAAAATGTAAAATTGGATATTAAAAATATTAAATACCTGGTCACTGAAATGCAAGAATCTTAAATTATACTTAACAAAAAACTCAACCACAAAGTAACAATGTGTTAGCCACTATAGACAAACTCAGGTATACTTGCCAAAAGTTTCACTTAGAATAAAAAGAAGGAAAGTATATAAATTTGGTTGCGCCACCTGACATTTTTCAGGTGATGAAGTTAAAAATACAGTCAAAAAATGAATTTAAAACTTTGAAATGTCGTAACACAAATAAGGCTTGTTGAAACACATTATTCTAATTTCAAAAATATGCATAATATCCATTTTAAAAATACTTTTTTTTTATTTGTCAATGACCCATATATATTTTTTACATTGAATATTGTCTCCATCATGGAGGTTTTCTATGGTTGTCACATACTGAAGCTGCTCTGACACTAAAACCCTGCAGCTTAGTGAGCCAGAACAGCAGCAATTTGGTCCCACTTTGAACTAAAGGTCGCCACTACATAAAAAAGGTTCAGTGTGTGACAGAAAACAGTCTCCAGGTCTGCAGAGTCTGGGGCCAATTCATCACCACTGGAGCATCAGTGGGATATTACAGCACAACAATAGAACACATCCAGCTGCAGAAACTCACCTCTGGAGCTGGACGGGATTTAGGATGTTGAGGGCACTTCACCGGGGCAAATCATTTATTGTGACGGCAGCTTGAAACTTGTTGTGACCTTAAGCTTGAAATAGGATGAAATTGCAGTTTGCCTGTTCAGTGGGGGGCTTTGAAATCCAGTAATTGTTGTCTATAGACTTAAAGATCCAATGATTTTCCTGTAATTCATCACTAATCGTGTTGAAAATGGCAATTGCCTTGAAGGACAACATCAGATTATATATTTATTAATCATTCGTTATCTTATACGTGTTGAATTGCATCACACAATTTGTGCATGTGCAGTTGACCTGCTGTGCATTTACTACAATAATCTCCAGATTACAATAGCTATTATTTGGAAAGTATTTACTCCAAGTGTTGAAACTCAGCAATCTGTTCCCTATAATATTTAGAAAATTGCAAAGTTTGATTCAGGAAACTTGTAAAATTTTGAAACTTGCTAAGACCTACAAAATAAAATGTAGTCAAGAGGGCTACAGTATTGCAGATGTAAACGCTCGTACAGAGGCAACTCTGTTCCTCCTATTTTTTTAATCAGTGATTTTGTAGAGCAGGAAAGTTGAGGCTGGTTCTTGAAATGAAAATACAGCTTGAGATGGACTGGGTAAGGATGCATTTTTAAATTCCCACAAACTAGATCACTATACAGATACTTACTGGATACTCATTGTTTTATATGGAACATGTAAATATTTAAAATGTTTCGCAAAAAAAAAATAATAATAATAATAACAAAAGCAGTCAGTTCCATCTCTGTAGTGGCATAATAAGTTTCTGAAGCAGATGTGTATTTAGTTTAATTACATAGGCTAGTACATTTTATTGCTGCTCCAAGAAGTGCCATTTTAAATTCATGTTATTTATATTTGATTTCCATTATATTAATAAAGTGCATGTTTTGAATTTTGAGTGGCGTATAACCATTTTTAAGGGCAAGTCTGCCACTCCTGAGTTTCCCTCCCTGTTTAATAAACACAAATGCATCCTCAGCAAGCGTATGAGCAATTTTGCTTGATTACATGCTTCCAGAAACTGTTTGTATTTTCTAATCTCTTTCTTAATCAGCAGTGGGTTTTTAGTTTTTTTCTTTCTCTTTGACCTATGCTAAAAATGTGCTGTGCCAAAACAAAATCACTTATTTATATCCATTCCTTCTCGTCTCTCTGCTCTGTCCTGTGTTTCTGTCTTTTTTCCTATCTCTACCTTTCAATCCTCTGTCTCTCAGCTTCCTTATTAAGTGAAGAAAAGACAGAGGAGGAGGTTAGAGATGGCTAAGAGGCAGTAGGTGAGAAGAAGAGGAGTTGAGAA
Source organism: Trachinotus anak (assembly GCF_046630095.1). Taxonomy (NCBI): domain Eukaryota; kingdom Metazoa; phylum Chordata; class Actinopteri; order Carangiformes; family Carangidae; genus Trachinotus; species Trachinotus anak. The sequence goes on along the minus strand of NW_027273870.1, from coordinate 2,635,961 downwards.
GATACTTGAAGAGGCGGAGGCAGTGTTGCAATTGAGTCTAGAGTGCATGGTTCATAGTTGGGGTTTTTTTGTGAGTTTTCTCTTTTTTTTATCGACTGCAATCATCTCTGCAAACTGAATACAAAATAAATTATTCCCACTTACACTGGAAAATAAAGATGTCTGGCATGTCTCTGTATCTTTGTTACTTGTTTGTGGTTCTTTTCAGTTGTGAAATACTCTGTTTGGGGAGATACACTGACCTGTGACTGTGTCTATGCTGTTTTTAATCCACGTGCTGGATCTTATTTATGAAAACTGTGTAACAGGTAAAGGGAGGGTAAGAGACTCCTGAAGTCACAGAGAGTGAGGTGGGTGTTGAAAGGATGGGAAGTGGTCTTTGAAAAGAAACAGTGGGGTTAGAAAGATAGAGAAAGATGGTGCTTGCTACAATCTCTATACATTGAACCTTTGCAACTGCTCCTCACATCTTTGTGATGATATTACATAAGGAAGCGGCACAGATAAAGATCATCAGCATCATATTCTAGATTTGGAGCTCAGTCTGATTCATTTTCAGGAGCGAATAGCTTTGGATTAATACTGTTTGTCTAACATATTAATCACTAAGACAGTAAAGTGTATGTAGATGTGTACAGACACACATGGAAACGCAGAGGTCCAGTCATTTATAACTGCAGTTTTAGGACTATCTGATCAAAAAGTTTGTTTTCTGAGGTTCTGGCTGAGACAGACTTTACTCCGACTGCAAGTTCACGTCTTCTTGATAGATTGTGTGGTTACAATTGATTTTCTTGGACATGTTATAACATGTTATTTTCCTGCCTCCATCCCTGTAATCGAAAAACATAACGTTCATTGTGTATGTATCTGCAAATTGTTCACTGCCAAAGCCTTTAAATTGAATATATACTGACAACTAAAATACAGATGTTAGGCCATTAAAATCCACTTAGATGAGGTTAGGAAAACTCTGGTGTCATAGTTGAACAGTATGTCAGTGGCACCAAACTTAAATCACTGAGGTCACAGAAGACTGGCTGCAAGTGGTGCAACTTTTTCACCCAGTGTGAGAAGCATAGGTCACTTGAGAACACATACACATTTTTTCACTTGTGGGTTGCCCACGAAAACACTGAGTGGGCTAGAGCATCGAAACCATTTATGTAACCTGCTGTGCGTGGGCAGACAGGACTGGTGCTGCAGATAGACCAGTTTGGACTAATGTAATAAAAATATTCCCTCTCAGACTTCCCATTCTAGTCTATTTTTGTTTGAAATCGTTGGTATGTGAGTGCAAGCTGATCTTACAAAAACCCAAATGCTCACTGAGGACTGAATAAGCTCTCAATCAGTCACTGTAATAAAACTGCATCTCACTTTCAGAGTTTCTTCCTCCCCTTACCTTCCTTTATGTAGTCAGGGACTGCAGTATACTGAGCTGAAACAAAAAATCAGTTGGCTATTGACTTGCTGAATAGTGTATTTGAATTTGCCAGTACATGCAGGAAATGAAACTAACTCAAAGGTTACTGAGAGTGGCCTCCCATTTACAGTGGTGACACTGTACAGAACAACTAGGCCCACCAAATAACAACCATAGCTGCCTGCTGAGAGATGCCCATTTATAAAAGCACAGTCATACCCAGGTTGTTGATGTTGAGTTTCTCTGGAGATGAGATCATTTTGTGGTCTCAGGTTTGTGCTGACATAGCTTTGAAAGAAACAGTGGAAGTATGCTGATCATCAGCACTGAGATCAGAATTTCCATCTTTTCCCCTCAACTGTTGGCCTTTACATTATGGAGGAAGTAAGCAGAGCAAATGTCACCTTCATTGCGGGGGTTGTGGGTGGAAGTATTGGCAAATGGAGCGAAATCAATCCGGGCATTAGAGGGCAGTTGTAGAACAAAAGATATAAAGACACTGCTTCAAAAAGTCACAACACAGCATGGTACTTTTAGCCACAAGTCTTTTGCAGTTAATTTGTATAAATGTAATTAAAGGGGCTATTTATGAGTTATGGGCTATTTTCTATTGCTACATAGCCAACTCTAGCATTGATAACTTTACTTACTTTACCAGTCTAGAAGAAACGTTGTCAATTCAGCATCAAACTTGCTCCTTTATTTGCCAATAGCTGTCTCCAGCAGTGCACGGCAGCACCACTATATTCTCTTCTTTTGCTTCTATTTCTATCACTTCTTTAATTCTACTGCAGTTAGCATGCTAAGCAGCTAGCCCCGCCCATCTGGACCCTCCTGTCATGTTCAGAAAACGAGTCACAGTAGCATCCAGTCTGCCCTGCAGAAGCAGCGCTGCTCTTATAGTCCCTCCAAAGGTTTGAATTACAGTGGTTTTCACTGCTAATGTACAAATGTTATCCTGCATTAAAACATGTTCAGTCAAACTATGTTCTCTTAAAGCCTTTGTGATCTCAGGTCTCAGTGCAGGCATTCAGAAACTGAAAATACCCAATTGGATACAGTACAGCACAGATATCAGTAATATAATCCACATAAACAATCCGAGAGATGTTTTCTTTTTTTTTTATTGAATGTGTTCAGACTTCTCATTGTCAGTTCAAAATCATGTTCATATACAATTCTCACAAAACCTACTACAGTACTATGTACACTACTGTAACCATTTAGGGTGCAGTGCTTTGAGGGAAAAAATAATAAAACAGCATCAGGTGGATTTGTCAATAGGTGTGAATAAGTATGATTGCTTGTCATTTTCCCTTTGAGATTCTAGCCCCCCCCATTCACTGTGCCTTCAGCACAGTGCATGCTGGGATTTGCTTCTTTCACCGAGACTACAGAACATTCATAAATTCAATGGAAATGTACGATGTACAATTCAAAGGCATTACCTGTTCCCCCGTATAAGCAGCTACAAGTCCAAAGTGAAATCAGATGGGTTTGCTAAAATAAATAGGTTTTCTGAACAACAAAAGAATGCACTGACAAGAATAGAAACCTTTTTAAAAAAATACATTGGTACTGTGTGACTGGCTGTTATTGTCCTTTTGTACCTGCTAATGTTTATTTCCGTGCTTCCATCTAAAGAAAAAAAATCTAAGAAATTCAATTGGCATTTGGATGGTGACAGCAGGTTTGACATTTATGGAGGTCATGGTGGATGTATTTTACAGATAAATATTCAGAGGCAGCTTCAGCTATTCTAGGAATCTTCCTCATGTCCAGTATCTTGTTGCAGTCACTTCTTTACAGTCTGAATTACACACGTGTGACTCTCCCACACCAGCCCCCCAGGCTCTTGAACCCCACTGGATCTGTGGGGTAATAAAAACAGGGCGAGTAGTGTGTTCCTGATTGCTAATTAGTTAATCCTGGTCCCAGCTACAACTCTTCTGCCTTGCTGTGCCCACCAGCCAAATCTGCCACAGGATACTCATAGCTGACCAACCGGAGTGAAACTGCGTTGGCGGGCGCTGGCTGCTGCACGTGGTCTCCGCTCCACTGCACGCTGGGCTGCTTCCTGGAACTCCTGCCTCTGTCTGTCTCTGACAGTGTGGAATCCTTATTATCTGTGGCCGTTGCTCATCTGTGATTAGTGTCTGATTGAGGCGTGGCTGTCCACAGGTCATTGCACAGTTTGTTTTCCAAATTAAAAATACACACCTCAAACGAAATATTGAAAGCAACCCAAATCGTTAAAAATGGAGAATTAATATGATAACACACAACAACCCAAGGTGGTGTGTTTTTACATCACACAGGCATGCAAAGTAAAATAAAAAACAGCATTTAAATAATAAAACGCATAAAGGCATTTCTGACCCTGTCACACCCCCCCATAGCCAAAGGTTGGCAGTGTCTGTGACGGTTCAGGCTGTATAGCGAGCTGGTAGTTGGCCCTTGCTTGGCCCAGATGAACACCTTGGCTGTACCTTACCTTCTTCTGTATACTGCTGTCTGATCTATGTCAGCAGTGTAGTACAATATTGGTATTTAAGCCCTCTGCTCTGGGGACTAAACATAAGGGGCTGTGCACAGTTTACAGTCATTCCCGTGTAGACCCTTCTCTTTGCCTCTTTTCTCTGGCCTAACCCCGTAGAGTTGTTTCTGTTGTTTCCTGTTTCTCCCCCTGTCTCACAAATCCCCGGCTGGCATGTAGCTGGCAGAGCCCACGCTCAACATGTTTGTCATAACTGGGATGTATTGGTAGCCGTCACTTGGTGTACTATATGTGACATCAACATCAGTAGGGTTTAAAGGGGCCCATGGCTCACCTCTGCCCCCTCCCCCATGTTGACCCAGAAGAAGTGTCGTCTCAAGCTGTTCAGTGTCCTCTCTGCCCCTGCATGAGCAGTGGCCTCGTGATGCTGTCTCCACATCTCTTGATGCCTGGAGGCACGACACACAACTGAAACTGAAACTCATATGTGTTGGGGTCAGTTACTTTATGGCACAGAATGAATCCCTGGATACAAAGTCTCTGTATGTTGTCGCACCAGTCCAGCTGCACTGGCAGATAACATTTTCCTTTTCATGACCACTTGGCATTTTGCATTATTCCACATACCTTCATATGACCTGAATGTCCAGGTCTGACATCTGTGCAGCCTCGCGTCCTCCACACATGTCCTCAGGGGTGTCGTCCAGTCTGCGTGCTGCCGCAGCAAGAAGGAGCACCAGTTGCATCAGAGACAGTTTGCTCAGGGGGCCCTGGGGTTGTAGGACACTGGGGCACACCCAGCATACACACAAAAACCATGCATACGCCATTTCCCGCACATGGATTGGTATTGAGAAACACAGAATGTGCCTCAGGCATTCTTTTGACCATGCATGTACATGGTTTTTCAGAGCGGCAAAGTTCGATACAGCGAAGTGAAAATGCAAAATGAAGAGGAGACACAGAGACACAGAACTTCATAGAGCTCTCGTTCATTATTGTTATAAGTTCTGTTGTTTACACAGCAAAAACAATTTGACAGTTCAAAAACATAAATAACTGTTTTCATTGTTTCCTGTAGCATTGCTTATTATATCCTCATTATTAATTGTGAGGCATTCAAACTGTTTCCATATTATTATAATATTTGCTAATCACATTTTCACATGCCTGTCTGGAGCCCAGTGAAGACGTCTCTAGCCCCGACAAATGAAGTTCAGAGTAAAACAGGACTTTACAGTTGGAGTAATTGTACTAAAGCAAACTGATGAGCTCCCGTTTGTGACCCGACCAACAATCAGTGAAGTTGCGTTTCTTCTTTTGTCGTTCTTTTCTGTGCCATGTCTGATAACTTTTGTTTTTGTCTGCAAACTGACGGATTAAAGGAGTGTCTTCATCCATTTATGGCTAATTGTGGGAGTGGAAATTAGGCTTGTGCATGTGCACCCAATTTCTAAATGAGTGAGTTTTATTAAACAGAATCATGCATACGCCTTCATAATTCTGACACAAAGAATGCGTATGTATATTTCTGGTTTCGTGTGTACACATAGTTTTAGTCATAAATCTACACAGAGGTTTATGCATCTGGCCCCCAGGTAGAGAATCTGCATTGGTATTCTTCCCTCCAACTCTGTTCTTGACCTCAGAGTCAAAGGAGGCCAGTTGGGCCACCCACCACTGCTCCACTGCCTCCGGTCTAGCAGACTGCAGATGAGTTATAGGGTTGTAATTAGTAAACTCCACAATCTTGGCACCTGTCAAAAACAGTCTTTAAATTTTTCCATGATGGTCCATTTCCAAGCCCAAGATACAGCAACAACAATTCAGTTATTTGGCCACTGTGGCAGCGCTGCATTAAGCACTGGAAGGTTGGAAGCACATTATAGAGGAGAGTGACATGCCCTGGAACTCAAATATGCCTAAAGAGGTGGTAAAGGGTGGGGGGCAAAGGCCAGAATTGCTCCCTTACTTACTTAGCATCCTTTGTAGGAATCTCATGCTGCACAATGTTAGTCCTGCCAAAATCTCCCTCAATTTTGAAGGACGGCTGACAGCTTGCCTTGTCACTTGGCCAGCGGCAGCATGTTGAACCCCAGGTCCTTTTCATCACTGGCTTCCACCAATCCAACCTCCAAAACTCAATCTGCGCCAGCCATCAGGCCAACATCACAAGCACCGTGGACATCCGCTTCCTGCACAGCCTGCCAGGTGGAGGTGGAGGAGGTGGAGTTTTTTGAAAAAAAAGAAACCCAAGGTAAAAAACACATCACACAACCAAAGAGCAAAGAAAACGTGCAAAAAACAAGACAAGAAAAATCAAAACAGCTTTCACAACTAACAACGTGCATAAAGGCTTTTCTGACTCTGTCACACGGAGCCAAGAAACACTTTTTGTTATCCTCTAAAAAAATCACAAGGTGACAGCAGCAAATAAACATTCTTCTTCTCTTTTTTTACTGTTCAATTGAATTGTGCTCTATCTCTCTTTTTTTTTTTTTCAAACTTTGAACAGACTCCCTACCTGGGGCTGCTCTGCACTGTCACAGCAGATATTCAGTGCATCTTTACTGTAACTTGAAGGATATACTGTGTGTTGGTGTGTGTACTGGACATCGGAACCTTGACAATTTCTATAATGCCGAGCTCTAACATCACAAACTTCATTCCAATCATTGACCGGGCTTTGCATAACATTTATGGTTTGAGAAACTCTTTTTTTTGTTGAACTTTTCAGTTCCCATTCAGCTCTTCTAACTTGATTTATTAAAATTAATTCTACATAAATTCACAGCGACTGCTGCGCTGTCTCTCAGCAGCTGAGCTGAAACCTGCTGTCTGGTCTGATTCGACTCTGCAGTCTGATGTTCCTGTCTTATCTGACCCGTGTCTGCTGCACCACAACAAACTTTGAAGGAACTCCTCTGCGGCCGGTCTGTTCGGGGCATGATGCCACCTCTGTGTGGACCAACCTCTCCTCTCATCTGCAGTCCACAAACACTTTCTCCAGGCATCCACACCACTGCTACAGTAATTATCATCAGAGTGCTGCTGCAGTTATTGCTGTTTTGTTGCATCATTATCTGTGTTTGTGTGTATTTGTGCTTGTGTGTGTGTGTGCACACATGTATCAAAGTAAGTGCATGTGTCCATGAGTTCAGGCCTGTGAACACTTTTTTAAATTGGTTGTGTAAGTTGGCGTGTGTGTGTGATTTCAGAGGAAACAGCCATATGAGACTGAGGACCATATGGTTACGTCTCTCGGTGTCTCATCTTCCCTGGAGCAAATATTTCCCTGTAAAGTTTCCATTGCTTGAGGAACAAATGATAAAAGAAATGACTTGCTGAGATAGAGATTCCTTCACAGCGTTTTTTCATATTCTGGCCTTCTGTGATGATCCCTGGCTGCTGCTTCTGTTTAACAGCTCTTTTCTTAACATGTCTGAAGGTAAGACACCTACACACAAGAGAGGCTGGTCCTTTGTGTGTTGTTTTTTATGTACATGTTGACAAAGTCTAGGCCAGAAGTCCTCAAAAGGAGAATTTAAAGACATCTCTCAAAGCGCCTTCACTTCGCACTTGATATGTCTTGTGTAAATGTACTTTGCTATTACCAGTTGTGAACTGTGAAAAGTTACATGTACTTCAACTCTACATGGAACTCTGATCCAGGTTTTTTGGTCACGGGATCAATCTACTGGAAAATCCTCATTACCCTAAAACAAATGAAAAACTAATTATTTCAAGCACGTGAGGCTTTCCATTAACTCATATAAGCATCTCCATGTGTGATGTACGGCATCAATCTGCCATATGTGTGATAGCTCATTTGTTTTCATTTGACTCAATCTCTGTAGCATCTTCGAGGGCCTGCGGACACCCCCCTCCAGCTTCCTACAGTAATCATGCCTCTGATGAGAGAAGATACTTCAGGAAACTCATTTCAGGGAAGATAATTCAGCAGAGTATTGCCTTGATTCCGGCCCAAACCCTATGCCCACCGCTGACGCTGCCATCACCGCTCCTAACAGATCCTGCCTGTGGATAAGCCTGGATCTGCCCTGAAACATAATCACTAAGATTTACAGCAATCACAGTAGCATTATCTGAGAGAGAGAAAGAGAGAGGGGAAAGCATGCAATCTGTTAAGGGAAGGAAGAAAAAGCGTAAATAAAATGACACGTTTATAGATAATACTGGGTGACGCTGTGATGTGACAGCATCTGAGGTGTAAGATTCAGAAGTACCATCTACCACATAGGACATTACTACTTCTATTGTTAGGGGAGCACTGAGGAGAGATTTCACCTCAGATCTATTTTTCTGATGAAAAATAGATAATCACAAACAGTAAGGAAAGAAATCTTTAGAAAACTCTGCAAGTGTACGTGTGTGTGTGTGTGTGTGTGTGTGTGTGTGTGTGTGTGTGTGTGTGTGTGTGTGAAACTGAGGGAAGAGGAGATGTAATGTTATCTATTTTGTGAAACTCATTATCTTTTTTCTTTCTCTTTTTTGCAAAACCTCTACTCTTTGCATCGAAAGTTATTAAAACTTTCTAACTCTCAAAAAGTTCTTCCGACTCATGTCCCACTTTCATCAGGCAATAGAAACATTCATTTTATTTTATTTTTTTATGATTAACCTTAAATGTATAATATCAAGATAAAAACAATTTATTTTTACCTAAAAACAAAAAAGATCCAACAAACAGGAAATTGGTTAGTTATATTTCAAAGCATACTCCCAATAAGATGTCCTGGAAAAATAATTACGTTTATTACACACATGTATACAGCTGGTGTTATTCAATATTTTTAATTATTGTCTCAAAAAAAAAACCAAAGATCAACAATTCACACTTACTGAAGACGTTCATCTTGTGATCATGAATATAGAGCCATGCTGGCCCCATGGCTCTTGGGATGGCAATGTCGCTTTGGCTGTTCCACTTTGGTCAAGTCTTAAATAACTATGGATTGTATTAATGTCTGTACAGACATTCATGGTCCGTAAAAGATGAATCCCTCTGACCTTTCCTCTAGTGCCAACACAGAGTTTCACATTTTTGATTCTGAGTGAAATATTAGCTGAACTGCCATCAAATTTGGTACAGACATTCATGTCCATGTCTGAGTAAATTGTAAAAAAAGTCAAGCAATCTCTTAACTTTTTCTTTACTCAAGCCAAAATTTAAATGTGTCCAATTCTTTGATTTATGACTAAATACCTACAAACCTAATTCCATTCCCATCAGCCTCAGCTGTTGGCCTACTTTGTGTTCACTGCTGATAAGCACGTTAGCATGCTGATGTTAGCATTATGCTTAAATACAACCAAGTCTGAGATACTGTTAAAAGGCTCTGTCGTGTCCTGAAACCGCTGTGGATTTGATCAAGCATTACTCAAGCAGGAGTAGATAGTGCACTTGCTGGGGGACTATTTTTAACTGTGAATTAACATGTCCCAGTTCCAAGAATAAGATTAAATTAATTATAAAGAACAACAAAAGAAGTAAAGGTCAAAAAACATTGCACACAGGCTGTCATAGAGTTCACTTTAAGCAATGGAGATTCATTAGAAATGCAATAAAAAACAAAAACAAAAAGCATGACATTCAGAACACATGCAGCAAGAACAGAACTGCTGTTTATTGTGCATATCTTTGATTATCAATAAGCTGCACAGCAGTTTCAGCTGAGTATTGAGTTGTCTCACTTGCAGCTGTAGAGAATTACATTTTTGGTTGTACCACCTTAACAGAGAGGTCTGATTGCTTCCCAGAGGTACATGGTTTTCCTGCAGCATGAATACCTGCAGGAGATTTAATTCAGCAACTGAAAATTTGCACTATTAGTATGCATTTCCTGCTCCACAGGAGTGGACACATGGTTTGAATATCCAGGAGTACACAGAACATACATACAGCCTGTGCTCTGCTGGTCTGAGCTCAGCTTTACTCCTTTACTTCTTCACCAGACAACATCCTGAACCCGTCAAGAGACAGCTGTCAACTTCGTCAGCGAGTCAGAAAGTTTCCTCTCGCAGAGATCAGAAGAGCTGTTGTCAGTCGAGACCCTTCCATCCTATAACACCGCAACACTGTCTCCATGGCAACCAGTGCCCTAAGACCTATATGAAGTGCACTTATAGTAACAGCATGAGCCTGAGAGTAAGTGTTTGCGTATGTGAGAGACACAGGAAGAGGAAGTTAGAAGAAAAACAAGGTAGTTACACAAGTTGCCCGACCAAAACACCATTAGCATTTTCTTCTCATGTCCGCTAAATATAACTTTTACAGCTTTTAATTACGCTGCATTTAAACGGGATTTCTCTGCATGTTGTTCCTTTCCTTTTTTAACAGCTAATTTCAGACTTGCAGAGATTTTGCCAAGATTTTTTTCTCAGGCACTAAAGCTATAATTGCACTTTGTAACACACACACACACACACACACACACACACGTACAGACACCTACACAGTTATATTCACATGCACACTGTACCATGCAGGCTGTAATTACATGTTGTTACAGTGACGGCCCTAAGACCTGTCAGGCTGCCTTTTGTTCCAGTACCTCTTGTCGGTAGACTGTACAGTCTCACACAAACACACACACACAAAGTCGCAGCTGGTGCAGGAAGGTTGGGTTTCAAACTGTTGGCTCTTCACAGACCCGATTCATTTTCTGTGAAGTGTACTTGTTGTACAGCAACGTGTAATACACAGTAATTGTCACTCTTTACTCTCCTTCCTAACTCACTCACTTTCCCGCTCCCACTCTATTATCACTCTCCCTCAGTCTCTCTCTCCAATTCACCTTTCCATCCCTCTGAGGACACGGAAGAAGACAACAATCACAACTCATCAATTTACCATCAGCTCCTAATTAACAGTATAATTGTGCCTAATTAATAAATTGATTGAAGTGCCTTGGCAGGAACCAAACAGATCCAACCCCCTCGCCTTCGAGAGAGCTGTTAGGGGTGAAGCCTCCCTCCCCACCCCGAGCGCAAACAAATGCCTCCCTTCATGACTTCAAAGGAAGGAATTGGATAAGTCAGTGACCGTCCTGTGAGGGAGCAGTGAGCTAATTTTCTTTCACAAACAAACTGTGAAAACACACGTTTCATATGACGACCGGAGGGGTCTGAGATCATGATCAATGTTATGACTTTAAAGAGAAGGGCTCTTTTTTGGTTGTGCGGTAGTTGGGTGTTGAGAAAAGAACCCTTCAAAGGGGGGTTTTAATTATTACATGGAGATTCTCAGTCTTGGCTGTCATTGCTCTCTTTCTCTCTCTCTCTGTCTTTATATATTTTCCTGTCTCTTCCTCAGCAACAACCTGCCAGATTTAGATGAAATCAGGTGAAAAAGTAATAACCCTCAAAATTAGTTTTTAATTATATCAACACTCTCTATCTCTTGTCACCCACCACCACCTACCTCTCCAACACCTGCCAGATCCACTAACAAGGTGGAAAAAGTATAGTCACACTGAGTTTAACACATCAACACGCACACACACGCACACATATACACACCCACACACACAAATTACTTGGTTAGGTTCAGGAAAAGATCATGGTTTGGGTTAAAATAAGTTCTCCCTTAAAGTTAGACGACCTTTGTTGTCATGGTTATGACTGTGAATAATAGAAACAACAAAGACTTGGTTTGAAATGGGAAACAAACAGCAGAGTCCTGGGTTTTGTCAGCCCATCTATTCACCCCAGTCCTCCTGACATGGACTTCATCAGTGTTTATACATCACTTGACTTTACCCTTTGATCCTGTCATAATCACTACAGCCACTAGAGGTCACATAGCAATAAAACGTAACTATGGGTTGTGGTTGAAAGCTGATGACTGCATAGACTTTGCTTACGTATTAACAGTTTGTATTTACTGTCCTTAATCTGACAAATCTGTGATAAAAGACTTTAGCTCAGAAACTTCAATTTAAAAAAAACACGAAACCTTGTCGGCGCACAGAGCAAGACTTTGCAGTAGCACAGCCACTAACATTCACTCAGCTACTGCCCATTACAAGATAACAAACAACACAAACAAATAAAAGATGCTAACCGCGCTAACCCTGTTTCGTCTTCCAACAAACTCCTCACTCCTCAACAAACTCCGGGGTTTGTGTCCGACTGAGGCTCAAAAAGGTTTGGATGAGTCTCTCTGAGGTTTTCTCCACTGACCATCGTGTTTCACGCTGCTGTTTCACCTGTCGATCAATAGGAAACAGCAGTGGTGGGCGGGGCACAAGCCCAAAACCATGTGACACAAAATATGAGTAATAGCAGAGTATTTTACATAGTTTCAAAGAAGTCTTGACTTTAAGAGGAGAAACACTAACAAACATATATATAGACATATATAAAACATTATAACTGAAACCCAGGACTGCATGCAAGGTAGAGAACTTACAGTATGCTTTGAAATTTGTTAACAGTAAAAACAAACATTTGTATTTGGTCTTACACAACATGCTAAACAGCCTGTACGGCCGTAAAATTAATTTCAGAAATACCATAAACAAGTATGACCACAGCCCAGAGAGCAGCCTTTACTATATAACTGTGTGATTTAGTGTAAAAAGAACTGTTGAATTGATTGCAGCATATGTAACTATCTCTTTTTTTTTGACAGATACAACATTTTGAACACATTTTCAGTATCTCCTCTATGTTTTTTTTCTCACTTTTTAGCAAATATTTATAAAGAAAACCAGACAATGTCTGCCCTCTGCCTCTCCAGTGTCTTCCCAGGCTCATCTGAAACACTTTTAGAAGACATATCTGAACTCCTGGAGACCCTGGTCTCCCCTTTTTCCCAGCTGCCTCCTCCGGTTTCCCAGGAGATGCTTCCTTAACAACCCCGAGGCCCTAGTAACAGAGACAGCTGAGTGAGACAGTGAAGGGACAGTTGCCGTGTACCTACAGAGAGATGCCGGACAAAAATAGTTACTATGCCATGGAAGTCAAACCTGGGTGGAGCTATGTACTCACAGACACACACATGCACATTTATAAAGAGTAAGGTAACGCTGCCTGGTAACCAGCGCTTCAAAAAGGAAGTTGTTTCATGGGTTGCCATGGTTACAAGAAGTCCAGGGTAAAACACTAGGCCTCATTTGCATATTTGCAATTTGAATATCACCTCTGTCATTTGTTTTTGATGCTGAGGACCCTGACCCAATTAACTAGTCTTAAGCCTGAAATTTGTCCCTATGACACACACACACACACACACACACACACACACACATCCAAGAATACATCATCTAAATTCGAAGCCGTTAAGACAAGCACACAGAATGAGACTCACATGGACAAACACACAAACAAACCCAAAGCTGACTACAGATGAAAAAAAACAAAACAGAACAGAATCATGACACAGACATAAACACACACTGAAGATACACAAACACACAAACGCACAAACACACAAACACGCTCACCCACACAGAAGAGACAAACAAGAGATTATAGCTTATTTTGAAAGCAAATGGCGTCTCTCTCTCTCTCCGTGTATGTGTGTGTGTATATATGTGTGTGTGTGTGTGTGTGTGTGTGTATAATTACATGTGAAACATTATCTGCAGCACAGATTGCATGTGCATTAATTCTGTCAACAGTGTTAACGTGTTGAAGAGCTTGATTTATTTATCTATAGCATTTATTATACAGTATTTACTCAGTTAGGTTCCACTTGGAGACTTGCTTTAATGATGCATGTGTATTTAATGTGTGAGTGTGTATGTGTGCAGCATGCATAGGTACGTGTGCTCCCTGTGCTAGTTTAAAGCTGATTGCATATGTAGCCCAACCTGTTATCTGCTCTCTATGGTAACAAACAATCCTGCCATAGTAGCTGTCACTCACATCAATTACCATGATTCTAAAAAAAGCAGTGCAGGTAGAAAAAAATTTATACTACAGTGGAGAAAATCAGACATTTTGTTAAAATCCGGTGGTGATTTGTACTTGTGTCTGAACTTTTCATTCAGTGAGTGTCACACATTTTCAGCTACACTGAAATGAAAATATGAGGAAACAATAAGAACCCAAAGGGATATCATCTCAGTCCTATTCTGCATTAATGAAGCGTTAAGTGAAGTGTCCACACACACACACACACACACACACACATGCCCAGTTATAAATACAGGACAACGACATCCGACTAAAATGAAACCGGAGATCAAATAAAAATCTAATCAAAAAACATACTGTAGATATGGTTATCTTGACACACGTCCACAAACGCACAACGACACACACATACACTCAGAAACACAACATGTGAAAACCCACACAGCACACAAATATCAGTCCTCTCTGTCTCTCTCTCTCTCTCACACACACACACACACACACAGATATACACACTGGCAGATATACATGCAGACTCATTACAGAGTGAATTCTGCCTCATCTTCTGACTTTATATCGTTCTCATTAGTTCAAATATCAGCTCAGTGAACAGAATGATAATGGAGGATCGGGCAAGGAGGTGAATGTCAGATGAGAGGGAGGTGAGAGTGAGGATAGAAAGTAAAGGGTGGTGGAGGTGATGGGAGGGGGGGGGCATCAGGAGGGAAAAGGAACGGGAGAAAATTTCTCCAGAAGGTGATTTAACACCTGTTGGCTGCCTTATTCTTGGGCTCTTACAAGTGATGTGATGTGTCTTCTGTGTTGAGGCTGTAAATGGCTTCATGTTATATTTAATATAAATTTCTCCAACTATTAAATGCATCGCACAGTGATTATACTGGATAATCAAGTGTAAATATGACCATACTCTATGGTGCAGTTATTTGAATCACATTGAAAATGTGAAAACTGGAACCTGACGTCTCTGCTTCACAGAACCGGTTTCATGGGTGTTTTATTTTTTAGGCCGATAAAAGGATAATTTATAACAAATGATGCTGCTGCTGCTCTGTTCTCCACTGCTTTCATTTAATCTTTTGATCTTCCACTTTAATTAGATGTTATCTGTGCTATAATCTGTGTTTTTAGACTGACTTATATACTGTTTTTTTTTTTATCCTTTGTATTTGTATTTTGTTTTTATGCCGCCGCACCCTCCTGCCCTGAAAAGACCCTGGCTTTCCCACCTTTCTGACTCATCTCTGCACACTTTCTCTTTCTTATTTTGACTACCTGCCTGTTTCAGGATTTAGCCTTTTCTCATTTATTATTATTATGTTTTTTATTTTTGAGCATTTGACTATTTGAGTGATGCCCCCTTAATTTACCTCAGTGAGTCTGAGTTACCTTGCTAATTTGCTAAATTACCCTGCTTGCTTGAATGGCACAGCCAGAAGTAAGACTGAACTAAAGCTCTTCAAACATTAGCTCAGTGTTTTTGACCAGAATTTAGTGTGAAGCAGCTACAAACTAAGCTCCTGTAAATTTACCTAATGTATTTTAGCTATTTAACTCTCTTGCATTTTATGTTACCAAGGTCTACTCTGACAACAACACTATCCATTTTCACCCCAACTTTCTGTTCCTGATGTTATGTTTTGTGATTAGTAGCAATTTAGTTCATGTGAAAGACCAAAAAGAAAAAGACAGAGTGCAGAGCAACAAAGCATACATTTTTATACTTTAGATTTGTCAGACAAAACTTACAATCTTAACAGCAAAACTCTGTTATGTACTGTATGTGAAGGCTGTGCATGGCGTGCTATGTAATATATGCACTGTACATACATCAGCGTGTGGTTTTATTTTACCTTCAATATTGAAGGCAACGTAATTAACAAGCCAAAGCTTCAAGGTAAAAACATCATTACAATTTATTTTCACGTTAATATGATTTTCAGGAAGGAGTCCTCTTGTTGTATACAGCGTGCTTACAATGTATTCTGAACAACCAATAAATCAGGTCATGCAAGCTCACAATTATCCGCTGGCTGTAAATGGCCCTGTTCTTAATATGTTTACTAAAACCTGTCACTTAAAGTTAGTGACAAACAGGGAGACGCTGACGGAGCCAACAAGTAATGCTTTATCTATCTATCTATCTATCTATCTATCTATTTATCTATCTATCTATCTATCAGTGGCGGTGTAGATGCATGTGATGAATGATGAACACAGATTCAGTCATATTATGTGTATTCACAGTATTTATACAGTTGTAATATAGTGTAAAGTTGTAATGTTAAGAGGTTTTCCCATGAAGTTATTTTTCAAGAGAACTGTTTACTGCCCAATAACTGGCACACTGTCTCATTAGGTTTTCCTAAATTAATAGATTTCATGTTGATTGCATCTGTGGCCTCAAATAGAATCTGCAGCTGTGGTGAATTTCTTTGAGATGCTCTTTGGAAGCCTAAAGCAGGCAGCGCTGCCTGGTATTTGAATGAGTAATGGGATTTTCTGGTATAATCAGGTTTAGCAGGTATTCTCTCTGGTGTACCCTGGGTAACATTGTTAATTTGGGACTGAGATAAGGAGTTTTTACTAAAACTGTTGTTATTACACCTTTACTTACTTTGCCTTCAACAGAAGAGCGTTTCACTGTGTCTCACTCCGCTCGAACAACAAACAGAACCAGGTATACCTAAATTGTTTGACCCTTTTCATCTGACTAGGGACTGATGGCTCAGCGTTGTCAACATTGTAACCAGAGGAACAGAAAAAAAAACTGTTTTAAGGGAGCTAGAAACTGCCAACATAAGTTAGCAAACAGATGAAGCAGCATTGCCCAGTGTTTCTCCTGAAACAATCTGATTTTCATTCAAGGTGCTATCTTTGCTTCTTATGGTCTTGGGTTTGCAGTCATGGTCTAGAGATCACATTTACAGGTTGTTTTTTTTCTGTTATTATGTTTTTTCATATTCAAATTCCACTGAATTTAAGTTGATAACTTAACCACAACCAATGTGAAGCAGTTTATTCCCTTTAGTCTATTCTTTTTGAGTTAGTCTGTATTCTTTCATTCAATAAGTGTCTACACACACAGTCAACCACAGGTCACCACAGCCAATAGTTTTTTTCTCTTGACTGTCTAACAAAAGCCAGGTTTAGGAGAGTCGTTCATTCCCTGGATAAAAAAGGTTCACACTGCACAGGGCACCAGACAGGGATGCCCACCTTCTCCCTTACTGTTGACATTTTCATTGAACCCCTTGCCTGCACCAGTGAATTTGCACTTCAAACAAAGAAGACAAAATCAATTTACATGCCAACAATATCCTACTCTATCTTCAAGGTCAGGAATGTAGTAATCCTGCAACCACGATAAGCGCCATTCTTTTACCCTGGGTATTCAGGTAACTGAATAACTATTAACTTCTCCTCCAGATTGTCAGAGTTAACTTAGCTTAATTGCACACCACTATTAGAAAAATCTAAAAACGATGGTCTAACCTTCCCCTCTCTCTAACCGGACGAACAGCTACTATATAGATGAAAATCCTACCTCAGATCCATTAACCTCTTTTCAATGATTCCAATAAAACCTACAGCCAAACGATTCCAATCACTGAGTTTGGTCACAAGTTTACTGCCTTTCCACTTTACAGAAAAATAAAGTTAGGGGTGTCCTAAGATGCACCCAATTTTCACCACTACTATCTGGGCAAGCAAATTACTGTATCTTGTTAGATGGATCCACCCTAACCAAGCTCCTTTATCTTCGATTGAACTAGAACAAGCAGAATGCAACAACATAAAAATCAACAACTTACCTTCCACTGGCTTCAACATCAAACATGACAGTTATTTCAAAAACCCACTCATTTCCTCAGCTCTGACAGCCAGGTGGAAAACACTTGAAATTAGCAAATCACAATTGGCTCCTTGCGTGTACACCCATCTCTGGCACAACCCAGTCTTTCAACTCAACAAATCTCCACTTCAACACATGGGAACAAAAAGGAATCACACATCTCCATCTATTCTAAGGCAACTCATTTATCTAATTAAAGACCTGATCCAGAGGTATGAAGTCAGAGGGAAGAATTTTCTCCAACAGGCTTCTTACAAATGAAATCACTCTTCAAAAATAAAATCAATATAATAAACACTCCACTCCAACCCCCCAGCTAGCTGAACAGATCATGAATTTTTCCACACCCAAATTCTCTCAAACTTATATAAACTAATCTCCAATATAAATGACAATATCCACCTACCAACTGCAAAATGTGAAAGAGATTTATTTCTCCCCAGGTAACATAGAAGCTCTCCACAATCTTGGGTTGCAGCATTCCCCGCTCCCACTCATTATACATACTGCTATCAAAACACACAGAACCAAGACTGGTCGCCCTATCCCCAAGAAAATCATCCTTAGAAACTGGAAAACCAAACAAACAACAAATGTATTATTACAATTATTATAGCAGTAATTAATACAGTATTCAGATTTGGGATGACATTACACTAGTTCACCTGTTAACATCTGTAATTGTCCATTGCCTCTCTCCTCAGTGTGCATCAAGCTGCAATAACTACTTCTGCTTAAGACAAGAGTGTCTCCTGAAGACACTTCATCCCGCTCAAGTGTTTGTTGTTTTTATTCTTTTATTCTTGTGTTGCTTCTCAAATATTCCCAAGTATTCATTTTTCTTTTGTTTGGTCTTCCTCACCTCTTGTCCAGCCCTATGGCCTCTGATTGTGATCTCTCTTTGTTAATATTCTGAGTATCCCGTCAGGTTTGACCCCAGGGCGACCCTCTGAAAAGATCTCATTTTGACTGGAAGATACCAATAAGAAAATTGTAAAATAGAGTCAGTAATAAAACACTAGCGGAGGCACATGCTGCACACATAAAATGCATACTGTACATGAAAACATATGGACATATAGATTTCTCATGTGCACACGCATTCATTTACCACACGTTCAAACAGTTTAGCAAGAGAGTGTGAATGAATATGATGAATATCAGGAACATCAAAGGCAATAAACTGAGCTCTTTACAATAAATGCAATGCATGGTTGCTGGCACTTGACAGAATATATAAAAAAGATTAAGATGTGAATATTGCAGCGGATCATTTTTAAATAAGCTGGACCATTATCTGTTGTCTTGGTTTGGCCTGCGCAAGGAATGAAGAACAATGACTTCAAACGAGGCGAATGTTTCCCTCTGAGTTCATGTGGTTATTGCTCTCCTCAAAGATCGTATTCCTGCATACAAATACAAACAGGAGGGTCTCTGCACATACTGTATAGACACTCAGTATGGGCTATATATTTAACAAAAATCCAATGTGTAGCCTGTAAAATATCACTGAATAAATTGGATAGTTTAATGTCCTAAGGAGATTGTAAATCAATTGGTACATTTTTAAAAAATGATTAATTGACAATTACAATCAATTATGATGTGTGTGTGCTTGTCAGTATGCGTCTGTGATGAAACCGTAAATGTGTGGGTGGATGGTGGTGTTGAGGGATGTTGCAAGAACTGGCCTGGATAATTATTGTATTTCTTGACAGCTCTGCATTATCAAGCTGTGGCCAGATTATAAACCTAAAATTGTAGCCTACAGACTTCATAATTCCCAAACTAAACACTGAGGGATAATTCAATCACAAATCTATGCAATCATATATAATTCAACTTCACCAGGAACATAAGGCTGGTTGTGAACAGATTGAGGTTTGTGAAAAAGAAACTGATTTGACTGCTTTTTAATAGCTGACCATTTGAAAAACATCTCCAGTGATTTCTACACATGCAACCAAACACAAGGGACAATAAGTTGCTGTATGGTGTTAATGTCTGATCCTTGATCAGAAACATGAACCAGTCACCATCCACATCTGTTTCCTGATGCAAAACCAACACAGTTGAGTAGAGTTAAGCTGGTTCCATGCAGTGAAAAAGGGATATCAGTAGATTGAGTGGTAGATAACATTTCTCATGTTAAACTTAATTGATGATACCTTTCGCCACTTGTGGGCATAAAAACAAGCCTGTGTACACTCATTATAAAGTTAATATATAATGAGGTGAATGTGTTAGCAAAAAGTTGCCTATTTACACATATTCACTACCAAAACCTTGAGCTGAAAGGCACTAAAAGGCTCCTTCAAGGTGACAGAAACCGAAGAGTTGGGTTATAATCCTCTGCTGGTTTGTCACTACGAGTGAAACTTTTCACGTAACACATCATCTTTTGACCCAGTGTTCATATAAAAATATTGGCTGGTGCTACTTTAAGTGGACAGATTTTTTTTGCCACAAACAATCACCACATTCAAAAAATCCCTTTGATTAAAAAGAAACACACCTTCCATCCACTCTGCCACTCTAATTTCCCTACTCCCCAGTGGGGGTTTTTTCAGATTTCAGATTTTTCATTATGCATGTTCTCAGAGATTCAGTGACAGTCAATTAAGGCTGTAAGTCGCAAAAGAAAACCAAAACACAGAGAATGTAAAGCTTCAGTCGTAGCGGAAAGGATATTCCCATTATGGCTGTGGTTTAATGGTCATAGATGTGGTGGGAAGATAGAATGTGTGTGTATGTGTGTCTCTGTGTGTATGTGGGCGTTCAGATGGGTATTACTGTAGGCCATGAAGGCCTGGGCCGTTTATTTAAAGAGCCACTATAAATGTTGAAGCAGTGATAATGGCCGCGGGGCTGAGGGATGACATTTTGACAAACACAGCTTATTATAGAAATGGTTTTATCAATGTGTTTATGGCGCCATCCAAGTTGCAGATTGTGTGTGAGCGTGTGCAGATGTGTGTGAAGGCTTGTGTCTATATGAAAATGCACGTGCTGAAGTGTGACAGAGCACCTCTGTTTGTGTGTGCGTGCATCTTGCCACTAGCCCATCGAATTGCTACAAGTGGAGAGTGAGAAAGCCACTAAAAAGCACTAAATGTGCTTGTTTCCTCTCATTTATTTTCTGAAGTGGGAAGATGGAGGGGGAGGAGATGGAGAGAATAAGCTAACGACTAAAAACAAAAGATAAAAGGAGGGAGGGGTGGAGGAATGGAGGAGGAGGAGGGACGGCCAATTGAAGCGTAATAACTTTTATACATCTTGTTTTGCTTCCTGCTGGCAACTTTTCCACTCTTGGTTTCTGGGACTAGGAGGCATCAATTGCTCAGACAGTCCTCCAAATACACATATACGCAGCCTCTCGTACACGGCAAGACAGACATGAAGGCAGTCACGCTCACACATACACAAACACTGCATTGATCTTCCAATAACTGCCACAGCAACTTAACAACGGCGCCATCGCTGCCAGCTCTGTTAGCGAGAGCGTCATGTCATTTTAATGTCTTCTGCATTATGTGTGTGTTTATGGGAGCTGAGGCAGCATTAGTATTATTACAGTCACATTACGGAAACATCATTACCAGTAACAACACTTTGCACAGTGGTTGTGTGTGTGAGTGCACATACATGAGTTCCTGTGGCATCTCTGTGGAACAGTTTGAGTCGTCACTGTCATGATTTCCCCCGCTGGGTTTTCAAATGATGTCAGACGCAGTCAGTCGCAGGTGTTTGGGTTCGTCATGGTGACAGTGCCCTGCGTCGGGCCTTTTGTGGGCCATTAAGCTGTCTCTCTGTCTGCCTTTCTCTTGCCTCTCTGTCACCATTTCTCCTCCGTCTGCATTCACTACATCTGCTTCCATAAAAAAAAAAGACGTGTAAGCATTCATTAGGTAAGTTAATTACTGGATGAGTGGTGGCAGACAGGCTCATTTCAGCATTTCAGAAAAAAAGATATTCTGGAGAACATCCACAACATATCTGCCCAGAAGGCCGAAAAACATCACCGACAGAGGTCAGAGGAGAAAGGACAGTGAACAGGTGGCCTACAAATATACACATAACAGCTTTTATACAACAATTACGGTCTGAAGGGCACCTCAAACCACACAACTCACTCAGCCTTGAAAGAAATCTGTTATTGGGCTAGGTTGATTAAAAAATTAAAAAATACACTGATTTCCTTTCTTTGCCTTGATTGTCTGTCCATGACCTTTTCTGTGCACAGCTCTTTACAACGCAGTTCCACGACGCATCGTTTGGGTATGAAATCTCATTATCAAGACAGATTAAATGGGGCAGCTTGACCACCCACTACATCAATTTAGCTTGTCTGCCCAGTGAGATAAGGCTGTCAGACTCTAAAGAGAACGTGGCAACAAATTGAGGGAGTTGAAAGGCCAACACACAGACATTAAGTGGCGCCGTGCATTGCAGCAAGCAAAGAAAGAGATTGAGAAGAAAGAAACCTGACTAATAGTGATTATTAGAGAGTGAAATATTTGAGACACCTCACAAACGGGTGGATGGCACAAACAATGCATTTAATGATTTTAACATTTATAGACTCTTATTCTGATAGCGGTGCTAAAAATGTTAAAAATGTAAAATACATTTTACTAGAGAAAAGGTCACAGGGTCACCAAACCCATTAGCAATATTCTCTTGATACCATTATTATCCATGCCACCTACTGTCTGAGGTACCGTGCTCAGGACCTAACTGTTTGACGGACATGCAGATCAACATCATTATCCCTCAGCCCCATCAATAACAGGGAAAAAAACGAAGATTTTTTATGGCCCTGGCTGCTTCTAAAAAAGCTTAATTCCTCATTCTGAATGTAACAGGAAAGATTGTTCAGAACTGAGTGAAAAGGGCCAGAAGCTCTGAGAAAGTTTTTTTGTTTGTTTGTTTTTTTAACCATGATGCCTCCAAAATGGCTGTTCCTTGGAGCAAAAGTGCAATTCAGATGTACCACATAAGTGAATGTTGAGTGTATTTCAGTGTTGACAGTAGTTCTGGGAGGCAAAACTGAAGCAACACATGGACACAACACATAGTAAAACAAGCTTAGGCTGATTATAACCTTTGGGTTTCTGAAGAGAGGTTTTGAAGCACAGTGTGGGCAGCTCGCTCACTGCCATCTTGGCGCAGAGGTGGGGAGTGAGTGGAGACAGTAATATCCCACTTGTTTCTGCGGGTTGGTACCCAGACTTCCAAGTTTACATTACTTGAGGTAAATCAACCTGTAACTATACAACATAACTTGAAATAATGATTTATCTGTTATTGAGACAAGCTTAAAATGCTTCAATTTGTTGATACTGGCTTGCATAGCCATAATTATTACCGCTGCTTTCTTTTGAGCCTGTTAAGGCATTATACCAAACCAGAAATTTGAAAACCTGCAGTTAGATTTTAAGTGTGGATGCATGGGCGCAAAATTCTCCACACTGCTACTGCACATTGTGTGTACATGGTTTTGGCACTGATAGAAGTCTGCAGGGGGCTGAAATTTATGTGATTATTGCCCTGAATATGACTATTGAGAAAGAAAAGCACTGTTATATTTGTTGCAAGACTTTCTTTCTTTCTTTCTTTCTTTCTTTCTTTCTTACTACTCGACTTGATATTACATAGTATTAGAGACTGTCATATATATTGAGGTGTTGATCCTTTGCTCCATTTTCTCCTAAATGATGTGTTATTGTCAACATAAAAACCGGGCCATCCTTTATTGTGACATTATCCTTCATTACATGAAGCATTTATTACTCTCATTTATTTTCCCACCACTTTCACAGTGTGGGTCATTGGTGACAGCTGTGTCTGGTGTGGTACCCACAGAGCTGCAGAGACTCAGTCTGTCTGTTGGTTTGGTTGAGGTGGACTACGGTGGAAAGGCCTTCTCCTCTTCTTCTCCTATTCCTTGTGAGGATGTCCTCATCATCCACTGTGGTGGCAACGACATGGGGCGGTCATCAGCATCAAGCTGTTCACAACGATGCAGGACCTGAAGCAACTTCACCTCCAAAAAGTAAAAATACTCCAACACAACATTGCAGTCTTCTGACCTTTCTCAGGACAGTCTCTTAGAAATGACTTGAGATTGGTCAGAAGCCCAAAGTGTTGACGCATAATTACGCAGGATTATTTTAACTTTCAACCTGAACATAACCAGGGAGCCTTACATCCAGCACCAGAAGCCTGGGAAGGTTTTGAAGTGTGCCTTTTGTTTGCTGCTCCGACAGAAGACTAGTTTAAACACAGACGACTGTACACAGCAAACAAAGCAGTGGCTCAGGTCTGGATAAAAGGGTTCAAAATGAAAAACAAAGAATTACCTGCAAACTGAGTAGTTTTGAAGCCCCTAAAAAGAAAAAGCAAAAAGAAACAAATTCAGCTGTTCCAATGTCAAATCAGTACATTCAAATTTACACAGCTTGTTTTGTTTGATTTAAGTGCACTTGAAACAGTTAACAGTTGTAACAGTAATTATAATGATAGAACCTGTGTCACAATTTTTCTTCTTTGCCTTTGGAGAAAGAAAATGGTAGCTTAGTGGTTTCCCTCAGGCAGGTCCTTCCCTAATAAATGTTATAAGAAGCATAAAAATATGACATTATTGCAGAGAATATGGCTCTTTCCTATTCATGAAAGAGATTTGTGTGTTTAAGTTTAAGTTCTGTAGATATTCAACTTTGTATTTAAAGATTACTTTAAATTGCTTTAAATGTATATTCATTTATTTTATATAATATCAAAACCATGGTTTGTACCAGGCTGTAAACAGGTTTATTTCTGCTATAAATTTGGGCGTTTTAACATGGGAGTCTGTGGGGTTTGACTCACATTTGGAGGCCGCCTCAGTGACCATTTGAAGAAGTGCAGTTTTTGTTGGCTTCATTTTTCAGCCCAAGAGGCTGCCGCTTGAAAACAACACTTTAACTTTAGGTGTTTTAAAACACATTAATTCTAAGGTTGGCTCTGTATGTATCTCTCACTGCATCTCTCTTCTTCTCCACCCTCTCTCTCCATTATACAGTATGCTGCAAATACACACAGCAGAAGTACAATTACCTGTCAATTCTTCCCCTCCCATAGGGTTATCCAAAATGTGTTTGTCTCTCCCTGAAGACTCCCTTTCCCTCTACGGTGACTAGACAGTGGTTTGATATTAATCAAGTGTACCTTACGCACATCTTTTTGAAATCAGTGCGTCATGCTTTTGTTTGACATGTCTGTTTTTTTGGCAGGGTCTCACCTCATCAACGCACTTGTGGTTCTCCAGTGCCTTTGCCAGATGCTACAGGTAAAGTAGCCCCAGTACAGCAGAATCACAGCTTCATATATTTGTCACTGCTGGAGGCACAAATATTGTTTGACTAGCATCTAGAAATATGTGGGCGTGGGAAAATAATCCAGTTATTTGCCTTGTTCTGTGCAACCACCGAAACAAATCTCATTGGCCTCTCACAAAGAGGAAAACTTTCACTTTTTTTGATGTTATATATAAACTGCACAATGACACATCACTACTCAATTAAGTGTGAATATTTGACTGACAAATGATGCAGTGGCCACTGATATTTAAAAGAAAGTAAAATATGAGTGACTGTGTGCTGCTAAATTTGTAATTGTGAGATACTCAGGGAACTGCAAGGAAAGAGGTTCCATTCAATAAAGCAATTATACTTCATTTATTACAGCAGGATATTAGTGATAACAGGATTAATTTTTAGTTCTAGCCCGCCTCTGTTCACCAACACACAATCCCACTGACCTCCAAACATAAATACGACAGTTTGCTCAAGAGCTGAAAATCCATGGACAACATACATTTAATTGTAGAAAATAAGGCTGTTTCATGAATTCATTAAGCCAATTACAGTTGAGCAAGGGAAATATTTGGTTGTTTCAGGATTTAATGTTGTGAAAAACTATCTGAAGGACTGCAGTGAAGCTCTAAGCTTTTAATAAGTGTGTGGGCTTTTGTGTTTTCTGCCAGAACTGGTTGCAACACCAGCCGGTTAGCTGCACAAACACCTGGATCTGCTGTGGGTATCTGTAGTCATAGCAGAGGCATCACAGTGACCCAGTAATAGTAACAAGATAGCAGCACAAAGCCTGGAGGCCCGCAGAGCTCTATCATGGTAATCTGCTTGGATAAAACTAAGACAGCAGGATCCAAGTTTCCAATCCTCCGTGGTACTTTGAAGCAAGCAAAATCCTTTGCTGGTTAAAATGTTGCCATAGAGGATTTGGTGTTAGTATATTTACTTTCTTTGTGTTGCTGCAAGCCTTCACCACAGCCATTTGACCTAAATCATAGTGGATTTGATAACCCTTTTTTCATGCACACTAGGCCAGTCTGACTTTTCATTTTATTTTTTTATTCTTAGCATAGTTATTAGTTAATAACCATCTTTTATAGTTATTACTGTAAAGGCAATCAACATATCTTCAATGCATCAAATGTATTAATATCATTTAAGTTAGACTCAATATCTGTGTTTTAACTGAAGTGTGAAAATTGAAGAGTCAATGTGCAATGCAAAGAACATGTATGATGGAAAATGATTTTGGATTTTTATTTAGAAATAACTTCTCAACTCCTCTGGGACTAAGACAATTTCATCTTTTCGAAATAATCCCCCCTGCCTTTGAGAACAATCTTTCACAGGGCACAGATGAGTCTGGGGTACACATAATCCCCATTGCCAGCTTGTGAAGGCATGTATAAATTAATTTCTGTCTTTCCCATTATTTCAGTAGATCCTCAAGCTATCCAGTTATTGGGAGAAATAAGATCAAAGTGTTGCTGTACTGGAGAAGTCTTTCTTGGTGGATCCATCGCAAATGCCACCAACTACATAAAAGTTCAGAACAGTGTTATAGACCAAAAAGTATGAAAATGTATCATTTCTCATAAGATGTTATTCTGTTATTTGAACCGTCACCAGAAAGCAGTCGCATGGTGCAGACGGAAAACGAGGCTTCGCAAGTCATCAGTAACATCTGAAATAATGCACATATCGATACGTGCTCCACTGGAAAAGCTCAGCTTTATTCAACACTCACTTCCAAGCCTTGACCTCTCACACAACATCACCACTGTAGACTGTACATGTATGTTTATGAGTCTTTTTAGTACAAGCACTTGTCTTGACAAATAAATGAACAATTTAATTTGCATGAAACACAAATGCTGAAATATTCAGTTCAAGTTACAAATTTTTTTTCTTCACTTTCCATTGTAAGAGTGTAATTAGTAGCCAAACTAATAATAATAATAATAATAATAATAATACTATTAAAGACATTTTCTGTTAGTGAGTGAAGGTCCTATTACCATTTACTGAACCTGTACACTGTAAACCCAGACAAGGCAATGGATCACTGTCTTCAGCAAATAGCAGCACCGTGAAGATACAGAGAGAGAGAGAGGGAGAGAGAGAAAGAGAGAGAGGGAGAGAGGGAGAGAGAGAAAGTGTCTGTTTTTTTTTTCACGGGTGACTGCAGTTCCCCTTTTGTTTCCTGCTCAAAGCCTTGTGGATTGGAAACCCATTTTCACCCAAAGTCTGCACGTCATCCCTGAAGGCTCACACACACACTCACACACACACACACACACAAACTCACACGCACTCACACGCACAGGCTGAGACACCCACACACAAACACGAAGCACAAAACAGACACAAATTCTCCTGATGCTCCTCTTTACTCACTCACTCCCTCACACACACTCTTCCTACCTCTGTTTCACACAAACAGCCAAAGGCCAGTGGTAAACAGCCATTTGCATTGGCCCGCCGTCCTGATAATCAACCTCTAATCAAGGGCTTATAGGATCGTTAAGGCTCGTTAGGGCTCGTTAGGCTCTGATTTATACAGTGTGTATGGATGGTTCCAACCCACTGCCTCATATTCATGGGGACATTAGGAGATGGACATTGGCATTTGCATTGATATATTGGTCTCGCATCCTCGAACCCCTTCATTTGGTCCGTGTTTGTATGCGTGTGTGTGTGTGTGTGTTCCTGTCTTTTTTTCCTCAACAGCTGTGTGTGGAATAGTAATCTTGATCTTATCCTGTAATTTGCTAATTACCATAATCACGCATGACATCGTGACAATAATCAGACACACACAACCACAAACACACTCAGAAAATGACACACACACTAACCTAGGCACACTTTTATAGAGGTTTAATTGCCTCCAGCCAGTTGATGGGAGTCAGCTGAACTTAATATCCTTTTGCCTGTGATCACACACTCATGGCCTTTCTTTTGATGTATAAATGCTCTTTGTGAATCAGTGTGCGTGCGTGTGTGTGTGTGTGTGTGTGCTGTTCATACGTCAGTGTGTGATTTTGATTTTATTGTAGGGGCACAGGTGAAAGTGGATGAGACAACAAAAAGTGAAACGTTGACCAAGGCAAGGTTTTGACGGTGACAGTATGACATGTTATCGGCAGCACAGTTGTTGTTTACAGAGTGGTCATATCAGACAGAGGTAAATGGCAAATGAGATGTGTAAGTGTCTATGCATCAGCTGCATACCTGAGACTTTATTACAGCTTAACATAATTGCATATTAATAAATTCTTATGTGGCTTTATTTTTTATGTAGCTTTTTCTTTTAACAAAATCCTTTCTTCAATATATGTACCTAATATCAACAATAATCAAGCAGGAGATATGTCACAGATGCATACACTACATGCAACTATACTATACAGGTGGCTTGTGAATATGTCAACCTTTTGTAAACACGAGATTGACATATCACATTTGTTTGCTGGCTGACGTGGTAAAACAGATGCTTATTACACATCTAGCAGACATGGAGCAGCATTCATCTGGAGTTGTTTTATTTGAAATATACAATAATATATAATAATGTTGACCATTCTTGTGTCTCTGTTTTTTCTCTGCACCAACCTTTGGGGGGAATACCTGGTTCTTCAGCGACTAAATGCTCCTCAGTGTTCAACAGGTAGTCGTTAATCTTGTCTGTCTGCTGTTTGGTGCTATGCAGGTAATTCGCAGTGGGTTCTCTCACTGTAAACAGCTGCCTGCTGCAGCTCAGGATGATACTGAGGAGCGGAACCAACAACAATGACGCTGTGAGCCAGGAAACCGAAACAATGAGCTGAAAGATGCAAAAACAGTCACAGAGATGAGGGGAAAATGTCTGTGTTCATCACTATGTGCAACCCTTTCACACACACATTTGATCTATCGTTTATGAAAATATTGTTTATTGCAGTTTTAAAGTTACAAACATTATCTGCATGATAATTCACTTTAATTATCATACAAAAGTATTAGCTTGTACAGTTTCAAGTGTGACCCAACAGAAGTATCTGCTTTAGTTCCTACCCAGTGCAGTTCCTCATTCACTTACAGTACGCTGCAGCACCTTGGCTTGATTAGCTCATGCTGTCAGCTAACGCCTTTAACAGTGACTCAGACAAAATAACTGCACGCCACCACACAAACTGTCCCGATAAAACTGATTTGTTAATTCACTGAGGCAGTGAATGCTGCTCCTACTGTTCCTCTATTCTGAACCCAGTGGTGCAGAAGACAGACAATGAAGCCAGTATGCTAATCACAAATACATATTAAAAATGTATCCAGCTTGTGTGTGTTGAAGAAAATTCATTCATTCCAGTTCAGAGTTTGCTGCAGTGGTGTGAGTTTAATTGTATTCCAGAATACGGTGAGCCTACTGACACAGAGCGGGTCTGAGGCAATAGACTGACCAAGAGTGAAGTGCGAGAGAACAGTTATACAGTAGGCACAAGCTGGGGGTCACACAGTATGTAAATGCTGATGGTATAGTGGTTACAGATATTGTAATTAGGCAGGATACAGGTACAAAACAGAGGAAGGAAGGCTATTTGCATTACCAGACCTAAAGGTGTGATACACGGAGGCTGTGGTCACCTGTATGTAAATAAAGTTGCTTCAGTTGTTACAGGCATTGTAGAGACCTCACAGTGTAACACCTATACCCAGATGTGCAAACTTCGACAAGCTGCAAAAAGACAAGAGCAAGGACAGGGAGGGAGCCATGTCAGATTCAACAATCCTACATTAAGAAATAAATAGAAACATTTAAAGTAATATTTTATCTCTAAGAACTGTGCTTTCATGAAACTTTTATTGACTGAAAAACAGTAATTTGTGATTTTTAATGGACCCCGATATTATACCAACTGTCTTTGTGAAACTTTGTGAAAATCCCTGTTTTTTTTTTCAGGGAGTAAGCAACCTAAATTTAATTGATGTGTATCGCATTGCGGTCTGGCCAGTGCACTCAGGGGTGTTCGACTAATGGCCTTTTAAGCTTAATGACCTTAGCCAAGCATAACTGAATGTTTATAAACCTCTCATTTATCAGAGGAGTTTATTCAGGCGATCCTTATGGATGTCTTATATAGCCATGCTAAATGAGGTGGCTGTTCTTTAAATCCGCTGGTTAAATGGTATTTACATCTTCTGTTGAATGCAAAGTGAGGGAGGATTTGTTTTTTTCATTTCCTCTGTTTGTTTTTCCTCCCATTCATTTATCAGCAAAAACGTTTCTCGGAGTAATAAGATTTATAACACTGCTGCGAGTTGACAAACTTAAGTGCACAATGAAAATCAACTTTTCATGAGCGCAGGAACCCCAGCTGAGCATGTTTGCAATCCTAACATCGCTTCAGAGTGGGCGTCAGAAGGGTTCTGGGGTCATAAATCGTACCCAGTGCCACTTCACTCCCCGAGGACCACATAACCTTTTAATTCATCAAGAGAAATAAAAAAAAAATTTAAAAAACCACCAAGCTTTCACACAGCGAAAGGGGATAAGAGAGATATATGTCTGCGAGAACACAGAAACCCACAGAGAAGAACAGCCTTTTTCCTCCGACACTTCATGGTGAGAGACTTAACAGGACTGCATTGATTTGAACCCACTCTCTGTGAGGTGCAGTCACGACAATGAGATACAAACAAGTTTTCCCTTTTGTTTCATTTTCCTTTTAATGGAGATTCAAAGGGCAAACAGGTAAATGAAAGGTAAAAAAAAATGTTGGTAAGAACAAAAAGTTATTGAGTAAATAAAGCATTTGGAAAAAAAATAAATAGCAAGCTTAATTGACTGCAGGATTCATTGTTGTTCATTGGAAGCAGATATTTCACTTCTTGTTTCTCTCTGTTTCTATCTGTCTCTCAAACAAGATAAACAGACGCAGAGCAACAGAAACATGGGCAGGGAGTTACATAAGAAACTCCAGGACTCCAGCCTGTAATGAGCTGTAAAAGCTCTCTGGCTGTGCTGTCTCAGTCTCCATCTCTGCCTCTGTCAGAACGTTCCAGTCAATCAGCTGCTGCATGATTTTTCTCTCTTTGCTTCATGCTAGGGGTCAGAAAAGGAGGACATGACCCATTCACACAAAAACCAATCAGATAATAATAATAATAATGATAGAGCTTGTGACACAGCAATAGAGGGAAGCTGTTTAAAAACAATCTGCTATTCATTGTTTAAAAGCCCATGTAGTGAGACAAGTGGGACATTTGGGCCCTTTCATGAAAAACATTTATGGTTGTTTCCAGAGTCCTGAGGCGTGCTAACACACTGGTTTTTAAGAGTTTGAGAAATACAGGCTTTTAAAGGCCCATATACCCACTGTATTGTACTGAATTCTGGCTCTTTTCATTCATTATAAGGTTTTTTTTTTTGTCGTTAACTAAGAATGTATTTACTTTTTTCCCCCCAAGCAGTTTTCTCTGAAAAGGGCCATTAGACTATGAGACATTGATTGAAGTTTATGGATGTATTAATGGATATCTGTAATAAGGTGGCTGAAACTGAGGTTAGTTGTGTGGTGCCAAAGTACTTAAAAGCCTCAGCTTGTACCTCTGCCTCTCCTCTGATATTGGCTAGGTGGTGCGATCTCTCTATAGGTGCACTATTGATGAGGTTTTGGGGTCGAGTTTGGACTGCAGCAATCTGTGAAGAGTGTAACGGGGGAGTTTTCCATCACGGAGGGCTGGAATGTTTTTGAGAATGTATTTGGCTCTAACAGTAGTAAACAAGATATTTATTTGCTCACATCTTGTTCTTGTTCGCAACCACAATGTAATTTTTCATTTATCTGGCTTTGTCTTTCACTTACACTGAAATAACACTTTGCGTTTTCTTTCTCAACAGCTCTTGCCATAAACTAGAATCAGCTCCCAAAACGTTTTCATGGATCTTTGGTTTTCAATCTTTGAGGCTTGTGATTCCTTAAAATAAAGCAACATCCACACATCATCAACCATGTTAGATGTCTGTGGGTTATGACAAATTAATATTTTTTTTGATAAAATCAACATTAATAAAATGACTAATTAGTGTTTGCTAGCCAACATTTTCAATTACACAATTTGTAGAAAACTGTCAATATCAGTACGTGTTTCATGATGTTTCTTTGAGTTGTGTTTTCTAACTGGCCTGTGAGTGTTAAGATAACAGTGTTATTACTGCTTTGTCGCTCTGTCATTGCAATAAATATGTCAAGTGAAAAAAAAACATATTGCTTAAGGCTTTCACATTGCTTGTTACCAATCTGCTAATGATTGAACAGCAGTACCTAGAAATCAGTATATCAGGCTGCTGCTCAGTCACACTGCTGTTAAAAAGCAATTTCAATTAAAGAAGAAACAAAATCTTTTGAGCTTATTTGAGAGGAGAAAGGAGACATCACAGGCACTTCAGGCTTTAGTTCAGTGATTCCACCAATAACACAATAAGACAATACAACAAAGAGATCTTCAGCAAAGGTCTGTTTTTAAACATAAGTACTACCAAAACTTTTAGTGTTCAAATGTAACCTGCTCCAGCTCACGGCGCCACTAAAAACCTATAATAGAACATTTTTCCGTGTTGATCCTAACTCTGTAAACACAAGTCTGCAGTGTATGAATAAGTGTCCTCAGTGCTATGAAAATGGTCCTCGAGGCTCCTTGAGGTGCTCAGTTGGTTTATACCTTATGCAGCAAAATGCAATTACTCTGACCTCACCTCGCCCTGTGCAGCAGCCTGGGACCTGCAGCAGCAAATACACTTTAACGGTAAAAATGCACCTGTCCCCAAACCTTAAAACTGTAGTCTCATCTCTTTGGTTATCCAAAAAATATAAACAGTAGGTCACTGGCAATGTGGCAGAAAATGTTTATCAGCTCAGCTAAGCTAGCACAACCTAGTCTTTGGCCTGACAGTAAATTCTGATTGGGCTGTGGGAAGAGATCGTGCTCTTCTTTTCAAATGTGGCGCTGCATCAGGATCCAACCTAATGGCATCCTCGAAAGAAGCTCTAATCAGTTTCAAAAACATATTTTCATTCAGACCCAACTTGTATTACATCAACACAAATTTAAAAATAAGAATTCCCCATGGCACTCCTTTGTGGGATACAACATTATAGATCCTTCCCTAAAAAGAAAATGGTAGTTTTGTTGCACTGCTGGCAGCTGCATCATTTATCTCCTTTCTCATTTCCTATGAGTGACAGCAGTTGCATGTTAAAAGCCCTGCAATGCTGCAGTTGGTCTGTTTACTTTGTCCTATCCCCTGCCATCACAGGCGTCATGGTGCTGTCTTGCTGGGAGCAAATTAATCAAATCAGCCTTTCGAGACTTTTTCATCAAATACAATCAAGGCCAATTTATCCTCATCCTCCCCTTTCCAGGGTTTTGCTGTGTCTTTGTATTTGTAACGTTTTATAATACAGACATACATGTAAACTCACTGCTGCTGAAGCTGAGAGCAGACCAATACTCTGCAGCCAGAAACATATTCAGCAATGGGGCCAGAGCTGCGGGGCACCAATGAATCCAGGATGAACATCTCATAGATAAAAATGTAACTGCACGAAGAAGACATGAAAAAGAACCTCTGTTATAGTCTTGAATGAGCAACCATATTTTCTCCTGTCCCTGTTAAATTTCCACTGACCTTTTGACCCCATTTACATGATAAAATTGTCTGGGATTAACACAAGAATGCCCTAACTGTCCTGTTCGACCGAAGGTAGGACTTTCAATAACACAGTTGTTGATGTGATTAGTGCTAAATACTGCAGGAAACAGTTAGGAAGCAGGACACGCCTTATCCCCAACTGTAACCCTGAGGGGTAAAGAGGGCTGACTGTGAGAAAGGAAAGGCAGGGCTGATGAACACATGAATAAAATATTTATTGTTCTCCCTCTCGCTGATTCTCTGCCCTTCTTTCATCCTGACCTGAAAAAAGAATCTATTAAATCAGAAGCTATAACATCCCAGTCCTCAAGATAATACTGAAAAATGATCTACACGGCTTATGAACACCACAGGTTTCAGCCACGGACCAGCTCTGAACTATCCATGGGGTTTGAGGCAGACAGTGAGTATGATTTTCATTCTTCCAGAAGGATTTGTCATCATTCATCTGTTTAATAGAATCCCATCACTGTAACAGCAGGTGTTTGTGTCTATAAGTATGTGCTTTCACGCTTGGATGTGGAGCATTTCTTTGCAAACACATGCACACGTGTGTGCAACAAAAACCTCATCTAGGAGAGAGTTTCTGTCGTTTGAGGCTTAGCATCCAGGAGCATTGGGGCTAAAAGTTTCCACATAGCATCTCAGCATCATTGATTTTCTGGCCTGTGTGGACGCTCAAACAGACACTCCTACGTATGAGACATCATCACTCCGACTGTAAGACAGGAAAGCAAACAGAATGATGCAACATGTACTGAAGGGAAGTGGGACCAGTGGTCGTGATTTCATGTTTCAGAGTCAATGAGAGAGCCAGTCTCTCAGCAGGCAGCTGTTTCCAGCAAAAAATAAAAATAAATTTTGTGACTCGTTAACAAAGTGAAACATTTAGCCTCTTAAGAACCAGATATTTTCCTCAGAAGTTGGTGGGGATCCAAACAGAGCTAAGAGGAGGGTGAATATTGGACTTCTGTTTGTCAGGTGAACAGAAACACAACTTCCAATGAATTCTAATGTTATTCTGTATCTTCTACATGTTTAAATGGGCAACTGTTTATAGGTATATGTGCGGTTGCAAGCCTGCAGTCATTCCAAGATCACAAATCCCATGATCTACAGTGAATGAAAAATAGATGTCACTTGCATTTGAAACTTCA
This sequence comes from Trachinotus anak, assembly GCF_046630095.1. Classification (NCBI taxonomy): domain Eukaryota; kingdom Metazoa; phylum Chordata; class Actinopteri; order Carangiformes; family Carangidae; genus Trachinotus; species Trachinotus anak. The sequence goes on along the minus strand of NW_027273870.1, from coordinate 2,601,075 downwards.
GACTAATGAAATTCTATATGTAGGTTAATATTACAGTGAACTCTATTTGCCAATTACAACATGTCCGTGGTGTGAAAAATTGTGTCTTTTTCTCCACCCACTGAGGCTAAATCCAATGCCTGAAATTAATTCTGTCTGCAGAGGAGCTCTGCCTTCAAATGTGAAGGAAGAAGATGAGGTATGGTGCAGCGAGAAGGAACACTTACACATCTTTTGCCTTGGTGTGGCAGACAGGAGTCAGCACTTAATCTCAAATCAAAGTTGTGCGGAAACACCCCCAGCAAAATTGTATCTGCTGTAACCAGAGAGAATAATGGAGATGTGATATTGTTGTCACAGGGGATGTGAATGTGAGTTTGATATTGAAAGTAACCCTAAAGGAAAATGGACAGGTGCTGGGATGCAGCAGGCATGCAAACCGAGGTGGAAGGTTTGTCCGGTTGGTGATACGTGAAGAGAAATGATGAGATGATTGGATGTTACCTGCCTTGGGAGAAAAAAAGGGTTTGGAGAGGTGTGTGTTAAAGTGTGAACTGTTGTGGGGCGAGTAGACAAGCAGAATTTCAGAATCTTTCATCCTGTACTTTTGTCATGAACCCCTACAACCTCGAGTTCACTTTCATAGACACACACACACAATTGTACATGGTACCACTCACAGTTTTGCTGGCCAGATTTTCTAATACTGTAGCTCAGAGGGGGAAAAGTCTGCACACACATACTAACACGTGTGAGTCACAAATTACCACATACAATTTTTTCCCCAAAATTCCTGCCATGATATATTGATTCCTGAGATTATTTCATTAAAACTGATAAATCATAGTGGATTTTTAACAACTGTGGCCCTTGACACGCCAGATAAATATCTGCACATCCAATACACAGACGCACACAAACATAGAGACACACTTGCTGTTACGCATACAAGCAAACGCATCAACATATGGACATGCACACCCACACACATTCACAGCGACAGTAGAAGTCTCTAAGCTAAAGCCGAGAGCCTCTGTTTAAAGTCGTATATCAAATAAAAATGGATTTATTGTGAAACCATGCAAATGTGAATCTGTGTCTACGCATTCATGCACAAACACACCACGAACATGAAACCTTGCTGAATACCCATTATGATCAATCAACATATTGTGGCACACCACTCTGCAAACCAATATTATAAAATCACGTGGTCCTGAACGGAAGGCTCTGATTGGTTAAGTGTGTTATTTCTTGGGTTGTCATTTATTTCATGTTGAGATATGACTTTGGGCCCTGGCAGTCTTTGCATTATCACAAACTCATTCATTTTCTCCCTGAGCCAGGAGTGGAGAAAAATGGATTGTTATATTGAGGCATATGAGTAAGAAGTGATTGGAGAACTTGAATTAGAGAAAGCACTGTCCATGGTAACTAGGAATTTAAGAGGAGAATTGGAGAGAAATAGCCTGCACATCATTTCAGATGCTGAATTTGAACAAATTACCCATTGAGCATGAATGATGTCGCCATTTGGATAATGATGGGCATATTTTAGGCATCATTAAATGCTAGGCAGGGTGGCTTAACGTTTAAAGATACCAACCTTAAACCCGAGGGCCCACATACAGCCAACATCTACGCTCTTTAAGTGCTACAGATCATTGTCAAAGGAGGGAGCTGTGACATCAAGTTACTGTAAATTGGTCAAGCCGGTTGGAGTGTCAGAAGAGGTGAATGTTTTTTCTAAGAATCATTCAACACCCCCCCTCCCCAGCGGACACTGACAAGCCAAAGACTGGAAACAGCTCACTGATGAAAGAGGCAAAAGGAAGCTGGCACACATTTTGCCAAGCAACAGATGTCAACTGGCAGACCACCACAACACTGATTATAAAACAGACATGGAGGAATCCGCAGCTTGTCGTGCCCTGACAGAAATGTGGTAGGCAGCCAGGAGTCTTGCAGAACTTCCACTTCACTCAGCAAAACACAGGAGTACACTGGGCAAAGGAGTAAAACATCAGGTAATGAAGGACTGTGTGGTATACAGTATCCAGGGATTTGGTGCCTTGTGTTTTAGATCGGAAAAAAAGGACATTAAAGCTGCGCTAATTAATATTTTTTTCAATCAGCAATGGATCAAGTCACTACATGTGATGCTGAAGTGGTAACTTAAACATTAATGTTGAACTGACAGAGAATTATCACGCAACTCTGCAGTTCCCCTCAGCTCTACAAAGCTTTTTAGCATCTTTCAGCTCATTGTTTTGGTTTAAGCGTTTTGGTACTGCTCTGCTCTTATCAGTGGTGCAGCAAGAGTGTAGTTCCAACACACTGCTGACAGCTGTTTTCAAATAAACCCAGCATTTCAAGTGAATGCTAATGTCGCTACGTTTCTGCTGGACGTGTAAATAGGCACTGTATTTGCTAACATGTTTGCCACAACAACTTCATAGGGAGATGATATTTCAGTGTTGTGTTTACAGCTTGTTCCGCTGCCCTTAAGTGGGCAAAAATCAATTAATATTGCTTTGAACTTCCAATTCATTAGTTTGAAGGGAAACAGACCTCAATCAGAATGGAAGAGGAGGCTGTGTTTTGCTCACATCACAGCTTGTTGATGAAAATGACTGTCTGAACTTTCATGCTGAGAAACAAGCATAATAAAGACCACTTTTTATTCTGTCCTTGATTAATTCTGTTATAGTTAATGCTATTCTGCGGCTTCCCTAACTGGAAGTATTGTCTTGATTTAATCTGAACCCCGCTGCACCTATTTATGTAACTTTTTTAGAATGCAAAGCATCATGTGATTTTATTGTGCATAACTTTGTGTCTATACAGAATGATAATTGTTTTGTCAGCACAGCAAGACATACTTGTAATTGCAAGACAAGTCATTGTTAGCCTCTGGCCATTTCTCCCCTCCCTGCCTCTCTGGGGGTAGAGAGGATTTATCAAATGGTGTCATCAACAGTAGCATCTTGGCTCGGTGTATACTGGGGTGTTTGTGTGTTTCAGACATGTTTACTTTCCCCCAGGCAGACAGAGCAAAGCCCCTGCAGACCCATATGGCCTGGCATATGGCTCACCCTCTGCCCCACCCATCTAAATGCAATACACACACACACACACACACACACACACACACACACACAAACCAACATGCTGGAGAGAAATTGCACAGTAGTAATGTTAGCCATGCAGGACACTATGGCATGATGCAAACAGGTGGACAGAACACCTCGTCCTGCCCTCAATCCAACCACTGTAACTGGACTCGGTGGGTGTTCAGAACAGAATCAGACATGAGTTCATTCCCTCTCCTTCGCTGTCTTTTTCTTTCAGCAGAGATGAAACATTTCATTTCATCTCTCTCATTGATTCAGGTACATCTATCACTGACTTTGGATCGCTCTCTCTCTCTCTCCAGTTTGATCTCTGCAGCTGCCTCCTTCTCTCAGTTCTGCATAAACAGTGAGTCTGCTGGACTTTGATGAATCTTTGGCAGTCTTGTAGGCATAGTAACTGCTACTACGAAAAGTTCCCCTTGTGCAGAGTTTGGAGGGAGGCTATGCACAGACATGTACTCGCATGAGAACACACACACACACACACACACACACACACACACACTCGCAAACATTCTCACACACAAACACATGCAAACATAATTTCCCACTTCGATCCATTACTCTGCAGGGTGCAAATGCTCTCTCTGATGCAAATGTGTTGCAAAACCCCTGATGAGTGTGAGTGTGAGTCTGTGTTTGTGTGTATGTGTGTGATTCTCCATTGTTTATGTTTTTTGCTGCTAAACACAAAATTGACTAATATAACTGTAATTAATATACAGTGATGTCTAGCCAAAAAACACTAATCACACGCAATTACACACATACACACACCAACATCTTTTCTTTGCCTTTATTTGCACTGATTACACAGACACAGACACACACACACACACACACACACACACACCAGTTGCATGTGATTTGCAGGTATTTTCCTTTCATCATAATTACCACAATGGGAGCACCCCATCAGCTGAGCAATATCAGCTAACTCTTACTGGGATGAATGAATATTAAAAGCAAGTCAGTGATGCTCTTTATCATCTGATGTGCTCACTCTTTCACTCCTCTGATCCTTGATGTCACTGCTGCTGCTGTTGCTGGTTGTCACTGTTTGCTGCCACAGGCTGCTGTTACTGATTATCCTGATGTCTCCCTCCATCACAGCTTGCTCTCGTTTTGGTTTCTTATTAATCACATTTGATGGCATCTCTTGACTTGTACACCATGTATTTTTTATCTCTCTGTAATAAGTGTTTGTTGTTTCCTGTTCTCGATGCCCCTGTGGGGTCTCTTCCCTCACTCCCCGCTGAATCTCACTCTGTGGCTTGGATTCCTTTGGGTAACAGAGCCTATTCCAACTGTGTACTGATTTATTGACGTGAAAGGTTGGATCTCCATTAATGCTCAATAAAAGTTAATAGATTCTTAAATCATAAATTACATTCATGGTAAACTTGCATGAAGTCTGTAAGTGCTAAATCTGAGTTGATTTGATTTTATTAGGAGCTCTTTTAGCTTGCATGGCAGCTCGAGTCTTGGGAGGAGTTTAATTCAGCCACTGAAGAATTTTTCATTAAACAAACTAGGTCTTAACTAATGAGTTCTGGTTGATTGTTTATGTAAACTTTTGAATGGCACAACTTTCAAGGTAAAACACCCCAAATGTAGTGTTAAAATATGCTGCACAAGTGCAAAAATGTATTTTGTATGCATAGTTTTATTTACCTTCAGTATTAATTTGAGACACTTGCCTTGAACTGTTAATGAAATACATTTCATGATCATCTTTCCTCTATATAAACTAGATGTCACAGCTATGAACACATTTTGTTGCACATTAAATTTGTCCTGCAGTTAATTCGATTTTTGGTAAATTTAGTGTAATTACTGGAGGTTTGGATCATCTAGAGTGGACGGATACATTTTCTCTGTGTTAAACATCATTTGCAGAATTTTCACCTGGATCTAACTTAATTTCAAATGAAAATCATTTTAATTTCACCGACACTCTGTGGGCTCTTCCTGCATTACAAAACTAGGTGTCGAACAGTATGTAGATCACATTACATCCGTTATTAGTATTCAGCCTTCATTCGTAATATCAGGTCATATTCTGGAAGCCAAGGTGGGCGTATGCATCCTGTTTAAGAAGTGTGATCACACCATCAACGTGATAAACAGTATGTGAAGAAATCAGAATGGAAGGTATGTTGTGAGCATGGAGGCAATAAGGGAAACAATATCCTGCCCTCACATGTGTATGACAACACAGAATGTCAGAGTAGGTTGACCTGAGAGGAATCGGCATACCACCAGGGATTTGTCAATGACAGCTCCAGACACATCACTGCATTCAGCATGCCTTTGGGGTTGTACAAATGGATCAACCTCCCATTTGGCCTTGCCAATTCAGTGGCAGCATTTCAAAGGCTCATGGAAGGAGTCCTCGATGGTCTAAGAGATGACTGCTGCCATCCAAATTTGGATGATGTGCTCTGCTTTTCCAAAACTTTTCATGATCACATTCATGGGTGGTTGCTCTGCTGCCTGCAATTGGATGCGGATAAACTACAGCCAAAAAAATGTGACCTATTTAAACATAACGTGTAGGGCACTTATTGACGAAACAATGTGGTCAGATTGATCCTTAAGACCTTGAGGCAGTTGAGAGATAGAGAGCCAAGGAATGTGGGAGAACCCTCCTAGAGTTTCTAGACTATTACACAGCCTTCATGCAGGACTTTTCTAGGGTAGCTAGGCCATCGCACCTACACAGTGGACAGCACAACACAGTACTCTACTGGTATGTCTTGTGTCATGTTAACCAGTCCATCCATCCTGGCCCACCCAATTTTAACTTGTCGTTCGTACTACACGGAGACGCATCAAGTGAAGCTCTGTGGGCAATACTCTATCAGCAATTAGGGAATAAACTCCATGTCATTGCTTATGCTTCCATGACACTCACACCTCCTACCAGCTCCAGTCCGGAAAGCTGGAGCTCCTTGCATCAGAGTGTGCGATGTCTGCTATGCACCCACCTTCATTGTTTATACTGACAATAATCCCTGTACCTATCTTTTGAGTAATGTCAAGTGAAATGCTGTTGGATGTCCTTTGGTGGGTGAGTTAGCCAACTTCCACCTCACTGTAAAGTATCAGCCAGGCAAGTCAAATACTTATGTGGACACCCCCTCCCATTACCCAGTGCCATTCCAAGACCACCTTAAGGAGTACAGCTAAACCATGCCCCCAGAGGTGGTCTCTGGCAAGGAGACAAAGCCATGAGAGAGCCATGGAGTCCTAATGATAACAACATGAGACAAGTGGGGTCAAACAGACTGAAATGACATGGGAAATAGGCAACACACCGAACATCTACATCATGCGATGAAGTCACGACCCTTGTGACGCAGTGTGCATGCTCTAGTCCATTAACATAGGCGCCAAAATGAACAGCAAGACGGACTATCTGCCACACACATGCAATTCATCCAGTCTGCCAGAGCCCTGAGACAAGTAAGGGAGACAGCTGCAAGAGTGGCAGCAGAGTGCACCTCAACCAGCTCAAGTCCCTGGACCGGAGCAGCTGCCAGTGGATCTGTGTGCCGCTTGCTACCGGTCCAGATATCCCCAGGATCTGTTCTATATCGTGCACCTACAAGATATATTAATATCATGCATGTGCATATTCATCTATAATTTCCTCTGTGAATAATGAATGGATATGTAGAGTGACATCCCATTTTACATATATCAAAAATATTTCATCTTTTCAAATAATGTTCCATTAATCAAACTGTACCTGAAGACAGAGAGGGAATGTGAGGAAGAGAAGGAGTGAGGGAGGAGGAAGAAAAGTAATAGGTGAGAAATGAAGTTGGTTTGGTAAGTGAGTGACTGTCATGCATGTCATCACATGGTATTGAATTTTTTGTTATTGTCGCTGAACTGGCCACATGTACTTGACTTGCTGTAATGAACAAGAAAGAATATGATCAAGACAGAAGAGTGTGTGTCCGTCAAATTATCTTTGGAGGGTTCACTGCAGAATGCAGAGATGATGCATCAGGGGATCTCCTCAACAGAGTTATGAGTTTCACTACCAGAACTAGTTGGTTGTTTTTAGTAGATGTCTGCCCGCCAGTCAGGAGCAAATATTTTCTGTGACCATGGTAAGATGTTTATGACTGTCAAACATATTGTTGTGGTCTGTGCAAAGCAAAGAACAGTGTAGAATTAATTGAACCCACAGACATTTCTGTATTTCATCATACAAGGCAAATGCAAATTAATTAAGAAAAATAATAATCATTGTATTAATCAAGACATTATTGACAGATATAAGGGATCTTTTCAGATTACCCTTCAGAAAAGCCTCCCCTGTGGTGAATATTCATGGTTTGATTATGATCACAAGCACCAGTGTGATGATGGTATATTTCCATTAACTCATTTGCTGTGGTTGTCTCAGATTGTAATTGCTACTGAATTACAATAATCTTTTATCGGGTTTAAATCAGGTTTACCGTTTTTGTGTCTACATAACAGTACTTAATCAATGTTGCAATTAAAACCTTTACATTGGAACAATCAGGCCTTGCTGGACAATAATGACTTGTTGTGAGACTGCAACCATTGATTAGATTATCAGACAAATATACCAGATAATAATTGCAATTATTGTCATTCTTACAGCTAAAACTTTTAATACGCAAAACAAACAACTCAAACCACCAGTGTGATGAGTAGAAAGGTGTTAAGATCCGGTATTAACATCCGTCCTGAGAGATCCGATCACAAGCGGACAGCTTGAAGTGCAGGTGTGATGCACCCAGGATACATTCAAGACACATTTGAGATCTGATCACTCAGACCACATGCAGAGGTGGCTCCTGGCCACACTGAAGGACCGCCTCCTCTACTGACGTCCTCTGCCATAGTCTAATTCTAATCTAGCCAGTTCGCCCATTAGTCAAAGATAAAGCTATACATATTATATATATATATATATATATATATATATATAAAATCCCATCACCTGGTGAGTTTACCTTTTTGCAGCCTCTAATAATGACAAGATCATAAATAGGACTGAGGTGCAGGTGTCCTGGTCTGTGTTCATGGTCTGTTTGTCCCATCATTGCATCCAGATTTCCTTCTCTTTTTCTCTCTTTTTTCCTACATACTGGAGTGGAGTGACAGCAATGGCCAATCTTATTGTTCCCAGTTGATATTTTTGTGAGGTTGGCAGGTAATTTGTCTGTTTTGTTGCAAAACTTTCTCGGTGTAACTGTTCTCCAAAACCCAGACAAACCTGTTTCATTGTTAAACAACCTGTAGCAGTCGTGTGAGACAGCATCAGTCTTTCCAACAAAAGGCCAAAAACAACATGTTGGCATTCAAGTGGCAAATCTCTGTAGTGGCTGTAGTAACGATGATGGGAGCAAAGGAGGACGTGTGGTGATGAGACTGTTCACATCCCACTTCCAACTGACAGTCACCATTAACTGCATCTCAAGGGTGTGGCCTGAAATGAGAAGGTCTGGCCTACAAAGAACTTTTACTGTGCGTCATCAGTTGTGCCCACCCTTACCGCTGCATTTCGAATGGCAGCCCCTGTCACTTCGCAACCTTGACAACATGTAGCTTTTTTCACAAAAACTTAAGATTTTAAGGCTGAAACCAAATACTTATATTTAAAATGTAACCCTCGTTGTTTGCTGCCATATTGTTTCCTATCTTGAGATAGGTTGGGCCACGATGGATCCACTCATTGCAGCCTTCATTGCCCAGGAAAAGAAGGCACATTTCTCAGCTACATTAGAAGGAACCTTCGAAATGGCACAGCCTAGTTACGCCACTGCGACGCAATCAGTCGTCAAATGCAGCCTCTGAAAGATGCGGTCTCTGAATTGTTGCAGTCTTTTAACCATGACTGTTCTTTAAACTTAACCACATACTAAGCAAATCTTAACAAGGTGCTTGTTTTAACCCAAATCACGATCTTTCCCTAAATCTAACAAAGTATATATATATATATATATATAGTTTTTTTTTGTTTGTTTTTTGGTCACATTATAAGGTTTATTTATTTTTCAACAGTGGATATCTTTTGCCACCGTACAGCTATTAATTCAGGAGATGCTCCTATGGCTCATACTAGAAGGTGGACACAAATGCGCCATATGACTGTTTAGGTTGGAGGACTTCATTCAGAAATACTAATAATGTTGGTTCAACTTTACTGAAAAAATTACTGACCTCTTTGAGCTTTGAAGCCTATATTTTTTTCTGTCCTATATTTATTTTGACACTGTCAAAGTTCCTCTTAGAATCGTCACATCAGTGGCAGTTTTTTACTGAGAACTCTGCCATAAGTGTTGTAATCATTGTAATTTTAATGCAGCAAGTGCAATGACTTATAATTCAATTATTACTCTGTATGAGCAGTTTATATGAAACCAAGGAACTTTAATAAGACATTATGTCCCTATAACATCATCACTCACTTTTCTTTCTGTTCTCACAGTTTAGAAATTTGATGGCGTTCTTAATCTTGTCTAACTCCATTAAGAATTTTACTGACTTCTCTTTCTCATAACGCTGACCATCTAATTGCTCTATGAAATCAATGTACTCCCGGAACTCCACATACAGATTTGCTTCACTGAGATCCTCCACAAACGCTAAGTGAAAAATAGGTCTCAATCAATGTAAAATAAACAAACCTGTCATCAGGACAGTAGCAAATAGCCTACTTCAGACTTGTGATAGTCATTGAGTGCTTCACAAGGAATGGTTCAAAGTTAGACAGCTGCTTGGACATTGCAAAGGCCCACCAAGATTCAACTTAGACTTCAACCCTGTTTCCAAAAGTTTGTCACTAATCCTTTGGTCCCTACATCGGGTGTCCGCAAACTTTCAACCCCCTTCCAGTGTAGCGTTAAAACTTTTGAAAAATGAATGCCAGTATCATTTCAGAGCCCTAACTGCTTGAGAGATTTTCAAAATTGGTATCAATTTGATGAATACTTGACAGAGAAAATGTAATGCATATGAAATGAATGGATCAAGGAACGAAGAACATTCAAAGCAAAATCACTAACTCCATCTTTGATAGGAAAAAGAATTTATTCAAGTCATATTTTATGCAGATTGCATTGTAATTTATATGAAAATTTCCGCAAAATATTGGACTCACAGTTAATGACACTAAAATGCCAGGGGCCTTATTTCTTAATTTGTAATTGCAGCAGTGTAAGAGTTATTTCTGTAATTAATGAAAAGGCCTTTTTGAAAAGGCTGTTGGTCGGTTGCTGTATTTTGCTCTGTGTCAGGTATTTTCTATATTTTTTCATTTATTTCATTCTCTCCTTCCTCAATATTCTCTCCTCTTGCAGTTTTTGGAGCGGCAAATTAATGCACTTCTTATAAGCAAGGTGATAAAAATGTATTATGAATTGCCTGCACTTTTGAACCTCACAGTATGTGAAAACGCATTAAACTTAGCAGGGATAGGGGAAGACGGACCAAAAGAAAGAGTGAAACAGAATGAATAGGATAAAAAAAAAGGAGGAAATTTCATGATAGTGCGTCGTCAGCAGGAGGACGACTGCGGTATTTCATATTGATGTGCTTGTGTGTGTGTGTGTGTGTGTGTGTGTGAAACCAGTATATCAGACATGATACAAGGTTGACTATCAGGGGAGAGGAGAGGATGATGAGAGGAAACAAATGCAGCAGGTAATAACATTCATCAGGACAGATGAGGTACACTGTAGGTGTCAGTGTGTGTCTGTGGGTGCATGCACACACAGACACACAAAACACACACACACACCTAAACACTTCTAGGTTACTGTCATATGGTTAAATATAGGAAAATTGCACTCCTGGTCCCACATACTTATCAGAAATGAACAGGCACAATAAACACAATAAAGTGACACACACACACACACACACACACACACACAAACACGTCAACTCAATTAAAGAGACCCATACTTGATGCTGGTCATTACTTCAGTGCTGTCTCTGTTGCACTTATCCCATGAATAGCTGCTTCATCCCCTGCCCCCCCCCCCCCCTTTCCACTCTCCTCTTTCACTTATCTTCATCTGAAGTTGGAGTATCTCCACTAACCAGTATTTTTTTTTTTATGTTTGAAAGTCTTTTTTTGTGTCAAAGCAATGGCCACTTACGATGACAGATTATTTTAAAGGGAGTGGCCTAATATGCTCCACTGCATTACTTCATCAAAATACATTTTGACCATACAGGTATGTTTATCGTGATTGTTCAGAACTGTTGAAGAAAATTATTATTGCAGGATGCCTCAGGTTACATTATCATCCCATTTCACCCTCAAAATGTATTTTGCAATGCAAAATTGAAGAGAACATAATTTGTTCTGCAGAAAATATACCTTTCCATTTCCTTTCCCATCTTTCTGTCTCTCTGTAATCTCCTCCCCCTACTTTGCACTTTTCCAGCAATTCATTACTTTTGTCTGACATGAATGAAATGACAAATTTCTGTCAAATTAAATGGCTGATGTCTCTATTAGAAAGAACTTGTCTGATATCAGGTCATTCTATTTTAATGAGATATTTACACAGTGTATATAGACAGTATAGTAGACTGGGTTTTACTCAGCTGACAGCATTTAAGTACTTTTTCTATTTTATCCATGTTTTTTTTTCGTTTATTTATTTCGTAAACTTTGTTTTTCAAGGTATCAACGGGACTTTCACACACAAATTTTCATGAAATGTCAGAGTTGATATGGTTCAGACTCAATTATGTGTCTGTATCCCTGATCTTTGATGGAAAGTTCCCTAAAGTAGAAATGTTACATAACATGAATCAATAACTGAATTAGAAATTTTAAAAAAACAATATTGTCATCAATTTTTTATTCACTTTTTCCATTTAAACATGGTTATAGAAATTATATAATAGTGAAATTTCACACATGCACAGTAGGTTAAGGTAAAACTGCCTGACTTCGCTTTCCTTTTTTCTTGCCAAGCAGTCCTAACTGCTATAAAAAAAAGATATTTGGTGTTCTGTAATATCACTTTACAAATATCAATCAGCTGTCCTTCACATATGAATAGCAGGAATCCACATTATGCCTGCCTTGTGTGTTAATGTTTGTGTGAGCAGGCTCAAAAGGTTCATGGTATAGGTTTGCATGAGTGTGTGGGAAGGTGTGCAAAGGTATTTGCAGGTGATTGCTGGGTAATGTGTAAGAGTAAATGCACTCATGTGTGAGTGTCGCTTTTCAAAAGTGATGCTCCGCAGGCTCATAATCATCAGTCATTGTCCCAGAGATTTGAGCACGGAGTGGCAGAGTCATCTCAAAGACAATTAGAGAGAGCATGACCCTGCGCTCAGCTCTGTGCATTAGTGTTTGTTACTGTGTGTTATTGTGCCTTTGTTATGGTGTATGTGCTAGTCTGTGCTTGAGTGTGAGGGAATGGATTTTGAGCCATAAAGGCAACATGAGCCAGCTGATTGGTAGAGGCTTTGCAATTTCTTGTCCTTCATATCGGGCCATGAAGAAAATGATCTCTTCATCATCATTCTTCATCAGCTCCTGCTCCAAAGAGAGAGTCATGCAACATACTGCTCTTCCACGAAAATCAATGCAACTCCATTTTCTGATCTCTTTAATTCCAAATACTGTTTCACACATGCAACACCATTTAATAGGCTCTTGCTCACTCTTCTCTGTGGATCAACACACTGAATGATGCATGTACTATTCGTCCTGCCTGATATGGGCTGTGTACAGTAAGGGGATGTCTACACTGATCAACTTGTCTCAAGCACATGGTCAGGTGAGTACTTTTGCTTTGCTGCATCCTGGTTGTGCAGGATCTAGTCACAGTCTGTGTTAGGCAGATTTAGCTGAATATCATCTGCCTTAAGGATGAAGACTGGGGGGTAGGTTGCTTTGTTTGTCACCTCTTGCTTCAACCTCAAGGATGACAGACCACCTTGTTTGATTAACACGGACAAATACTTGAAAGCTGGCCCTTTCCCATCTGCCAGATCTCAGCAATCAGGCGCAAGCACTATTTCTGTAGAGCATTAAGAAACATTGCTTCTGATTGTGCCACTGCCACCACTAAAATGTCCTTCTTTTGTGGATCTAAGTAGTTTATGCAGCCAGAGATTGATCCTCTAACGGCAACGCAGAGGCCATCTCAGCCCCAGTGTCTTAATGCCTCTTAATTTATCCATCCTGCTGAGAATACAACCTGAGTGCTGCTGAGACAGACTGACCTGGAGACCTGGCTCCTCTTTCGTATCTCCTACAGTTTTTTTTTCTTCTCCTTTTCATTGTTCAGACAGCATTAGTTCTGTTCCAACAAACACATCAAAACAATACTTGGTCTCAAAAGATCAGTTGCCTGTATCAGTTTCTTGTCCTTGCTCTGGGTTATCCTTAATATCATAATATGGCACATCTGAGTCTCGCCTTCTCTGCGAGTGGACCTTTGTGCTCCCTCAACCATGGTAGCCAAGAGAGTATTCACATTCAGGTTGTGTAAGAAAATAATTTGTCATCTCACCATTCCCCGCAAGTGTCTATTCCCAGCACAACTCATTCCTCTGATTCTGTGCAATGAGCCTCTGAACTCACAGGCTCTGGTGAAACGAGTCCTCCCTGATTGTGATGCTGATGCTACAGCTTTTTTTGCAAGACAATGCAGAGCAAACATTTCTGTTCATGATTTGAAGCAAATGCAATTAAGGTTTGATTTCAAAACACCAACAGGCTGTGGATATAGGGGCATTGTTTGGCACACATAATAAAATCAGAGATGTCCTTTTAATTAATCTTTCACCCTTGTCTACTTCGGAGCATCTGTGAGCCATTCACTGTTCCAAAAGAGCAGCCTTGCTGTTCGTCAAATGTGTATCCCGGCTATGAATATATAAATGGCAAACAGGGAGTGTTCTCTTTTATGAACACTGTGTCCTCTTTAACCTGTGTTTGTGTGTGTGTGTTTGTGTGCGTCTGCTTGTGTGTGTGTCACTCTATAATGTGACAGGTAGTAGGACAGCGAATACATCCCTGCTGAGCCAGTGCCCTTGTCATTTATTTAGCTGTGTAGATGTGTACCTACATGCATGCAGGTGTGCATGTGTGTGAGTGCGTGTGGTCTGGACCTGCTACATCTCCGAGACGACTGTTGCCACGGACTGCTTGATTGACAACAGCTACGCCTCAGCAATGTGGAATCAATCACAGCAGAGCATCCGTGACGAGAGAGAAGAGAGAGAAATCTAATGGCTACAGTTTGATTCTAACAGGCTCTGTCTTACCTCTGCACAATGTGATCATTTTTAATTATTATACTGTTTTCAAATGCAACATGCAAAAGCTCATGTTTCCAGTGGCTCTTTTTCTGATATGCATTAATTACTTTGTCTTGGGGCCAAATTCATAAAATTCTCTAAAGGTTCGTCACTAGAAGTCTGTGCATGCACAAGTAGAAAGTTGCACATACACTCTTTGCATCACATTTCTGATGCTTTGTGCACACAAGCCTGATAACCTTGAGTCAACTGTAGATGAATGTAGACACGCCCCTTTTGCATATTAATACCTCTGTGTGCTCCACTAGAGCATATAAGAAGAAGGGCAGTTTCACAGATCGTATGTGTCACGTTAGTAAAGTCCTCCACTAATGCTGGAGCAGTAGACCGTCTATATAACCATTACAGACAGCTGTGGGTATCACTAGTATCACCAGCAACAATAATCATCATATGTGCCTGGAAACTATCATCAGCAGTGATATCTGCCAATGTCACCATCAAAAGTCAGAGAGGTGATTATCTAGTTTATAGTGCAAATATGAAAACAAAGCTTTTAAGAATTACAGTTTAGAACTAAAATGATGACTGTCACGTATGGTGAAGTATGCACTGGAGGTGTGCACACCCTGATGTGTGGCCTTTAGGTTCATGCCTTGCCATCATTGCAAATGAGGGAAACTTCAATGATTTTCGAGGCTTGAATAAAAATAAAAAATAAAAAATGAATGAATGAATGTCATTTATACATTCTGGTCTCCACCCCAGGTCCTGAGAGCCTTCCAGAATAAAAGGTGCAACATCTCCTAAAGAAAAGCATGGGTAACATGTTTTATCTGAACCAATTGTCCTTTGAGTCACACATCAACTGTTGTGTCCTTGTGAAGAATGAAGTTCCCAAATTGTTTCAGAGAAAACAAACATCACACAAAAGCAATCACGGAGATGGATGTTTCTTTTTTTTCAGTTTGAGCTGGGCTGTGCACTGATTGCTTACACCATCAACTAAGACCTAAGTATTAATTTTCCATTCTGTTCAGCTGGCTGTTTAGGCCCACTATTGATCACAGAACTGTTTGTGATGTGGTGTGGACTGCTACAATAAAGTGGCACATTTCTGACCCTGTAATCTTCCTAATTTAAAAAAGTTAATGTTCAAAGATATCCAACAGGGCCTGACAGAGAAGGATGAAGGTTGCAGGGCAGAATCAAGCTAATTATGTCGTCAGCATTTCTTTTTTTTTTACTCTGATCTTTCATCAACAATGATAGCCTGTGAAATTACTGTACTTTGTCTGACACCCAACAACACTGAGCTCACCCACAGAGATAAAAGACACTCCAAGGTTGTCACAGAGAGAGTCTGGGAGTTAAAAGGGGAAATAAGGGAGAGAAAGACTGTGACAGAAAAAGAGAGGGAAGGGCAGATGTCCACAATGTTGGAGCCACTCAGCGGTCGTTCTCATTAACTCGCAGTATATAGACGGCCTGAAAACAAGGCACATATGGGCACACACCCACTCACACATGACATCTTGCTGACCTAGAGCTGTGATGCCTGCCGCTCACAACAGCTTTGTTACTGTGTAATTACACTTTGATTTCTTAATTAAAGCCTAATTTTCCAAGTACTTAAGTACCTTCCTAATTAAACAGTGATTAACTCTGTGTTACTATATTAGATCCTTAACATCTATAAATCACAATCAAATGATATTATGATAAATGTATGTAGATGTAAAATGCAATCTAAAATGACATGCCCCCTTTTTTTTTTTTTTTTTTACTTAACTAAACAATCCATCTGGAGGAGGGCAAATAATTAAACATTGTAGTTCCTGGGGAAAAAAACCCTGTGAATGATGAAATATGCTAAACAGTCGTACATGCTGAGCTGCATTTATTCATAATTTACAAAGGATCTCTCTCACCGTGTCTCTCACTCTACCAGGTGCGATGAATGCACAAAGTAATTAAGTCAACGTGGAGCGAGCCGAGGAGAGGTGAAGGAACAAGGGAGCAGGTAAATGAGCAAACCTTACAAATGAGCATGAGAGTGTGTGTGTTTTTTAGCGTGTGCCCGAGTGTTATGTATGACTTGATGTTCTCATTTGGCTTTAATGGACAGGTGCATCATTATGTGTGTGAGAAACTTCGTTAGAAGTTTGCACTTTTC
This sequence comes from Trachinotus anak, assembly GCF_046630095.1. Classification (NCBI taxonomy): domain Eukaryota; kingdom Metazoa; phylum Chordata; class Actinopteri; order Carangiformes; family Carangidae; genus Trachinotus; species Trachinotus anak. The sequence goes on along the minus strand of NW_027273870.1, from coordinate 2,584,497 downwards.
TCTCCTGGACAAAATTCCCTCCAGTCCCTTACTCCCACACAGCAAAATCTGGGGCAAAGAAAACAGCCAGCTCTAATGTTGTTATAATGTGATGAGCATTGACTAGTAAAGACGACATGATGTGAAAAATGATTTTCTGGAGGTGTTCAACAATGTATCACCCTGAGGTTCTTCAAGGAGATGATAGAGACTGAAAGTTTCACAAAAAGTTTACCTGTTAGAAAATTTGCGCACAAAAAAAAAAACAAAAAATCATTTTCTTTAACAGTATGGTAAATGTACTGTGAAGTTCTGATGTGATGTGCTCTGCTGCCCATCAGCTTGCAAGACCCCTGCCTATTTCCTTTTTATCAGGTCCACTTGTCATAAAGTCAGTTCCAATCTCCATTTCATGGGTTCTTTAACAAGGCATATTGTTTTGAATTCTTCTCGAGTCACTGGAAAGTCATTTTTTATTCATGCGTTCCCAACTTCAACTCAATTTCAGTCTCTAGATATTTCCACTGTCTACGCAAGATGAAGATGCTTCATGTTTTGGAATAGACACATTATTTAGCCATGACAACATTTCAATGCTAAATTCAAAGATCAAGTTTAAACACCGACTTAGGATGGAAATTCTTTATTTTATTTTATTTTATTTTTTTTGCAAACTGACTGACAGATGATGCCAAATCCTCAAATCAAACTAGACAATGCATTGTTTGAGTTGCTGGGATTCAAGAGATACCTATGTGAGGCTCAAGTCTTTTCAGCAAATCCAGTGCAGTGGATTTTCTTAATTTCAAACATTGTGTGTAACTGTGACTCAACATTACTTTAGGATGAGACCAATCAGACAGTCCTATGTAACTTGCATCCCTCAGGAGGAGCAAGGAATGAGAGGGTTAACATGTTAACATGTTGGAGAAGAGATCTCCTCCCATGTCAGATTTGTACTTTTTACTCTCTGTTTTTTGAAGAATAAGAATTGTGTGATTAAGTATTGAATTACCACCCGGTCTTTGATTTGGTTCCTACAAACCAAGAAGTGAATGTTATCTGTTGAAGAATTGAAGAAGACAGAAGAAAACCCATATTATTTGGCGAGCCAGCCTGGAGGGCAACAATCCCAATGCTATGGTACCTGGAGCCACTAACCAAGGGGGAGACTGCAGCACTAATACAACCGCATTTATACTAAGGTAAACAGAAACCTTGTCTAATTCCTGCAGACTTTGTAGTGCTGCATCTCCTGCCCCTCTGTGCCAATGATCTGTGTTGTAATAGCTGGAGCACTTTACTTTTCACACTACTGAGTGATACATTTATAAATCAGAGAAAATAGTTATTAAGTCATGGTATTATTTGTTGTATTCCACCAACATGTGATGAGAGTTTTATTTTTGTATGCTTCCGCAAAAGAGGACAGAGACATGTGAAGGCATGTGTACCCAGGAGATGTCCTAGAAGAGCCAAAGGGGTCAGAAATAGCAGTTGCTAGGAAAAGACCTGCACACTGGTACAATAGCGTACTTGTCTCGACTATCCAGAGCTAACCTTGAAAGACAACAGATTTGGTTCCTCTGCAGCTCGAGATGATCTTTTTCTTTTCCACCACTCTGTGCATCATTTCTATCTAACTATAAAAAATATGCTTTATTGAATACATGTCAGACCAAATATTGATTACATGGACATCACGGTTTCCTTCAAAACCAGCTGATCCAATGCAAATACTGCAGTGCCCCAGTCAGAGGAAGTCCCTATGCCACCTTATCTGAATAGTTAAATATGTGCCTCGTGCACCCTGAATGACATGAGGAGGGCCTGTAAAGAAAAACATAGTTTCAGTAAAAAGCACTTCATGGATTCTTGGACAGTCCACTGGCCCACCAATGTGACAGCCCACTGGGATTTGTCCCTCTATGCCCGAGGGCCAGTCTGACTCTGTCTTGTGTGAGCAGTAGCCCAGCTGTTCACACCAGAGGTACATTCCTCTGTGTAGTTTCTGCTCCTCTGCTCTTTTTGAATCATGTAGGTTATTATGTTTATGTTACTGAAATTACTTAGTTTAGTCAGTTTACTTCCATCTCCCTCTGTATGTTTTGAGCAAGGTGCATGAATGTATAACTGTGCCTGTGCCTAGATGAGGTCAGTGTACAGTGTGGCCTTTGCTGGCCATGCAGGAGATAAGCCATGTAAAGTGTTTGTCTCTGAAAAAAACATGTTTACAAAGATCCTATAGTACATGAAAGATATGTAATGATGTTGCTTTGTTTCATAATAACACCGCTCCACTCAGTCAGTGTTTGGTGAAGGTTTGATTACTGTGTATTCACTTGTAGATGAGTTTTATGAAGAAGAATGAGCAGACGTTCTCTTTTCTGTTGCCATTTTTGCCAGTTTAAAGTTCAACATGTTTTTCTACTGTTTGTACTAAATATCTTTATTTTATGGATTTTGTTAGTAAGGAAGGATTTGAAAAGCCTTCTCTGGCAGGAGGGAGCTGGCTTTGGACCTGAGGCCACGCGCACACACAGCTCACAGTTTTTGCGTCTTGTGAATATCTAACAGGAGGAGCCAGTAAAGAGTATCGACCCAGTGTGAGACACTCACATGAAGAACACTGGTTGCTAAGAGCTGATCTTTAAAAAAAAAACAACTCATGAATTAACATGCAACAAAGCCTTTTACGTGTTCCTGGATAAGTGGGGCATCTCTTCTGCAACGATGAAGTTTAAATGACCATCGCCTTGTGTGATGATCTCTGAGTGTGTGTGTCTGCTCATCTCTTCTGCACAACTGACGCATAAGTAAAAATTTAACTCAGTTTAACTAATCAGATATATTAACTGAAGATGACCAGATTGTTGGCTGAATTTTTGTCCTCATACGTTAATTTCATATATGCCACATCCCTCTGGTTTTTTGTTTTTCAAGAAAACAGCTATACCCCATATATTACTCTCAGACCCTATAACAGAATTAGCATTTTCTGGAAGCCAAGCATCTGGGCTTTGTGCATACCCAGTGCTTCTATTTTTAAAATGCTGCTTATTATAAGCCTGAGGTCTTTACTGGTGTTCCTTTGTCAGAAATTACAAGCAGTGAAATGTGCGCAAGAAAATGTGGTCGGGTGTGTGTCCATACACACATGTGCATGTGTAGGAAAATGTGTGTATCTGCAGTCTTATTACTCATCCCCGACTGAATTTACATTGTCCTCTAAGTCAGCAGGGTGGTGCAATAAAGGTGTATATATGTGTGCGTGTGTGTGTGTGTGTGTTTGAAAAAGACACTGAGTTTGCAGATGCTGTGCTCTGCAGAATGACCACACGTTGTCTCGTTGCTGTGTGTCCGTGTGTGAGCTTCACTGTGGTCTACTTGACCTCCTCTCCACCTCTTCCCTGGTCCTACCGCCTTCATTACCATAAGCATGCTTCACCACGCTGCCGTCTGCCCACACACTGGTGCATATTCAGGACTCAATACACACACTCACACAACAGCTGTGACATCACAGAGGGACAGCTTCTCACATCACACCCTCTGTGATGCAAGGATAGCCAACAGGCAGCAGGGCTGCTGTTTAACTAATCACCAACAAACATGGGAGTGAGAGAGGAAAGAGGATTGGTTGCAGAGAGAGAGATGATACAATAAAAGGGGAAAAAGGATAGAGTGATGGTTGGAGAGGAAGATAAGGGACATAGGAAGGGAGGAGAAATAAGTGTAGGTGGGAAGGGGTATCTTAATGTGGACATGTTGATGCTATAGGAAATCACAAAGAGAAGAAAACTGTCGCATGAAATGCACCAGCTGCTGTAGAAAAAATATTCTTGTTCACTTACAACTTTCATAGCCAATCCAGCTGTAATGCTTAATAATCACATTATGAATTTACATTTACAGGCAAACCCTTCTACTCATGTACATTGTGGTCATGGTAAAATTGCTCCTTCTGGGCAATTATTTGTTAGTGCATGCATGTGAAATGATGAAACTTAGGAAAATTCGAGGTTGTAGACTCACCCCACTCACCCACTTCATTAAATGATATTTTGAATATGTTTTCCATTCCTTTACAGAGGACTTTTATCAGTAGCATAACATAAATGGTTGGCCCCAGTGCAAAAATGTGTCACATGCCGAGTAACTATCAAACATCTGAAATCTGAAGCCAGCACTAACAAACCAGCACAAAGGTATCTTACACAGTGTGTGAGTAAGCAGAGAACAAATAGCCACCTAGAAAAGCACAACAACTCATTATCGATCTGACCACACACACAAATTCATCATCAATGATGCAGCGGCCACACGTTATCACACACACAGATTATGCAGCTGCACATTTTCCAACATATGAGAGTTAACAATGGCATAGCTATAGATTTAAATCCTGCTCCGTAAACAGAAACCTGTGCTCGCCCATTAGTAGCCAATCCACCTAACATTCGCCTCCAGCTCCTCACGTTTGACAAACTTGAAGGATGCTGAGTAAAAACGTATCTAATGTCGTCAGTTCAGTTGTAAACTCCTCCTGTTCTTTTCTGTCCTCCCTCGTCTGAGCGCTGCTTGTTTGCTTGGACGTTATGCTGCTGTCTGAATCATCCATTTGAAGAACTTGCTTCTTGCTGGAAGTTTGAGGGGAAAAAAATGACATCCACTCACTCAAGTTATCAGAAATGACAGGGAGCAAGCTTATTGGACAAATTAGGATTTCCCAGCAGGCCTTACTTTGTCACTGTTGAGAAGAAAGTAACCAAATTACATGAGTATTTATTTTCCATAAAACATGCAGTTTTTGAAAAAATTCAATAAGGTAAATAAAAATATATAAGACGATGACTCAAAACTGTAAGTATGATGGGCTCCTGACAGCTACTGGGCCCCTGTGAGGTGTGTCAGCTGCCCCTTCCATAGTTACACCATTGACTTTTATCATGCAAGACGTGGAGCATGCAGGATAGTTTAATAAATGAATGTAAGAGATACGGTGGGAAGAAGAAAAACAGGCAGGCAGTTAGGAAGGTGAAATGTTGACAAAACCACTGACCAAGGAAAACATGCATGAATATCCTCATTTTACAAATATTTTCTGATGCTTTGACTTAAGAATTCCAGGTCAAAAAAAAAAAAAACTTTTAACGGGACAACGCTGTGGAACAAAAATATTTCCATTCAATCTAAGGTAGAATAACAGGCTTGCCACCTCACCAATGAGGGTGAGACATGCAGGGGAAGCTTTGCTTTTCCAGTGTGGCAAACAAGTCATAGAGCATTGATCCTTTTAAGTGTAAATCCACCTTGACCCCAGTAATACCAAAGGAGTTAAGCATCTCCTCCACAAAAAGTAGCAGAATTTCCAGCCAGAGATCACCCACTGGAGATGACTGACTGAAAATCTTTTTAAACACTTAAAGTTCAGTTCATTTCCAGACCAATACAGTAGTATTAAAAAAAAAGAAAAAGAACTTGACACATTAAATAAAAAATGGAGAATCAGAAATATGAAAAACACGCATCAACCAAATCACATGGCATCATCCGCACCAAGGCACAAAGAGAGGAGTCACAATTCTGTTGAACGTGACTTCATAGTTAGTATAATAAGTATAAAAAGGAACAGTCACGTGGTATCTGCATATTATGTCTTTGTATGCTGCTCTTTTTTATACTTGTAAATAGCAAGTCATGAGCACAAAGACCTTACAGCTGAACACGTGGAATTTGCATATGAGTGCATTGCACTAAGCAAACTTTCTAACTTTTATTCAATCACTTATTTTCATTAAGATTAAGGATTTTTTTTTTTGTAAAAGAGACAAACAATAGAGACAGAAAAATATTCAGGGAAAGAAGAAATACAACAAACAAAGCCAGTCACACACAACAATGTGAATCATTTGAGATTGTTGACAGATGTATAATCATCTATTGAGTCATTTAACAGATGATTAATAAATGATGACAGAGATATTTTTAAATTACTGCTAACTTTGGAAGAACTTCAGCATAAGTAAAACTTAGAAAATTCTTTTTTAAATGTCTTTGCATCTAATTATCTTTAGATTTCTCTTTTTTGGCTTTAAATGTGATTCTAACCACTAGCACCGTTACAGGGAAAGAGCCAAATCATCTTCATACAGAAAACAAACTGTTAAAGATGGATTCCTCCTCAAATACTTATTCATGAAACTGTTTTTTTAAGACTGATTCGAGCCAGAGCCTAAAGGTGTGTTGACGCAGAAAACAAAGCCATATTCCCCATGTGTCATTTGGACAAATTTGAGCTTTGGGCAGTTTATTTGTTTATTTCCCCAAACAGTCAATGTGCCAACTGTATAATTGTTAGCTGTTAGCTAGCTAACAGCAGACACACCCTGTGTTTCCCTGGTAGTGTGCCTCTGTGTGTGTGTGTGTGTGTGTGTGTGTGTGTGTTTGTGGGTGAATACTGGAGCAAGAGATCCTTGACATTATGGCCCCCAAATAGTTGTTGTGCCTGGCCAATGGATCTCATAATGTAGAAATTCAACATTAGAGCCCTTCATAAATACCTGATGTCCTGAAGTCATCCTCTTTCATCTTCATCGCTTGTTTCACACATTGTTTGTGTGTGTGCTGTGTGTAGTAGTAGTTTTCTTTTTCTTCCCTACCTCATTAAAACTCCTCATTTTTATCCTGATCATTATTTGCTGTATCTGCCTCTACCTGACCAGAGAGAGAGAGAGTGTGTGTATGTGTTTGTGTGTGCGCGTGTTCGTGTGCATGCATGTGCATGTATGTGTGTATGTCTTATGCCCCTAGATTATTGCACTTTGTGGACTGTGAAATGGCAGGTTAATGGAAGCCGCTGTGCCCACCTCATCTATTCACATAAGAAAAGCACACACACACACACACACACACAGACACACACACACTTTTAACACATTGAAAAAGTGTGGGAGGTGATTGCTGTAACTGCACCTGTAATCATACCACTTTATGGGGCCGCTAAGGCAGTCCCACACACACGCAGTACGTACTGTATATGATCTCTCCCTCTGGACTTAGTCATTATGTTGCATTACATCTGATTAAAGTTATTAAAGATCAGATGTCTGATGCCAGATCGTAATTTCTCACTATATTCTGGAGGTTAAGTATGTGTTAGTGCATCTTTGAAGTTTTGGGCGTGCATGCATGATCACTATATGTGTGGGCACATGTGGGTAATGGCTTCATTATTTGTCTAACATTCATGTAGGAGGTGAGCACAGATGCAGCAGCCACCCTGCCTCCTGCCCCAGTTCTTTAGTTAGTGGTTTGCAAGAATATTGATAAAAATGACTACCGCTCTGTCAATAACCTGTTTTATCTTTAATAATATTTTAAACAATTAACTTCAGGGTTCATGCAAGACAGAGAAAGATGGAGAAAAAGAGAGAAAATGGAATAGCACACAAGCTAGGACACAAGTAGAATGATGCTCAGGTAGGAAACCTTTAGTAATTGGGTGTACAGCTTGCCACAGGTAGATTATACTTCTGAGGGATTATGTCTTCCCGGCCCAGTTCTCCTAATTCACTGTTTTTGATTTTAAACTCAGAAAACTTTAGTAAAGACATCAACTGTTAATTGCTCATATTTTATTTTCTTGTGTAAATTTTGTCATCGTTATTATGTGAGATGAATAATTGGTTTTGAACAGTTGCAAATTGTTTGTCACAGAAAGAAAAATGTCAAAATATGGGAGACTGCTCTACCCTGGACTTTGTCTTGCTAATTAGGATGTGGCTGCAGCCCTCCACTGGTGGTCGGAGACTTTCTGGCTTCATAGTAACCCACTTGCACCTGCTGTAGGTGGGGTGGCTCACTTGTTACCAAAAATACAGGCAAAAATATCAGGTTTTTGTGGGTTTAGTTGGTGACACACACACACAGATCTCCTCATGCTGCCCACTGGTGCTGATCAACACCGGGGCTGTCAGTGACACTGCCTGAGACATGCACCATCATTCTTAACAGCATTGCTGCAGGTGCATAACTAGCATTCATTGGCCATCATCAGCATGCACACACACACACACACACACACACACATCCATTAAGTCTTGGTAAGTTGGCAGAAAAAGACAAAAAACAAATACTCGCTGTCTACATGTACATGACAAGATTTCAACCACAAACACCTGAGATAAAGAATTTCCAGTCAAAACTTTATCATGTACTTTTCTACATCTTTTAAGGTAACCAAATTCAAATCAACCCGAAATTCGTCCTTGCAGTCTTTTTGCTACTTTCTATGGTTTGTGTTCTTAGTCTTGGGAGTCCTTGTCTAAGATACAATGGCAGCTGAAAGATCTGCAGTTTCTGTTTTGAGTTAACTTTTTTTCAATTTATGAGAAGAATGGCAGAAGTTTTTTTTTCTGCTATGGGAGAAACACATCAATATTTAGAAACTGATGTATTTGAATGTTACATTTTCAGTGCCTGGTGATCAACACAATCACACCTGCATTGTTCCCCCCCACCCCAACATTGTAGAATGTGTTCCTCATTACTGCCCTTTTGTGGCTAAATGAAGGATGGCCCCCACCCCCCTCTTCTTTTCAGTAAAGGTTTTGTCAGTGACTGAGACCTGACATCAGAAAGACAATTAGTCCTTTTGTTTTTATGCCTACATCTGTGCCTTTGATGTGGCACACTTTTATAAGTCCATGTGTATTTGTGTGAAAGAGATAGCGAAAGACAGAGTGACACTGTCCGTAGAAAAAAAAACATGAAAAAAAAGTCAGTCATGCAGAAAAAGAAGCAGTGGAGAAAGTAGAGGAAGAGGAGCTGGATGACAGAGATGAGAAGTGACGTCAGGGGTTTTGCTGGAAGCCGAAGCCTCAGCACTATACAGGATGTCAGTCAGCAAATTTTTACACACACTGGGACACGCTCCAAACCTAGCATCACGCTCTCTCAAGGGAGGACACCACAAACGTTAGAGTACAAACCGTAGTGATGTAGCCTTCAGTAAATATTTCTTTTGCAGAGATCCACCAGAAACATTAGATTGTTTTTTTTAACACAGATCAGATTTTTTTTATGACAATCAAAAAGGTTTTCCTCATTAGATAACCATGTAAATGTCAGTTATATGTCCCAAACTGAGCAGATTTTTTTATCCCTGTGAATAAATTATTAAAAACTGGAACATGTTCCACTCCTACATCCTTCACAAACACAACATGCGGATACAACCTGTGTCTCACCAGCCTTTTTTTTACAAACTACATGAATTGAATGAATTTCAAAACAAAAACCACATAATCCTAATGGAAATAAACATAACACATCCGTATAAATAGTGTCTTACTAGACTGGTGGGGCACTGGAAAGTGTTTTAAAAAATACTTTTTTACCATTGCTCCATTAGAAACTGCCTTTAAAGGGGTATTTTGGCAATTTAGTGCAGCACTTCCATAAAGTTGAGGGGGTGTGAGACACAGTCCAATGGAGGATATGGGCTGTGGAACACACTTCAAACTAAACACAAAATAAATCCTCTGGACTCTTTAAATTAAACTGCAAGTCCCAGTGGGAGTTACTGTCGAGAAAAGTGTGCTGACTGTGGGACACATTTCAAATTAAAAACAAGTCAATACACCCAGACAAAAAAAAACAGTTTGCCTCTTGAAAGTACAATTCCTTCCTCTCAGAACTCCAGACACACCAGTTGCTGCCCACTGTGTTTCTCCACTGTGCTACACTGCAAACAGCTCTCAAAATCCAGAGGTATTACAACCCAGATGAAACCAAACAACAATATGATTGTTTTATTGACCCATCATGAGAACTGTCATGGTTCCAGTAAAGCCAGCGACGACCAACAGAACAGCATCACTCGAGCTGGTGGAGATAAGTACATGTCTTACTTAAGGACAACAGGACAAATATCTGGTCAAGCAAAGCGTTGTCTTCACTTTTGTTTTTGCAGTTGAAGGAACAGTGCACAGAAAACTGAACAGATACAGTACAGGCCAAAGGTTTGGACACACCTTCTCATTCAATGTGTTTTCTCTATTTTCATGACTATTTACATTGTAGATTCTCACTGAAGGCATCAAAACTATGAATGAACACATATGGAATTATGTACTTCACAAAAAAGTGTGAAATAACTCTTAACTCTTAAATAGGTCTTATATTTTAGATTCCTCAAAGTAGCCACCCTTTGCTTTTTTGATAGCACTGCAAACCCTTGGTGTTCTCTCAATGAGCTTCATGAGGTAGTCACCTGAAATGGTTTTCACTTCACAGGTGTGCCTTGTCAGGGTTAATTAGTAGAATTTCTTGCCTTATTAATGGGGTTGGGACCATCAGTTGTGTTGTGCAGAAGTCAGGTTGATACACAGCCGACAGCCCTATTGGACAACTGTTAGAATTCATATTATGGCAAGAACCAATGAGCTAAGTAAAGAGAAACGAGTGGCCATCATTACTTTAAGAAATGAAGGTCAGTCAGTCCGGAAAATTGCGAAAACTTTGAATGTGTCCCCAGGTGCAGTCACAAAAACCATCAAGCGCTACAACAAAACTGGCTCACATGAGGACCGCCCCAGGAAAGGAAGACCAAGAGTCACCTCTGCTGCTGAGGATGAGTTCATCTGAGTCACCAGCCTCAGATTAGAGACCAGATGAATGCCACACAGAGTTCTAGCAGCAGACACATCTCTAGAACAACTGTTAAGAGGAGACTGCGCGAATCAGGCCTTCATGGTCAAATAGCTGCTAGGAAACCACTGCTAAGGAGAGGCAACAAGCAAAAGAGATTTGTTTGGGCCAAGAAACACAAGGAATGGACATTAGACCAGTGGAATTCTGTGCTTTGGTCTGATGAGTCCAAATTTGAGATCTTTGGTTCCAACCGCCATGTCTTTGTGCAACGCAGAAAAGATGAACGGATGGATTCTACATGCCTGGTTCCCGCCGTGAAGCATGGAGGAGGAGGTGTGATGGTGTGGGGGTGCTTTGCTGGTGACACTGTTGGGGATTTATTCAAAATTGAAGGCATAGTGAACCAGCATGGCTACCACAGCATCCTTCAGCGACATGCCATCCCATCCGGTTTGCGTTTAGTTGGACCATCATTTATTTTTCAACAGGACGATGACTCCAAACACAGCTCCAGGCTGTGTAAGGGCTATTTGACCAAGAAGGAGAGTGATGGAGTGCTGCGCCAGATGACCTGGCCTCCACAGTCACCGGACCTGAACCCAATCGAGATGGTTTGGGGTGAGCTGGACTGCAGAGTGAAGGCAAAAGGGCCAACAAGTGTTAAGCATCTCTGGGAACTCCTTCAAGACTGTTGGAAAACCATTTCAGGTGACCACCTCTTGAAGCTGATCAAGAGAATACCAAGAGTGTGTACTTGTTAACTACATAATTCCACATGTGTTCATTCATAGTTTTGATGCCTTCAGTGAGAATCTACAATGTAAATCGTCATGAAAATAAAGGAAACGCATTCAATGAGAAGGTGTGTCCAAACTTTTGGCCTGTACTGTACATCATGGCCTGTTCACAGTGCAGTTTGCATAGTGAGACGATGTACCTCTATTTAGCTTATGTGCAGCTCAGTGACAACGAAATACATAAATAAATAATTGTTTTCTTTCCATGTAATTCAAGTGTTTTGAAGCCAAACAGCTGCCTTGTCAATCTAAACTTATAATATTTTCCTCATTATCTTACGCTATCGTTATATCGTAAACTCTGCCATGAGTCACCACAGTATTAGTATAATGTGCTACCTTCAAGTGGTTTTCAAAACATGCCAGTTACAGTACAGGTAGAGCATGCTTCAACAGTGCTAAAGACACATGAGACTTACAAATCCTAGCACCAAACATGCCACAATGTTACATTCTCACTTTCTGCTTATCTTATCTTACAGTGACCTGCATAATTAATAAATTTAAATAAAACCTCTTTGCCATTTTGCCACTGCAGTGCAAACAAGCTCTGCACCACATTTTCCTTAAGAAGCAGAAGATATACTGTAGGTGGGTACAGTGCAATGACTCAAATGTTTGTGTGACACTTGAGAAATCTTGGAGGAATTTCTTCAAATTTGGAACAAACATCCACTTGGACTCAGAAATGAACTGATTAGATTTTGGGGGGCAAAGGTCAAAGTTCAAGGTCACAGTGATCTCAGGTTCTTGTGAATGCGATATATTAGGAATGCCCAGCGGTCACTGTGACCTCACAAAACACGTTTTTGGCCATAGCTCACAAACTCATACACTAATTATGATTCAGTTTAACTCAACTGCCCAGTAGGATAACTTAAGTAATGACATTTTATATTCAAAAAGTCAAAGGTCAACTTGACTGTGGCATTATTCAATGCTGTAATTCAGGAAGGGGGGATCGTGACCATATTTCCTGGAACTTGGCTGAGGTGGTAATTCTAGTTCCATAGAAGGTTGCACAAGTGTTTTAGGGCACATTACAGCTTGTCTTTTTATCACTGTTGAGTGACTCGGCCACAACAATGAGGATAGCCCTATAATCTTGAATGTCCCTGACTGACTGACTGACTGACTGGATGACTGAGTGATCATACTTCCACCATTGGTCAGCTGAGTGCCTTGGCACTGAGTTTTATGTGGGTGGTGTTTACAGCCTGTTGCTATATTTAGAGACTTTTTTTCAAACAAACTGGGTATAAACCTGGTGTGTACCTCTAGTCGCAGGTAGTCTATTAAGCGGCTCTGGTTTCCCGGCTGCTTGGGAACTGCAAATAATGAACTAAATAACTAAAATAACTAAAACTAACTTCTACTAAATATCTGTTACGTTGTGGAAGTTACATTGGAAGTACTTAAAGGCTAAACTATTGTGGATCTCAGACGTAGGCTGTGCTCTGCGTTAGAGACAAAATAAGAAAGATAATTTGTCTCGGGGCGCCCTGGTGGCTCACCTTGTCGAGCGCATGTTATTTGGGCTTAGTCCTTGCCATGGAGGTCTGGGTTTGATTCCAACCTGTGGGCCTTTACTGCATATCATCCCCTCTCTCTCTTTCCCCAACCTTCCTGTCTCTCACTCTGACTGTACTGAAGGCAAAAGCCTGAAAAAATAACTTCAAAAAGAAAGAAAAATAGTCTGTCTCATCTAACTTTCTGTCTAAGTGATCATTTTAAAGTAAAGTAAATATACTGTGCTGTACGGTGTGTGCTGAAATCACAGCACAATCTTTGTCTTTAATTTATGTGTTTGGTGATTTTGTCAGACGATGTTGAAGTTATAAAATCACAATTTGACCATAAGGTTTAGTCCTTGTCTTGTTTATCCTTAGGTCATCGAGACCACTCACTGCACTTATCCCGATGGTAAAAATAACACCTCAGCACAAACCAAATTTCAAAAGTTACTTCCCCTAAATAATTCAGACAATCCTGGTCGCACTTGATGTATAGAGTAGGACAGGACTGTAGCTATGTGGCACAATGTATAAACTAACCGAATCCAGACTCACCTCAGCTGGGGTGTTTCTCTATCAAACAGGGACTGACTCCAGACTTAACCACAAACCACTGGCTTGGAGCCAACAGGCCTTGAGAAGTATTTTTATGTCTATAAATCAAAATGAGTTTTTTATATAGCACATCTGCTTTAAGCTCTTAATTAGATCTATCTATTAACAAAGGCATATTGCTGTAGTCACAACCAAAATCTAATTTAGTAGTAAAAAACTTCAAAAGATTTAAACAGACATCAATAAGAAGAACATAAATATTTTGGCTCTGCCGTTGTTGTACGTGGTCAGAATCTACTTCCTGCTGGCCCCAAGCCTATAACACACTCCCCGGAGAGGGTGATAACCTGGTGGGACAGCTTCCAGCTTAATATAAGAAAGACCAAAGAGTATCACAGAGTATACTGTATGCAGACACATGTGCAGATACGGGGTGATAGCAGGGTAAGTGCAGGTTACAGTATCTTTAATGCCTCTATAATGTCATGCTAAATTTGATCTGAGGGCTATTTATACGACAAAATGAAGAGAAAAAACTGACAAAACCAACCTATTTTTGACTGAACAGAGCAGATAAAACATCTGAAGCTATAAACAGGCACAAAGAGTCAGGAAGTAATGTACTGTAAAAGGGCCACATGGTTTTAATGGATTTGCTAATAGTGAAAATTTAGAACAAAGCAAACATTGCAAAAGTTCACTGATTCGCCACTTAGGATACCTAATAGTTTTGAAGTCCTCAGACATAGACAAAACAGTGTATGTTATGTGGATCATTTCAATACCTGTTGATGCTGCATGTGGAGTAGACTCACATTACCAGGCAACTGGTCCCGAATCAAGTAAGAAAATCTGCTAAGTGAAACCTGATTGACTTTTGGGTTGAGGTTTATATGATTCATGTCTCCCTTTCTTTGGCCACCAATTTGGTGTAATCCCCAAAATATACACTGCCAGCATTTTTGTGCAATTGAGCTCCTCCTGTGAAACCGTTGGCCTTCCCCACATTTTAACACACAGGCACTGGCCACATGCGAGTGGACACAGTGCAGCATGCAGCCTTCAGGAGAAAGGGACAGTGTTCAGGTGAAAGCGACCTTCCAAAATATCCTCCGTGAAAGAAACCTCTTTCTTCTAAAGCAGCTTCTGACTATGAGAGATAAAACCTGAGTATATTATTCTTGTGCAAGACCAGGCTATTTTACTTGTACATTATCAGCCCTGCTGTAGAGTAAGATGTGTGGAAATGATGAATCTACAAATATTACACACACAGTACCAGACAGTGAAAACATTAACATCAGATCAGTGACATTTTCTCAGTCATCCTCACAACTCTCCTTTTGATTTTCTTTGTGGTTTCTCTCTTGTCCCTTGTCTCACCTCTGTCTTATTCTGAGGTTTGCTCTTGTTTTTCCTGATGCCAGTAACAGAGATGAAAGATCTCGTTTTCAGAAACTACTTAGATTTTTAAAAATGATTTTTCAAAATAAATCTTTACCAATCCAGTCGAGCACACTTTACACAGAAGCCTATATACTCATAAATATGTGAAGGTTCTAAAGAGGTGCCAGGCAATTTGCAGGTTGATGAGACCTGAAATCCTGTGAGGTGATGTCATAGTGACAGGCAAATACTTTATACTAAGCTGATGATTTACTGACTACTAATGGGAAGAGAGAACCCAAGGTTTTATGTAGACTGAGCTATACCATGCTTTCTTTCGACACACACCATTTCAGGAGTCTGGACTGTTGAGTTTCAATTTGTCACTTCCTGCTGGCTCAGAACATTTCCCCCCAGAGTCTGTACCCAGCAGAGGAATTTAATTTGGGTAAATAGGGCAAATCTACTGGGTCTGCATTAGTGGGGATGAGATGCTGTTGTCTGCTGAATCTCATCTTTTAGATTATAAAACAGGGGCATTTTTACACAAAACTCTTGACTGTTGCAGCTTTAACCATACCTTATATCATATTTCATTTTTCAGTAAAAAGCTCTTTTTTTTCATGGCTACACATCGCATGCTTTTTCCGAAGCCGTTTGTTTGGAAAGTGATTGTTGCATCGTCTCATCTATTTGTTCTGTCTGTCATTCCTCATCTGTGTTTTTGCCACCTGACTGTATCATGTCCTTATGTGCTTTTTCATCAGCTGCAAAGCCTGTGTTCCTCATTTTCCACTTTGTTTGGAAAAATAAACACAAGCAATCACACACACACGTGCACACACACACACACTAGTGTGCAAAGTGTTTCCATTATTATTTCTGGAAACTTCTGTGTGACTCCCGACCACTGTTACCCTCAGAGCAGTTCATTTGAAGTACAGCAGGAAGTGAGAGTGATAGCACAGCACTGGGGACTACTGCCGCTGCTCCTGACACTGTATGCTACCTGATAGTAAAGTAGAGGGAGTAAGAGAAGGACAAAGAGACCAAGGGGAAGGAGTCAAAAAGCAGAGAAGAGAAGAGGAGGTAAAAAAGAGAGAGCATTAATGTGAGGCAGACATCCCCAGTCACTCAGTGCCAAATTCCTAATATTATTAGGAATATTATTAGGTTTATTAGATCTAACAATGCTACCTGTCGTCTTGTTTGTTTTATCAGCCAGGTACACAATTACTGATCTTTTAATGCAGGTGAGTACAAGGAAGTGAGTACGGGGTTAATTCAGTTATTTTTCAAGGTCGCTAAATAACATGAAACACATTCAAATAGAGCTTAGGAACATGTGGGTGGCATTGGAAAAAATGAGAAAAGCGGTTGAACTGATGAAGAGAAAAATGAGAAAAATGGAGGGAACAGTCTGTCCTCACCTGCCGCAGCATCTGTGCCCTTTCAAAGCTGTTTGACTCACTATGATATGCAAACACACACACACACACACACTTTTCAAACTGTATGTAAAAGAGAGGGAAACAATGGAGAGAAATTTATACAACACATACACACACATACACACATAAATATATATAGATATACAATGCTGTACTGCCATATGTGATAAATGTCTGTTTCTGCAGCCTCTGTGACCCACTTGAAGAGGATCCCTTCCGCTGTGTCCACTGACACTAACTCATTGAAACATACTACCTGTGCACCTCCTTTCTCCACTTCTCCCACGCTCTATTCTCCATGCATTGGCTGGATCTGATTCTCTGAAAGTGAACACCTCCTGTCACTTTGCATTTTCCAGTTTTCCTCCCTTCCTCATCAGTTTTCCAAATATCAACCTCTTTTATGCAGCTTTTTTGTTTTTTCTGATTTCAGCCCTCCATCCTCACGTCTATTATCACATTACTACTGTGTCATCTGTTGAGAAATCACTGAAAATATCATCTATTTATAGCTACAAACTCATCACAATGCACTGAAACTTTTACAGAAATATTTCTATACAGCAAAAAAAAAAATTCTAAATTAAAAAAAAGTTCATATATCCATAAACTGAATCATATGGCACTTCTCACCTCCACATGCCTGTCTCTTTCCTTCTCTAGTCTCTCTCTCTCTTCCTGTCCTTCCTTCCTTTCATCCTTGCTGATATCAGCTGGCGCAAATCCACTAAAAATATACTTAAAATATCCATCTTCATGCCTCATCCAGCCATCCTCAGCAGGTGGTAACTCACTGTCATCCCTTTTATACACACCCACTCTGCTCTGTGATGTGCTGGCTTACTCTCACTAATTTTTATCCACCCAGCACTGCATCTATCCATATTATCTCCATCCCTCCTCCTCTACCTTCATTTACTGAAACTAAAGTCCTTCTCTAAATCACCTCTGCCCCCTCCATGGGCCTCTCCATTGTTTGCTTAAACTCTTTCAGTCTTTCAGTCACCTTAGATTTGAGGTGTAAACCGTTTTGTACTGTGTGTCTGGTCCTTACATTGACTATGACTTTCTATGACACAATCCAGCTGAGCAAACTCAATAAAGTGTCTTTCTTTAGAAAAAGTTCACTGTATTTCACAGAACAATCCTACCTGGACTGTCCTGACTGGAAGATCAGCCAGGATCCTATGGATTTATGTCTATATTGGACAATTCCACAGCTCTTGATTTTTTTTCTCCTGCCAGCATTCGGTGTCATTGCAGGAGATGCGGGTTTGAATCCCTCTCTTAACAACGACCTTTATCATTATGATTGGTCCTAATCAGTTGTTTTAGACTGTATAACCTTAAACACATAGTTTATTTTCCATAACCACAATCTTTTTCTATAAAGTCTTTACATTTTGCAGATTTTGTAAAAAGGGAGAATTGTAAAAAGGTTGGCATTGGACATAATCCAAATCCAATAATCCAATCCAAAATTTACTTTCCTGTGTGTCAATAGGGTTGATAATTTAAAACAAAGACACTACATACAGCTACTTTCCTTCCTCTAGCTTGCTTCTTTCTGTGGTATCTTATCCTAATGACTATCTCCCTCCCACTTTAGCCTCTATTTCATTCCTACACCCCTTCCTAATTTCTTGCATCATCCTTTTTTTCCCATAACTTCTTCTTTTTTTTGCAGTCTCCCTCCTTCCTTTACTATCCTCCTACTTTCTTAATTTACCTTAACCTCCATTTATTCTCTCTCCTCTATCACTCCCTTTCCTTCTCCACATTTTTTGTCATTCCTCACACTCTCTCTAAATCCTCACTAGTCCTCCTCCTTCCTCGCTTCCCTCCTCATTTTTACTCATTCACTCGCATTCTCACATTTGAATTTCTCTTCCTCCTCCTCCATTCTCTCCATCTGTATCTTGCAGCTTCCCCTTTCCCCAACCCTTCACTCTGCTTTTTTTTTTTTT
Source organism: Trachinotus anak (assembly GCF_046630095.1). NCBI lineage: Eukaryota > Metazoa > Chordata > Actinopteri > Carangiformes > Carangidae > Trachinotus > Trachinotus anak. Next base: position 2,566,192 of record NW_027273870.1, on the reverse strand, counting down.
GCATTCATTTCTTTTTCCTCAGCTGGGAATGTTGGAGTAATTCATTGAACACTACACCCACACACATATATGCGCACTTGTACCTTGCTGTGTGTGCTTTGTACAGGCCTCATTCTCCACTGGGTCTATTCTTATTCTACGTCTCCCTCTTTGCTGTAGTACTGTGTTCCTCTCTTGCTCTCCAAGGTATGCCGCTGCTAAGCCAAATATCTACTCTCAGCCAATTCCTACGATCCTCTCTGGAGCTTCACGTTCCCTGTTTGCTTGCACTCTTACTTCACTCTGTGCTCCTGTCTTCTCACAGTCTCCTTAACTGTCTCCGTCTGACTTTCTCTCATCTCGCTGCTAGGCCTGCAGTGTAACAGGATACTCCTTGCTATTCCCTGCCTCTTCCTCTCTCAGTTTATTTTTTTATCCTCTCTTCCTGAAAAACCACCCCTACCTTGCTGTACCCTTACCCCCATCTTTGCCTTTTATTGGCATATTGTATCTCCTCTAGCTCCTTTTGTTTGTGCAACAATCCATTCGCTCCTCCCTGCTCTCTCCAACATGCCCCTTCACCCCCCTGCCCCCTCCCAATACACACACACACACACACACACACACACACACACACACATAATGGCACAGTGTTGAGAACTGCAAGCACCGGCATGACTGGGGTCAAATAGTTGGACAATGCTGCCCTCTATTGGAACAGTATTGAAGCATGAATCCTGTTAATGGCCTTTTTCACAGAGGGTATTGTGACACATTTAATTGCAGTGAGAAAAGCACAGGTGCAAATGATAAAATTAATGAAGACTGAATCACATGTAGCTGCTTCAGTTTCCTGGGTCCTGGTATTGCACACGCTGGCTCACTGTTACTCTGTTATGGTTTACTGAAAGATCTGTGCTTTTCCTATTATGACAAGTCAAAACGTCTGCTGCAATAAAGGGCTGCAGAGAGGGGAAAAATGCAAATGAACATGATTGTTTGCATTGTCCTTTGTAAGAACCTCCATGGCCACATAATGAAAGTCCCTATTAGAAATGAGAAGAGACGAAAATCAAAATAGCAGGTTTGCAACCAAAATGAAATATCGCACTTGTCTTTTAATAACCGCAGCATATGGTGAATGGTCAAGCAAAGTTTCTGAAACTTTCACACAGTATCTGATATATCCCCCCAGTGTACCGGTGTCTGCTGTGGATATATAAAGTCACGTGAGTGATTTATCTTTGTGCAAAGCTCAGGTCCCTGTCGTGGGAAAGTAGTAGTACAATGTAGTAGTACAATCATGTTTTTTGGGTTTTTTTTTTAAAGAGCTGCCTTTTGCCTCTGGAAATGAAGCCAATGATAAATAACAGACTGAATGAACTGACAGTTCCTGGTAGCTCTGTTTAATTCTTTTGTCCATTCATACAAAGAAAACACAATCTTGTGAAAATGAGTCAGTACATCCCTGTGACGTCTGTTGTTCACTTCAGACTGGAGACAGTGGTTACATGTCATCCCCCACACTCACTCACTTTTCTTGTATGTCTTTGCTGTCAGCTATTGAATAAAGGCAAAAGGGTAACCAAAAGAAGTTACATCTAGGTTTTCCTGTTTGTGGCCTCTCTTTTTTTTTTTCTTTTTTTTTTTTGAAGTGACACTTCATGACAGCTTCAGACTGTGTTCCATTTACACACAAACAAGAAAATTGCTGTTATATACATTTTTATTGAATCTTTCAGTGTTATGTAACTCGGCCTATGGTCCTGAGCCATTACACCAGTAATTAGTTGCGATTTGTACATTGTATGTTCCTAGAATGCAGTAGTTCAATCAAGAGAGACTCAGAGATCTTTGAGTGAACAAAAACCTTTATTGCCATGTGCAGAACAGGAGAGATGAGATGTGAGAGAGTCTTTGGCCGTTTGACCCACGTTGTGATGACATCACATTTAGAAAAGGGGGAAGATGCTGAGCATAATGTAGGAAATCTCCCAGGTCTAGATGGTGGTGGTGGTCGTGGTGATGGAATGATGAGGATGCAGAAGATCTGGATGTGATGAGGAAATGGATTCTGATGGGAAGGAAGAGCGTCGCTGCGATCCCCTCTGAAAGGACAGCTGACAGCAGAAGAGAGAACAGATTTAAAGTTTGACAGCAACAACCTGAATGGCTGATTGAGATTATGGCAAAATATGTTAGCGCCCATGGTCAGCTGATTACAGGGAGCAGAGACAGAAGTTACGTTAAGCTTCATTCGAGCTCAGAACTACCTGTCCACATGGCCAGGTAGCTTGGCAGCACTGTTTTGCACATCTGTATAAAGAAACCCATGCACCAGTTCATTTTTCACAAAGTGCTCGGTTATTCTTTTATAGAATGTATCCTCAGCCTTGAGGTAGTGCAGCAGCTTTCACTCCGTTGCCATTAGGCCCAGACCTTTCACACACCCTTGACCCAGTGTTCTGAATGAAAGCTTCACTCCTCTTCAAAGCAGCAAACGTTCTCAACGGTCAGGAACAGACAACGTTTGCTGACTTCTCCTATGGACTCTGTGATCTTGGTTTCATTCATATAAGATGTTAGTTCTGCAACTTCCCTTTAAGCCAAAGCCTGTGATGAATACAGCACTGATAACTCATTGCAGAGGAGAACAATATCAAAGAAATGCTCATATGTTTCTTTCAGCTGTTTCAGGAAAGGCTCCTCCCTACTCTGAGAAGCCAGATTCACCAAATTCAAGGAAATTCTGTTTTTCAAATGATCCAAACCTTTTTTGCAGGTGGGACACAACTGTGTCAAACATATCTGGACTGAGATCTCTTTGGCTGGATTTTCAGGTGATTCCGCATTTGTGGCAAAGATTCACCTCGCTTGCACTCGAGAATCTCTGTGACCCTCCTCAGTTCTCCACCACAGTAGCTAGTTCCCACTGACTTTGACTGCAAAACACTGAACAAGAGATCATTGTGCGAAAATATGTCTGCAAAGATTACCAAGATGACCTGAATTTTACATCCCCAAAGTGGTACAGGAAGCCACTGGCTGCCAAAAGCACAAATTTACCATTCTAGTCCTGAGAGTCATTTCCGATCTCACTGAAAAGCTACATCAGTGCTCTGTCACCAGCCAAGATGTATGATTCACACACAGACCTGGGAATCTTTTCTGCACCATCACATCAGATGCCCTTGTTTGCTCGGCAAAGAACATCTTGCAATGCTTATACCTGCCACAAGCCTGCAAGAGCACTAAATTTGAATCGTGTGCACAGCAATGTGTGAGTGTGATGCATGGAAACTTTGCCATGGTCTGCAAGCCATTCAGCTCTTCACACATAAGCCCATCCAGTTTCAACCTTTAGTCATGCTGATGTACGAAATCAGAGACACCAAGACAACTCAGCAGCAGTGTGGTTCTCACACACACCTGAGAAGACCACAAAACATTCCTCTACTACCCCCACACAGGTCTGTGGTTTCATTTAACAGGACCATGATTGAAAGTGACCATTACCATGCTACTGACAACGATTGGGTTGTTCTGGATGTGACTGGACTTGCCTTAAAAAAATGTGTGCTAGTTTCCAGATGCCTGGCCAACCTCTCATCATACCTCCTCAGCAGCTGGGTCACATCCATCCACATTGTTCCCTGAACTGACAGAGGATTCTCCCTCAGACAGCCCACAGAATGCAAGTGCCACTCCCCAAAAACATTATGTCAATAATGAGCCTCTGTAGTAATAGTGATTTTTTGTCTTTTTTATTGTTCTGCTCAGCTGGAGGTTCAGATGTGTGCTTACTAATGCCATGTTACAAAACTGTTGCTTTGGCATTTAAGGCCAAAATTCTGCAAGTATCTTGATCTTACAAGACATAAAGTTTCTCAAAGAGTGGTCTTTACCATTTGGTGTTTTGCAATTTATGTAAAACATTGTCATTGTGACATTTGAAAGGAAATGTGAATGAAGCTAACAGTTAGCCTGCCCTGGGATTGTGCTAACTTTTACCAGTTATCAGCAGCCTATCAACTATCAAACACAGAAAACGGACAAGATCATGGACTCATCAAATCTAGTAATGTAGTCACCACAACTGAGACTTGTAACCTGCTGCATTTGATGACATCTGGCCTGCCGCAGTACAACTGCAGTAGTAGGTTCTATTGGTTTGGGGATGTTCACAGAGTAAGGTGGTCCATGAGTTTTATTTTTAGTGATTACTGTAAGTGGTCCTTGGTCTGAAAGAGTCCGAAAAACACTGGTCTAAGTTGTAAGAGTTTTTTCCCCTCAGCCAGTCCCCTCGGCTTCAGGCCCAGACTACTGCTTGCTTTGAAAACATAAAAGTATCCTTAAAGCCCTACTTGCTTAGACAGTGGCAGACACTGCTAAATGACATCAAAATTAACATGGATTCCAGGCTGCCTCTTTGGCTCTGACTTGATTGTGCACTGTGCAATCACGGATCTGATGGATTAATGGAGCATCAGGTTATAAAACATTAGTTAGCAAGTCCACTTGAGCATACGTGACAACAATCTTGTAAAAGTAAGCCTCATTTCCTTTAAGAGGATACAGCATGATTAAAACCAAAACCCACCATCACAAGCACATACACACAAACTTGCACCTGTGGGTGGGTGGGTGTGTGAGTGTGAGTGTGAGTGTGTGTGTGCGTGTGTGCGTGTGTGTGTGTGTGTGTGTGGGAGGTGGGGCTGGAGGGGGTATATGTAGGTCTGATGACAACTCATTGTTCTGTCACAACATTTGATCCTTCTCCTCTGAAAGACTGGTGAGTTGAGATTTCAAATCACATTTTCAGAGTTGATCAAAGAGTTGATTTAGACACAGTATGCATGTACCTTCATAAGTACATTAATTCTGATATAATTTCTCTTTTGTTTGTTCCATGTGTGTTTAAGTAGCTGTTTGCATGACTGGAGTGATAAAGAGTAACATGCTTACTCTCCCCCTACTGCCTTTGCTCCTTTGCTGGATGCTTCCTGTTGGTTCCAAGAAGGTGAGTGGTATATTGCTTGGTTTGGTGCAATATTTTTTATATTTTGTATACATACATATTTATTTACTTGATTTTTTATTTTTTATTTTTTATGTATCGTACTTGTTGCATTATTTTTAGCGGAATCTTGTTCTGATGTGCCCTGTATGGTCTATAGTCTGAATGACAATAAAAACTCTATCTATCTATCTATCTGGGACATAATGACCTCAGCTAATATTGAGTGTGAGTAAAGAAATATAGGATTACTAATCAGTATCCTTACACATGGGCTAATTAGTTGGTACAGCACCAAATACAGCAAACCTCAAGTTAAACTTTCCTCTTGTAACTGGGGACTTAAACAGTGTGGTGTTGCTATTTTAACTTCAGTAAATGGTGTGAATAATTCTTCTGCCACTGCACGATAGTACAAACTACATCTAGTTCATTATCTTTCTTCTCATCTTCTTTTTCCTTCCCCTCTAGATCAGCATCTTCTCTCTACAAAATGCCAAGCAGCCCATCCAGCTGAACATGGTTGAAGATGCCGTTGACGATATGTACTTTGGCTGCAATGCAAGGATGGCAGACATGATCAGCAGCAAATACTTTACAAAAGAGAACACGGGAATATTTGAAAAAGTCTGGAAAAAAGCAAATGAATGTGCAATCGATAGACTTAAAAATAAAGATACAGAAGATGCGGCTTTAACCCTGAATCACACGCAGGCAATCTGTGTCTACACAGGTGATGATGGCACGAACAATCAAAAGTTTTATAAGATTTTCAATGATGAAATCCGGACAAACAGAAAAAACTATTGTACCTCCTTTTCACTCCACTCCTTACATTTCTGGTTGACATCTGCTATACAGATCCTCAGTAATAAAAAAAACTGTATAACCACTTATCGCAGAACCACTAAGGAGTTTACGGGCGAAGTAAACCAGACAGTTCGGTTTGGTTCTTTTACCTCCTCCTCTTTCAGATCAGACCTGACAAAGTTTGGTAAAAAGACCTGCTTTAAAATTACGACCTGCTCAGGTGCTTTCTTGAAGAAATATCCACAGCTTAAAGATAAAGAGCAGGAAGTTCTCATTCCCCCTTATGAGATGTTCATTATAACTAAAAAAATTGGGAAAAATAAATTTGTAGAAAATCTGAACGACTGTGAGCTTGTGTATGTCCTAAAGAGTGCAGGAGAGCAGAGCAATCTAAACTGCCATGCTATTGCACAAAAGATCAGCGGTCCTCTTTAAACTGGTGGAGCAGTCTTGTTTTACGACCACACAATCCTTATTACATCCAAGCTTATTACGACTCGCTATTCTTTGAACTGTGAAGCACTTTGTGATTAGTGTCTGTGAAAAGTGTTACATAATTAAGCTTTGCTTGCTTCCTATGTTCTTTGACTATTGCAGGCTCAAGTTTCCATTCCTGTCAGACATGTTAATCAACAACATGAGCAACGATTTGCAGACTTTCTAAAATGATTTTATGCTTTTGAAATTTTCTGAATGAAATCAATAAATTTGTCAAACAGCTGAATTTGTTTTGACTTCCTTGGTGAATGGCAGAGAACAATCCACCATTACTTTGGTACAGGTGGGTATAATATAATGTGTTATAGGCCTTTTCTTCACAGTTCTGGAGTTAATTTGAATCATAATTCTTCTTAATCAGAATCAATGGGAACATTTTACAGTATTAGAACACACATTTGTAGTTACCAAGGGTCACGTAAGGAACTAACAGTTAATAAAGACTTCCAGAATAAATCAAGTGATTCAACTCTAGTGAATGATAACTTTTTAAATGAAACTCAGGACATTGAATAAAACTGAAAATGGTGAATATTCAAACAGCACAGACATTACCCTATTATGTGTAATTGCATGTGTATGTGTGTGTGTGTGTGTGTGTGTGTGTGTGTGTATGTGTGTGTGTGCATGTGTGTGTGTTTAATGAGGTGCTTTGAATGAGCCTCTATGATCTTAATATCCTTTACTCACACTTAAGTGTCCCTGTTTTTCCAACAGAGCTTCTATCAGTGAGAAGAGCAAAAACACACTGACAATTGTTTCTCTCTGTATTTTTTTTTTGCCCACCCCTTTTCTGTCGTACGGTTAGGCTAAATTACTGTAATACCTCTCTGTAGAATGCAATACAATTCACCACAAATTCCATCCACATCCTCATAATGATCATACAGTTGAATCAACACCGCTCGAAAATAGTTCGAACAAAAACTGAACATTCATCCTGGAGGATTTATTAGAGGACTGTTGTATTAAAGTGCCTCAGTTTAAGCCAACAGCCACCCTAATAAGCTTGCATATACTGTGTTTATTATCATAAACACAAAGATATGATTATGAAAAATAACAAAGAATTATGACAAAGAATATGAACAAAAACAATATAACTCAACCTCTGAGACAGTGTTTGAGACAATAGCTTGTTACAGTAAATGGTATCTGTGTGTGTGTGTGTGTGTGTGTGTGTGTGTGTGTGTGTGTGTGTGTGTGTTCAGATGCTTCTGATGATGCGTCTGCTGCTTTTTAGTGTGGATGAATCTGCATCAATTAGAAAACAGTTTAAAACACAGTGGTTAATGGGTCAATTTGAGCAATTTGACACACTCATCATGCTCTGAAGGAAGACACTGTGTCATATTGTCTTGTACAAAAAAAAAAGACCCATTTCCTTTGAGAAGCCACAGAACACTCATAGAGAAAAAATCTATTTGAGGAACATGCATGCAAGCTTGGCAGTAAGATGCATACTTATATACTGCACACAAACGCAGTTGTTACACATGCAGTTCTCTCTCTCTCTCTCTCTCTCTCTCATCTCTCATCTGCTGTCTAATGGCCCAACCTGCACAATTCTGGACCAAATTAAAGTGACAGTTTTTCCACAGTAAATCATGACAATGGATACAGCAATGTAGGTTTAACATCATCTAATATGACTGATTTTGACAGAGGGGAACAAAGTTATGGTCAATGTATGAGCACAATTTCTTATTGTGTTGCCCAACCAGTAATACAGACACACCTTTTCACCTTGAAAGCTCTGAGCATACAGCTGCTGTTTACCACTGTGTTACTCTTAATAGTACCATCAGATGGCGCCAGAGAAAAGAAATTCAAATCCTACACAGAATGACTTCTCTGAAGGCAAACTGGGATTTAGAGCCATTTTTGAACTAGTATTCATAAAGGTAAACATGAGTAGTTTAAAACTTAAGGTGCGGAGGGCCCTGCCTACTTTAACACTGACAAGTACTATGAACTAGAATTAAAGTGACAGTAATTCTGTATATGGATCTTTAATATGACTTCTTGTAGCAGGTAAAATGTGAATAGATCTAAGTTATAATGAAATGTTAAGTTAGTCCATTTGAGAAGTTAAAAAAATGACCCACTGAATGTCATCTGCACTGTGGAAACACCACCATTTCTTTTAAGAAAGCAAGTCCTGCATCTTGCATGTAAATGTATGTGTGCATGTGTGTGTGTGTGTGTGTGTGTGTGTGTGGCCATGAGTCATTTACTGCTTAACATCTACGCGACCTGAAATTTAAATCAAGCATTTTTTTTAAATTATCAAAACAAATGTTTGTTTTTTTTGCAAGTGAAAACTTTAAACCTAATTCTTTTTTTCAGTATATTCTCTGTAAAACTTATATATGCCAATAATACAAGTACAGGTTGATATGATGCAGTTTATTATGATTGTAAAACATTTTTAAGTATGTGCTATGTGTGTGTATACTCAGAGCCAGTTTTCCTGCAGTGATGATATCAGTCTGCCACTGTGGTCCAGTCTGAACCTATTTCTTTTGAAATATTTTTACCATCTGGGTTTCTGGTAAATGACCTTCCCACTCTTTCCATTTCAGATCGGTTTCAACTTCACTCTTCAAGATGCCGACCAGAGGATGTCAGTGAGCATGGCTGAAGATTCATTTGATAGCATGTATGCAATGACACTATTATGAAAATGGTCGAGTATAAATGCTTACATGTAGAAGAAGAAAAGTAAATGGGGCAGCTTGAAGATGTCTGGAACAAATCTAATGGTTGTGCAGAATATAAACCAAAATATAGAAAGGATAAGACTCTGACCAAATATTACCTGCACACAATATGTGTCTATAGATCTGACTATGCAGGACATTCACTGAGTCCAGACCAACGGGAACATCTATAGATTTGGTTCCTCTGCCTCCTACAAACCAGACCAGACAGTTTGTGAGTAAGACTTGCTTGAAAATTGAGACCTGTTAAGGTTTCTGGATTTGGAGATCCAGAGGCAGAATTGCTCATCCCCATTAAGAGATGTTCAATATAACTGTGATAATTAATGATCAGGGTATAATTCAAGGTCTAGGCGTAAATTCATGTAAGGTCACACATATCTTGGAGAGTTCAGGAGTTCATAGTAATTTAAAGTGCAAATATATACAATCACAGGAACAATGGTTCTGCTCCAAATGGAATATAGTTGGTCTTGTTCTGCAAAATTTAAACTATCAAGCTGCAGGCTACATAAAGCTAAGAATTTATGAAATCAAATGATTTATTTAACTTACTATTATAATAAAATAATATATAATAAATAAAACTAAAATGCAGACCACGATGGCAGCAGAGTTTTTTGCAGTTCACATCTTTATTAAATAATGCAAACCCAAAAAAAAACGTATTGAACTGGTGAAACAGAAATCCAAACTGGGTTTGTGAGCCCAACAAAGACTATGAACAAAAGTCTAAACACAGGAACATCCAGAAAGAATCCTTCCCCTCATGTCTTCTTTTCTTCTGCCCTTAATTGTTTCTTTTTATTGCTACATCCTTTCTTCATTTCTTTTTAACCCACCCCCCTTCTTTAAGCATTCACCCATTAAACAGAAGTGAATATGAGGAAAGAAGATAAAGAGTATGAAGAGGTGTTGGGGTGTGTCACATGTAGTGTGGCACGGGCAGTACCACAGCAGTCAGGCTGCAGCGGAGCTTGGGTTAGGGTTAAATATTTTCTCAGATATGGTACAAACTTGACTCAACTCTCTGTTTCACTACTTCAACTACTGTTTTTTGGTTCAGTTTAGCAGAAAAAAACAGAAGAGCAGCACAAAAGAGCACTTCAATACAGCTTGGCAGTGGCCAAGGGATAACCCTTTTCTTGGCATGACACTGAAGGTTACACCTTTATAACCAGTAGAGATCAGATATAACTGAGGCTTGTTCCAAAGGTCAAAACACACTGGTCTGTCATATGAAACAGGGGGACATCCAGCACAGTTGAAACAGATATTACACCGACACTAAATATTACTACTGTCGTAAATGTCAGAGTCTTTTCAAAGATACAAAACCAGAGCAATATGTGCACGTACAACATTTTCTGACATATGAAATGATACAGTTGATATCACAAGGATATTTGATTCAAGGTCGAAACAAAAGAGAAAATGAGGGCCCTCCAAACACAGGTCAGTTCAGCTAATCTTATCACATGTCAGTGGTGGAATATAAGTACATTTACTCAGGTCCTGTATTCCAGGTACTTGTACTCTACTTGAGTATTTCCATTTTACGCAGCCTTATACTTCTACTCCACTACATTTCAGTGTTCAAATATTCTCCTCTCTGCTGCAATACATTTGTGGGACAGCTTTTGTTACCAATTACTTTTCATATACTTTGCCTATCAAGGCATTCATATCCTTCCTTTCAAGTGAAAACCATAAACTCAATCTCTAAATTTTGTGATTTTGAATTGGATTGTCTCTAATAAACTGAAGGATTAATTGCTGCTTTGTACACCCTTGGACGAGCCGCCAAACGTAGTGTCACCGCCTTAAAACAGGCCTGTTTTTATTATCTTGCTGAAGGTTAAGTGGTAGCCAACAGAATATAAAGTAGTTAAAATAAGCCCAGACTTAAACAACTGCAGTAGTAAAATACTACATATAAATTAATGTTCCAGTATTATTCATCTAAATACACAACATATAACAGTAGATTTTGCCCTCGTATATGTGATAGGAGCTGTAACTTGTTAAAAAGTATATTAATATTGTGGCTTCCTATTGTAAAAGTTCATTTTGCATAATAACAAACAGCTACTGGATAAATAAAGTGATGTTAAAAAAGACAAACTTCTCCCTCGTAAAGTACTGGGGTACATTTTTTTTACAAACTAATGCTGATAATTTGTCTCTCAAGAAATTCAGAAATTTCACTCCATAGCTTTTATATTGCACCTTTGTGGTTCAGTGTGACCTCTAATAACCACACAGTGAGTGAATACAAAAGCACAATTGGCTTTGAAGTAGAAATTGTCATGTATTGTAGGAGTTTGATAAATAAGAATAGTGATATGTTCCATGCCATCTCTTGTAACCACAAAGGGGGAGTCAAGTTAAAGAATATCATCAGCGTGGTCAAAGTGTGAAAGTCAGAGGAACTATGAATGGGGTAAGCAATGTGTGAGCACTGCTGGTTTATGGTATGAAGATTAATCATATACTTCTGAAAACACTTCAGTGTCAACGTTTGCACATTTTTTGGTTTTCTAGACCAAGGGCATGAGAGGAAGCAGCTTTATAAAGACAACAAACTCAACAATAAATGGAGTCTGGGCTTTCACGGAACATCTTTGATGAAGAGATATCCTAAAACATACAAAAGAGATTCTTCTCAGAAACAGAAGAAAGTGGGCGGCCCAGTAGTTGAGTGGTTAGGGTGCATACCATGTGTGAGTGCAAGACACTCTTAGCAGGCAGTCACCGGTTCGACTACTAATCGGTCTGACTCTTTCCTGTCATTCCCTTCTCTCTCTACCCCCTTTTCTGTCAGCCTCCACTGATCTATCATAAAGGCACAAAAAGCCCCCCCCCCCCCAAAAAAAAAAAAAAAAGAAATGGAAGAAAGTTAGGCACCTTTATTTATACCACCACAGAGGTCAGAATAACTGCTACGAAATTCTCAAGCATGGCAGCCAAAATGCTGCTCTTACACTCTGATCCCTGTCTTTCCAAGTTTCATTTTGGGACTTGGACCTTTGAGGCCAGAACCTATAAAACCAAATGCAACAACACCATTAAAGATAATACCTATTTGACATTCTTAAAGCACCAACTCCCAAGATTCACTAAAATAGGATGTGCTACAGGGACGTTAGCACTGTGTCCTCCCCTGTACACTTTATGACCATGCAGAGCAGACATCAGGAACTCATTCCATCCCATCCCCCATAATTTCCCATCATCACGCCCAAACATATTGAAAAGGGTTGAATATGACATCTCTCCTGCTCACTTACTAACACTTACTACTCTCTTTTGACCACAAGTTTTTCTATACTGGGATGAAATTTCAGACTCTCCCCTTTTTACACCTGCACCTGTAGTTTGTGCACCAGTTGACTGGAATTTGTGTAATATACTAAAAAAAGACACATTGAAAAATATCAATGTCTGATTTAACAGAGACCTGCACATTTGTGATTCTCTGACTTGGCTTCGGTTTCCGGGCTGTTTTTTGGTTCTGACTAAAAAGTTCTTTGACTAATCAATTCCAACTTCTCGACACTCAGCACACAAATACACATGCGGGCTGCTCGCCCACGGACTTGACCACAAAAGCAGGGTATATATGCAGTGGTCCATGAGTCCTGAGTACGTGCTGAGGACCAGGTGTCTGATCACAGTCTTTGACCTGAGAGGTTCACTTAGTGCTCAACATCTTCTCATCCTGAAGACTGGTGAGTTGATCATTCAAATCAACCTTTCACTATATAAATGTAATTTTAATTGCTGAAAGACAGTCACCATTTCATATTTTTTTAAAATAATAATGTTTTTGTGATGTTGATGCACAGTGTGATGCAGCTGATGGTCACTGACTTGTTTCGTGTCTGTGTGTACTTTAGGAACAATTTTCCGACTGCAGTGATGAAGGGTAACGTGCTGATCTTTGCTCCACTGTATTTGCTCGTTTGCTGGGAACTGCCGGTAGACTCCATGAGGGTGAGTGGAGCCAGCCCGGTCTCATTGAATTTACATTTATGTACAACCGATTTGCAAGAGAAAATATGTTTTGAAGGAATTTGCAACTGGATTATGTTTTCAATTAACAAAATAGGAAATGTGTTTAATTTATGTATTTGGCAATTTGAAAATTTAGATCTTGAAGTAGAATATCCTCTTAAAGTGAATACAGCCTTATCAAACGATTTTATGGTTCTGCTTAGGCACAGGTAGCACTTGGTTAAGGACAGGAAAAGATTGTGGCCTGGTTTCATACACAAAAATCTACAGTGATATGAGATATGACAACGTAAATCTGATGTTAGGGCTTTTGTTGCTTAAACACATAGATAGGCTTTAGGATGCAAACCTCAGGCTCTAGTGCCACAGTTAAGTTAATAAATCTAGTGTTTCAGTCATTCAAAAATACATCTCCTGTGAACATAATCCAGCCAGCGATTATATTTGTAACCACAAACTAAGAGACTAAGAGTGGTATTGTGCAAGCTTTAGCTCAAGTATTATAGCTGTGGTGTTACCTGGATACCATAATTCACTTTTGAGAAGTTTGAGCCTTCTCAATAATTTGGTGATTGGTGGGTGTTTGCATGACAGCTCCACTGAAATGCCTGGTCTCAATCCCTTATTCAGGAAGTTACTTTCACCATAAAGGCCAGGTTTTATTCATATAGATACTCACAATAATAAAGCAGTATCTGTTTAATGAGCTTTCTCTTTTTCTTTGTTTCCCATTTTAGATCCATTTCAACTTCACTCTGCAAGATGCCAAACTAGAAATCCCATTGGACATGGTTGACCATTCAGTTGATGACATGTACTTTGGTTGCAATCAAAAAATGATGGAAAAAATCAAGTCTTCTTACTTCCTAGAAGAATACATGGGGCCATTTGCAGATGTGTGGAAAAAAGCAAAATATTGTGCAAAAGATAAACTAAAACAGAAAGAGGATATGGCTCTGACCAAAGATCACCTGCAAGCAATCTGTGTTTATACATCTGACTATGAGCTGTTTTACAGAACATTCAATGATGCAGTTAGGACCCGTGGGAGCAGCTATGGCTCTTCTTTCCAGTTTCATTCCTTACATTTCCTGCTGACATCTGCCATACAGATTCTGAATAACAATTACGTCTGTCACACCACTTACAGACGAACCAACATTAGATTTACTGGTCAAATAAACCAAAGAATGAGATTTGGTTTCTTTGCTTCTAGCTCTTACAAGCCAAACCTGACAGACTTTGGTAAGGAGACCTGCTTTAAAATTGAGACCTGTTCAGGTGCTTTTTTGAAACATTATTCATATTTTGGTGAGTCCGAAGCAGAGGTGCTCATCCCCCCTTATGAGGTATTCAACATAACTCATAGAATTGAAGGTGAAGATGAAGTTTACAGGTCAGTGGGAGTTAAGTCATGTAAGCTCATGTATATCTTGAAGAGCGCAGGGTGTAAGAGCACTCAGAACTGCAAAGCTGCACTTATGTGAAAGTCCAGTGGTTCTTCTCAAGGTAGTGAGTCTTGCTCTAGTATCTTTCAACCTTCTAAACCTCTTGTCACAACTGATTAAATGAGCAATTTCATTGATATGCAGAAAACATTCTTTACATTAGGTTTCACGTATTGATTATAGTCTTTGTAGCCTCATGATTTTACACAGTTCTGCAGGAACAATTAATTAATGTAATTCTAAGGGACAATTTTGATGTGTTGTTGGTGTGATGTGTCTTTTTTTTTCTTCCTGTTTTTCATGAATCAATAAATTCATCATTGGAAAAAAATATGTGCACAATTCCTGCTTTTGCTGAATAATCAGTGGTCATCAAACAGTTACACTTGACAATATGATACAAAAAATTCTGCATAGTTACGAAGGAGCAAGTGAGAAACGATCCATAAACAACCAACATAGTTAATGAGTCATTAATGAGCGGTTTCCTAGTGACTCTGACTGTGAAGTAGATAATGATGAGTTGCTAGAGAACAGACAGGGAGTTACTACATTAACAAATCATCAGGTAATAAGTGGTGAGTCAACATAATAACCATTTTCTTCATCAGCCTGGCCTGCTTAACTCTGAACCCACAGCTGTGCAACACAAAATAGTAACTACTCATAATAGTGATTACAGAAACATTACTCTCTTTGATACATAACTGACTAGTTACCAAGTCGTTCCTCATTACTTCATGATAACCTCACCATTACCGCCATTACGTAATGTTTCTGTGCATCCCAAAGTAAAGAGGAGTTAGTAAGTAGTCCCTCGTTACTTCATCATTATATCACAATAGGATCAACAAATCAGGGACTGTGGGTTTTCAAAAAAAAATAAAAATTTTAAAAAAAAAACATAATAATTATTATTAATATCAATGTTAGGTTATTTGTTATATTCCGATTCTGGCAATTTAAAGATAATTGTAACAGACAATGTTTTATACCCCATAATATGATTTAAACTAAGCTTAAAGATAACCTGAGATCTGTGTAATTTTACTAAACACAACTGATTTTGCAACGTTTAATGAGCATTCAGGAATTTCGTCATTTTAGAGGCGGGGCCATTTGGCCTTTGGTGTCACAAAAGGCACAAAGCCCACATGCCAGGCCACTGAGTGATTTGATGCCTACAATTAAATAACTTGACTTTCTGATAACAACAAAAACATGAAATAATAGATAAAAATCACTGATTATTCACATTTTAACATAAATAAAAACTAATTACCACCTCATGGTTTTATGCCTCTGTAAACATTTTTCATAATTGCTGTGTGAAGTCTTGAGTAATGGCTAAGGTGTTTTGTGAGGTCACATTGACCTTTGACCTTTCGCCACCAAAATCCAGTCAGCTCATCTTTGAGTCCAGGTGAACATTTTTATCAAATATGAAGAAATTTCACAAGGCCAAAACCATGTTTTGTGAGGTCACCATGAACTTGACCTTTGACCTTTGACCACCAAAATCTAATTAGTTCATCATTGAGTCCAAGTTAATGTTTGTGCCAGATTTGAAGAAGTTCCATCAAGGCATTACTGAGATATCATGTCCATGAGAATGGGACTGACGGACGAACAAATGGACAACAAACAACAAAACAATCTGCCTCCAGCTCTGGCCTTAGCCAGCACAGACGTATAAAACACGCTGGAAAACACTCAGGGATTGCACATGTTCACCAAGGCTGCACAGTCCTCTAATTTTGTTATTTTAACAGGAGAAAAACCACTTAGTAATACACAGTTATGGAAAATGCATAATAGTGCTGAGGATTTTTGTACAATAAATCCTGTCAGGGATTTTTAGGGTTTGTGTGATGAATCGTACTGAATTTCAGGCCAGTCAGACTCATTCAGCCATTTAAATTCACCCTGTATTATGTTTGTACGTGTTAGCTGGCTGCAATCACACACTGCGTTTCAGAAATCATATCTGTTCTTGTCAAATCAGCCAAAAAACCTACAAAAATCTAATACAAGAAGTATCTTATTGGTCTCTAATTGAATGCTTTTAGTGCTGATAAAACTGTATGCCTTATATCCTTTGACATTTCAAACATGGAATCACACTAACTTCACACTACAAGTGTTATAATGGTAGAACATGAGAAACAACCAGTTACTGCAAATAGTGTCTGTTTGGCTGATGGAAGAAAACTGAAGTTTTGCTGGGGAAGAATGTCCTCGCTGTACCCTGACTCACCACTAGATGTCACTTTAGCTCTACCTCTGTCGACACTGCCTAACTGTAGCTATACTACAGCCACCTCTGGGCTAACAGAACCATTTTCATGCTTTGAAAATACAAAATACAATTTATAATTTATAATTTAAAACTCTACAGAAACATGGGTAACACTTTATAATACAGACACAAAACATACATAAATAATACTTAACCAGTTGTCAAAGAAGTAGGGAACTAGGGGGAAAAAACAACATAAAAATTCTCAATAAGTAAAACTATGCACTCAAAGTCACAAAAGTAAAAGTACTCATATGCTTTCACTGTGTTATATACACTCACCAAGTACTTTATAAGGAACACCTGCACACCTGCTTATTCATGCAATGATCCAATTAGCCAGTGTTTCTGAAGCTGTTGATCTCCTGGGATTTTCACACACACAGTCTCTAGAGTTTTTACTCAGAATTGTGGGGGAAAAAAGAGAGCAGCAGTTCTGTGGACAGAGAGAGGTCTGAGGGGAATGGTCAGACCGGTTAACGCTATCAGAGAGGCAACGGTAACAAACTGTGTTTGTCAGCTATGTGCCCCTGACAACTATCCTCCTGGTTTGGGAAACATTGTGTATCTGGCCACTCTTACTCTTTGATGATTTGGCTTGGGGCCATCTATCCTCTACCACTGCAGGAGTGGGAAATGTCTACTAAGAGATCGACCATTAGTAAATTATTTTCAGAGGGAAATACACATGAAATTGCTGTTCCTGTTATTTACAAAATGCGAGGTTGTACTGTACAGAATGACACATGGAGTAGTTCTGCACCTTTGCTAAGAACCCACACACACAGCCTTGAGTACTACAGTATTTATTTGACACAGCCTTCAAAATGGAGATATACAGCCAAACATAATATTGCATTACAAAATAACAGCTGTGTGTGTATACCTTTATGTTAAAGACACTACACAATATTATTTTATTTATAACTTTTTTGTCACCTTTTGGTATCAGATGAGATATAATATGTGTGCATTGTCAGTCATTTTAAATTTTGTAATTCGGTATTTATCACATCAAAGACCACCAGAAAAAAAGAAGCTCCTGCACAATGGGATTCAATGTAACAGCCCTGCAATAAATATTAAGTTCAAATGTTCTCACTCCTGGTGTTGGAATAGTTTGTGTGTTCTGTGTTATCAAGATTATTATTATATTAAATTGATAATTTCAGATTTACTGAGAAAAAAAAAGTCAGCCCAGTGAAATAAACCAATATTAGGCCAGCATGGGGTAAATCAAGGAGCCAGAGAAGGTGTTTAGACCCTCGACGTTCCCACACAGCTGCCTGCCGCCCAGCAGCTCTACGTAGACCTGGCCTCCCTGCTGCAGTGAGAGCAGCACTGCCTGGGAGCTGCTGTCCTCTGAGTCCTCCCTGTTGTCCTCCCAGGTGGAGGCCACCACCTCCCCGTTTCTCATGAGTTGCACCTTGTAGTACATCCTCTCTCCTGCCATACCCACCTTGGAGTAGACTGAGAAAGAGAAGGAGTACAGCCCGGAGCGAGGTGCTGTGAATATACCTGGAGGGATAAGATTTTTCAAATTGAATCTGGACTGGACATTTATCTCGAGGTATTGTTCACTCACTCCTCTTTGAATCTAACTATTATTGGATGAGTATGATCCATGTTTGACCTCTGTTCTGTACATGTTAAGTGTCTGCCAGACAAATACTAAAACTTATTTCGATATTCATCTTTGGTTAAATTTGCTAATCACTCCTGCCATCACATGAACAATGGCCGGCAACAGTTTTATATAGTGTTGAAATTATTGCTTATGAGCACTTACCCAGAGCAGGGTTATATCCACTTCCTTGGTTGAGGCTGATTACATCGTAAGGAATCGGACTGTTTCTGGTGAAAGGTCCAAGGCAGTTCGTTCTGGGGCTCATGGAGGCTGTGAACGCAACTCGTATCCCTCCTGAGTCAGAGGCAGGCCAGCAAGGAGAGGCAAAGACACTCTCATGTAATTTATTGTTACTGGGTCTTCAATTGAAAATATATGTTTAAAAAAAATGCAGTGGCAAATATCCAGTTTGAGGTTCAAAGTTCATTCTAGACCTTGGAAACTAGTAGTTTGCTAGTTAGTGGCAGTTCCAGAGGTTTTGATCACATTGTATGGTCATACTCAGTTAGCGTGGAACTGTAGATGCTTCAAAATGAACTTTTGAAAAAAAAACAAAAAACAGGCTAGCTAGCTACCAAGCTACACTCATGAAAATAGCATCAGCGAGCTGGTGCTGAGCATGGATAAGACATTAAAAGGGTAACAACTCTTAAATTAACATACTGCTTTGATCAGTGCGAGAAAAAAAAAAAAAAATAACTGAAACAGTTGTCAGCAGAACAAGTCACTTAGAACCAATTAGTTAGAGCTAATCAAAAGCAAATAAATCCCCCTCTCAACCATAGACTAATACGAATGCAAAGACAGGATGAATGACTAAAGTCAAAGAAGGTTGTATTTCACTCTGATTATCAGGAAAGGACTTTTCAGCCATGTTGAATGATCTATTTAAAACAAAATGAAAAAAAATCAACTTGTACTTAACTTTTAAAGTGCTCAGAAAAAAAAAAAAAAACAGAAGTTTGAACATCTACAATTCCATGCAGTTTTGTCAACATCTTCTGCATCAGTAGGACCATCCCTTAAGTAAATACAATGATAGACTGAAAACAATACAAACAGTTTTATCACCAGCTATAATCATATGAAGCGTACCTATGACTTCCAGGACGCCGTCACCCAGCTGGGACATTCTCGTCGACAGGTCCATCATTCTCGCAAATATTTGATCTTCTGCTTCCTGGAGTTCATGGTTGGCACAGCAGCAGCCCCGCTGGCGCTTGAACGCACACTCACAGTCCCACTGTCTGCACGGGAGCTCCCCCTCCCACGCTACTGCAAACGCACACAGATGTTTTGTTATGGACATATAGATAAATAATTACGTAGTGTTAAATGTATACAACAGATTCTAGCCCAGACAAAAAAAAAATCATGAACATTTATAGATTTTATGCATTTTAGAGATACAGAGACAGAAATAAACAGTAAATGAAACATGTTCATTTCAGGTTGTTAAGGGGACAAAATGGGGAGTCAGCACACAAAATAGTGACTCTGTTCTCTGTCTTCCTCTGTACCAATGGCTGGCTGAAGTGTTTTGCTAACTACAGACAGTGGGTCAACCTTCCGAACATGTTACCTCTCAACTGTAATCAAATGTGAACGTGTTCTCAGACCAGGAGTTTGTATAACAGTGTGGTTCACCTGCTGCCGCTCGCAGGCTGCTGATAGTGCTTTCGGCTCTCACACTGTCCCACAGCAGGCCCAAGACAAACAGAGTGCATACTACAGCTCTCATCTCACAACACAAGGAAACACCTGCAGACAGAAAGATTTGTGAGAATGAAGTTCGCTGAAAGTCTTTGCAGTCAAAATAATTTCACAGGTAAAATTTTTTGTTTAGAGCGTACCTGTCCTGTAGTGTCCACGATGACTTTCCTCGACAACTGTTCCTTTTCACTTCAGGTTTATTTCCAGACGGGTGGAGAGATCTTTGTGTACACTCAGCCCGCGCTCTCCACTGAATGGTCTGTTTCCCTAACTTCACTCCGCTCTCATACACATTTTTCACTGTGCTACTTATTCTAGGTGTGTCCTGTGGATCAAGATTTCAGAGGGGACCATCCTGATGAGCTCCCCAGTGTATATCAAAATTTCCTACAGATTGTATCTCATAGAGCCAGTGTGTATATACATACATCGGTTGTTAGGGTCAGAGGTGTCATATTAGCTGATGGGATCTCTCAGTTTGTTGTTTATGATAAGCCTGCTGCACTATCCCTCTGCACCTGGCACTGGCTCAAAGAATGGCCTACTTTAGTTTAGGCTGGTGTTTCCAGCAGTGTGTGTGTATGTCCCTCTGTTCACCGTGATCAAACTATGAAGGAGCAGTTTGAAATGGAAAGTGCTGAGTTGGACTTTGACGAAACAGGACTTTAAGAGCATCAAATGACTTATGCTTTTGAAACCTTTGTTGGTCATAGTTGCTCAATGAAAACATCATTAAAAGATGTGTCTTGTTAACTACAATAAACACATTATAGCTCTGTGAGTGTGAGAGCTGTGGTGTTGCAAATCACTGTAACCTCACCTGTTTCACAGTATCTAGTTTAGTGGGTCAGAATTGTGGTTTTCTGAATATTGCTCTAAATCTGCTGGATCTGTAACTACAAAAAAAAAAAAAAGAAAAAAAAATGTAAGAATATATTGTGTCAATTTTTTTGGTTTAAAGCTTGTTTCAAGTGCCCCACAAGCAGTTAATGCAGTTTTAAATATCTTTCAATCAGCACTGAATCTGACAAATCTGAAGAAAAGAAACTTACTTTTAATAAATACGCACAAAAGTTTCACTATGTCCCATTTATTCATACATTTATACCTTCATCAAATCATGAGTTGAGCATGATAATATACAGAGTACAGGCTCTGTATATTGAAATTCAAAGCCAGTATTCACCCAAAACTCAAGTGATGCTTATCAGGTCAGGCCTATAGTGTGAGATATAGAAGAGGAGAACTACCTTTAAACATGTGCACCACATGATAAGCATTGTTAAATGGTTCCTGTGAATCCTTCGTAAATGCCATCAGTGTCACATTACAAGGAGGGTCCAGGTAAGATGGATGAGTATGTACTGAGTGTTGCTTTGTTCTACATGGACCCTTTATGTTGTGAAACTGTATCTTGGCTATTTCTGGAAATCAGCAGGGCTTAGGTGAGGGATATTTTCATGACAGAAACTATGACCTGCATTGCCTTAAAGAGCTATTTAACATATACTTGAGATATTTGCTTTTTCTTTACCTGTAAATCCTGTTTTTGAATGTAGCTTTTCTTATAATCTCATTCTCTTGTTATGTTAATAGATGTTATATCTTGTTATGAGGGGCATGGCTGCATAACAGACATGCACTGTGTCTGTTGAAGCTAATTCCCAGTTGTTGATTCTGATGAGATTATCATGTTCTTATGTGCTCATGTTCCCTAGATACTGTGTTTAAATTCGAATTAGGTGATAGCATCTAAATAATTTCGTCTGTCATGTTTGTGTTGCAGTATCCCTCCACAGTAACTTAAACTTAAACTAAATATAATATAATTACGTACTGTATATCAATGTAAGACAGCCACACATTTTCAAATATTTATTTAGATTTTTACTTGCACTTCTTTTTAAATGCATTTTTCAGCCTTTCATTCTAGGAGAAAAGAGATATTTTTTATTGATTAGGCCTAGGAAGAAAATAAAACAATATGAAAGGATACGTTACATAAGTATCAAGAATTACAGCACAATGTTGTCAGTAAGGGAGAAATAAGGAATAAAGACATTGTAGTATCCTTTCTAAGCTATAGCTTCATCAGGGCACTCTGTGTTCTTCACTGTTTGTTACAATTATCTACATAATGTAACATATTTAAAAAAAAAACAAAAAAAACAACAACTTTGTTTTAATGATTTAAATAAATTTCATGATAAGAAAAATAATGGGCACTGATTGGTGATATGGCAAAAGGCACTGAAATATAAAGTGATGCGCTTAGCAAGTGAAGGAGTGACCACTGACGGTGTCATTTCTTGAAACTGGCTAAATTATCATCCATTGCATCAAGTTAGTTGAGAACAGCGGCACATGACATTAGAGCATTCACGCTAGCGGCTACATCGATAGTAAGGCACAGCGTTAAGCTATGGTACAAAGGAGAGTGAGTGTCCATGAAGCAAGCTTGGTCACACGTACAGTTTAATCTTTTGGTCCCTGTAAAATAACTGAAAGTATATAGAGAACACCTCATAGCTGCTGCCCCTACTGCAGTTAAATATATCCATTATTTTTAATTATTTTCAGGAAATAGTTTCACATCCTGGTTGTCACATATGAAAGCCTTGAAACTCCAATTCTATATTTTGCCCACAGTGCATATATTTTCTTTTGTTTTCAAAAATAGAGTAGCCAATGAATTTTTGTTCTTTTTTTTAAATACCCCTGATTCAGGATGAGGTTTTCATAATCTTTTATCAGGATTATGCTTCTTTCACTTTTTCCTCATAAGTGCCGCTGCCCTTGTAAGCCGACACATAGCCACTGGTATCTGGGATGTCTTCACGCCCAGCCTTCCCTTTTCCTTTGCCAGAATCATCGAACCGCTCCTTATGTGACCCGGTGTACTTGGTGGTATCAGTCAGTCGGTCCACTGCTGCAGCCTTTGCCACTTTCTGAACACAATAGAAGATTAAATTTACAGTGAAAACTGAAATAACAAACAGGTATTAATTATTATCTATTGTAATTATTATTATAATTATTTTACTTCTCCATTTATTCAGGTACAGGCAAGAGCACACACACACGTAGTCAAGTTTTGGTCATTTCTGAGGACATTACATTGACTTACATACGAAACCTTAACCAAACCTTCACATGTCTTCACTCTCTTCACTCACAAATTCAATGATTTATATTATGGGAACTTGCTTTTTGTCCCCACAAGGAAGTTGAGTCCCCACAATGTAACTGTGTAACATATGTCCCCACAGCAGTACAAGCACACACACAGTTTGTCTCCTTTGGAGTATAATCAAAAACAACACTGAGGCAGATAATAACCCAAACCAAAACATTGTTTTTGGGCTTAACATTGGCCCTGGCACAAGATGTGTGAACACATTATTATGAATCTCACTCAAACTGAGTCCTTCGACGTCCTTCCCCAGTCTTAACCAACCTCAAATATATTTAGCTTTAACAAACTTTAACAGGTATTTTCTAAATTGTACCTAAATTGTAAGCTTTATCCATTTAAAAATGCAAACATAGTGATTTATCAATTGTATCAATCAGAGCACTATGGTATATGTATAACTTTGGATAGATCCATAAGTGTAATCGTCGGATATTGCATTCATGAGGGTGGTGAAGGGTGAGTATGTTGTGATTATAACTTATGAAATACTCACAGTGATCCCGACGTTGGAAGGTTCCTTCCCAACAATCAGACCATAGACCTGCTGTAGCGCCTCCTCTTTGCTTTTGCCTTTAAAACGTTTGGAAGCCAACTCAGTCAGGGCCTGGTTGAACTGTTCAAATGTGATTACACGAGCTGACTTTGCCCTGAGGAAATAAAGTGTCGCCAAATGAGGACCCAATAAATTTAGTCCCAATAAATAAATCATCAGTGTTTATTGCTAATTAGCAAATGTTAGCATGCCAAGATTCTGATCTAAGATGGTGGACATTTTGCCTGCACCTAAGGACAACCTCCCAGAGCTGTTGGCCTCTTAGTCTTGTTGAAATAATTATAGTTACGTAGGTGTGTTCTGCCATGACACTGAGCAAATTTTAGAGGCAGTGTGACTGCATACAAAGTTCATAGAAAGATTGGGTGGGAGCAAATAAATGGGAATTCTCCCATACAGTGGAAACTGATGTAAAGACCTGGTTGAAAATTCTTAAACAAATCAAGCAAAAAAATTTGCACTTATCTCACAGCTTTATAAAACAAACTTCATAAAGAGATGAAAGGGTAAAAGGAGAAAGAATGGGGGGAAATAGGAAAAAGAACTGGAGTTCCTGGTGACTCCAGAGATCAGACAGAGTCCAAACTGGACACACTCACACTCCCACACACTGCTACCTGGCTGATGTTACAGTTCACATCAGCACATTGGCTCCTTTGTTCCGACAGCAGACCACAATTGCTAATCTAAAACTATTCATTCAATTAAAGACAAAAGATTAATAAGCACCACTGACTCCATGGATCGGGCAGCTGGAGTCCTTTGCAACAGCTGACACTACTGCATTTCTTGGCAGTTTGTTAGCTGTGGAAGGTGGAGACTGAGTGAAACCTTACTTGACTTTGCTGAAAACAATGTCAACATCAGTGGTGGTGACGTTCTTGCCATCGATGATGTGGCAGTCCTTGCAGAGCTTAGCAAAGTTCTTGCCGTTCATCTCCTTCCCTCTGGCCTTGGTGTCGCCATGGACTGCAAACTTCTGGAAGGAGGTCTCCACCTCCGCTACAGACACTGAGCCTTCAGCCATGCTGAAAGATAAACATGCACAACACACGCATTCCTTGTCAGTGTGCAGGCAAACAGAAGGATTCAGGTACTGTTGTCACAGGCTCATGCAGTAGTATAATAGTTGGCTGTGTTGTCTTAAGCCTCCTTCAAAAGTGATGACAAAATCTCCTCACTTTGGGTGATGTTCAATTACTTTCTATCCTTGTGAGGACATTTAGTGAAATTAAAGGAATTCATAATGACTCTATTAGCTGATTGACTTCTTTCCTGCCAAGAGGTAGTGGCTGCCATGATGGTTAGTCTAAGTACAAACATTGATCTCTCTCCCTCTCACACACACACCCACAAACACACACAGTCTGGATGCAGATACAGACTTTCACATCCATCACTCTTCTGTTACTGTTACTCAAGCTACTCTTAGGCCACTTTAATTCAATCAACTCCATTTCCAAATGGCTGCTCTGCTGTTCAGTGTGGTGATTGAACAAACACGCTCTTTCTCGTTCGCTCTCTGTCTCTCTCTCTCTCTCACACACACACACGCACACACATGCACACACATAAAACCAACACAGAGTTATCCATCACTTGTTGTAATCATTACTGTTGATCAAGCTAATGGAAATCAGGATGTACCATCAGTAATTTTGGGTAATAAACTGTGACATTAAAATAGGATTTGTAAGAAAAATTGAGAAAAAAAAAACGAAAGAAGAAAACTGAAAGTATCAGCTTACTTTCAATTTCCTATTCCTTTGGGAGACATTTTATTTTTGGCCAGGTGGATAAAAAAACAGCTGAGAACATAACAGGCATTAAACTACAATAAAACAAATAGCTGATAAAAGCATGCAACAGTGCTGCATTTCTCCGTAGCTACGTGTACTTTTGTTAACAATACTGAATCTTAAATCAAAGTTTATTCCTGCATCTAAAATTATGTCATCGTGGACATACAAATATCATAAAGGTGTCATGATTAGAGCATAAACAAAGACATCTACCCATGGCAACTGATAAATATCTATTCCTCAGCCTTGTTTTCTGCTGCTAAGACTGCATTACTGCATTACTAGATGCACCAGTGCTAAAAATAGCCAGAAAGTAAAATGTACCTGCTGCTGTAAATGTGGAAGGATGCTATGAAAATATTCAAGGAAGTCCTGATTCGTGCACAGGTGCTCGATTTCTTCGTCCCACTCCTCCTCTTTCTTCTTCTGTCTCCTCTGGCTCTCCTCCTTCCGGCCACTCCCAGGCTTTCTCACGATGACGACAGAGATGGAGAGATACAGAGAGGCAGGGGGAAGAAAGAAAAGAGGAAGGGAGGAGGGAGAGAGGACCAACCGGCACAGTCAATGACATCATGGGTACTCAGCCTCTCTTGTGTCTATTCAGTCTCATTAGCTTCTCCCTGTGCACACTCCTGTGGAGAGATTATGTAAGTTATATTTATATTGTTTTATTCCACTGCATTATTTGTCTTTGGGGAGGGTAAATAAAGACGGTTGCTCTCCTTTCTCCCCTTTTGTCCCTCTGCAACACTAAACTCAGCTCACATCTGCCATGCCCGCTCTCCATCACTCTCCCAGCCTCTTGCTTTCTCTCTCTCTCTCTCTCTCTCTCCAACTGTCATTGTCACAAGAGCACTTCTGTCTGGACAAAGATGAGAGCAGCCCTTCAAAGGACAAAGAGCACTGACCGCATCTCACAGCTCAGTCAAACTGCATACCACAGGCCACTGGAAACTCTGATGAGAGTGAGATCGTTTTTTGTGGATAATGATCTTTGTGCCACAACTGCACCATAATGATCAAACATTACTCTACTGCTGGGATTCAGTACACAGATCATTTTTGAGCTACATTTTACACTGGCTTTATTTCAACAAACAGTATTTTTCACCCTGATTATATACTACTCATAGTTAGAGTGGTGGAAATTTAGTAACATTGTCTAAGTGCATTTCAAAGAGAAATATTACTTCCTGCTCCACATTGTTCTGATGACAGTAATCACTTTGCAGACAGGAGGTAAACTGATCAGATTTGCAAAGATTAGGAGCCTTTGCTTCTGGAGGTTGCGATTGGAGAAGGAACTGGCAGGATTGTGTGGTGTTAAATAAATTGCAGGAGACAGTGAAAGCTGGACATAGCAGGGTGGTGAGCCGGTGGTTAAATGCTGCAGCAGGGAGCTCTGAATAAAGATGAACCACAGGTGTGCAGGTGTGTGAGGTGGAAGCGGGAACCAGGTTGCCACGCCCAGCAGGACACACACAAATACGACAGGGCGGGGCCAAAAAACACATGAGAGAGAGAAAACAGAGGAGAGCACAAGGAATGAGGGAAAGACAAGAAATAATCCTCACAAAAAAAATAGATATTTCTTATGCTTTTGATGAAATTGGTATTATTAAGGTGAGCTAAGAGGCAATGGAGGAAACTCTTAGAAGGCAAAAACATGGTGGTAACCCAAGTATCAGTGTGCAATATTTAAAATACAATATATGGTTTCAAGGGCAGATCTAATCCTAACCTGACTCAACCTTACTTTCTTTTCTTGGTGCCCCAAGCATTTCTCATACTGTCTTTACCTGCAGCCAGCTCAGACTCTGAGAATATTTTTTCTGGCCATACTGTAGCTAAATTATAGGCAGAAATTATTATAATTTAAGAGTTTGAATAAGATGGAAATTTGGTACTTTTGAAAATATATAGATATAGATACACAGATATATAGACTTGTTGCTTCAGGATAAAGTTTTTATGGTTAAAGCATCAGAAAATATCATTAACTGAGATTTAATTGGTACTGATGTTAATGTGTTCAATAGAATGTCAATCTATCAATTTAGGAGTGAGAGCAAATTCTTCCTTTTTAATTTTTACTATTTTAATATATATTTGCAAATAGGAGATTGTGCCTTTAAATAAAGCTAAAATTAAAGATATATATGTTATTGCTGCAGCAGTGCCCTCTGGTACTGATAGTTTTTCAGGTTTCAAATGTACTGCTGTGGGAACCCACACATCGAAACTGACGCACTGTATTTTGTCCACAGGATAAATAGAACAAGCTGTTTTGACATCATGCACCATCATGAAACTCAATGCTACTGTAGGTCAAATGGAAAGCTGAAGGACTATGTGTTTCCCCCTTGGAAATACTGACCAGTACTGACCTCACACATGGTAAATGTTGGTTTTAGGAGGATATTAATGGAAAACAACATTATAAAGCTTTGATGCTTCTCCCAGGAGCTACAGCCTGTGGTGACATTATTTCATAATGAAACTTGTTTTGTACAAAAATGTGACAAACACAGGCAGCACACAGTATCAAGCAGTGGCAGTCCCATGGTGTTGAGACTTCTTTAATGTAGATGGTGGCGGCGGCTGACATCAGCTGTTCTTTTTCTCACAGCTTGACCTTGCGGTGTGAGTAGAGGTGAAATTCCTGCTTTGTAAGCAGAGTCAGTCACGGTTGCAGACCTCAGTACTTTCACTCAGAGGTTCTGTGGGAAGACATAACCTGTTTGCTTATAGTAGAAACAAAGCCTTCCCTTTAAATATCAACAGACAG
Organism: Trachinotus anak; assembly: GCF_046630095.1. Taxonomy (NCBI): domain Eukaryota; kingdom Metazoa; phylum Chordata; class Actinopteri; order Carangiformes; family Carangidae; genus Trachinotus; species Trachinotus anak. The sequence continues at coordinate 2,537,722 of NW_027273870.1, read as the reverse complement.
CAGCATCGTCTCTGGTTTGAAAAGCGGCTGTAGGATCGTAGGAGCCTGTGGTTGGACTCTCTCTGGACCTGGAAGCGCTTATTTAATGGACTTACTCACAAACTAACTAGAAACTATTCTGATTCAGAGTCTTTCCAGTATTTGTCTCATCCAGCATCATCATGGCTGAGTCTGGTTTCCCTTTACCACCAGACGCTTACTGTCCACTGTGTGTGGACACGCTGAGAGACCCAGTTACCATTCCCTGTGGTGACACCTACTGCATTGAGTGCATCAAGGTCTACTGGGACCAGTTTGACCACATGGGTGTGTACAATTGCCCACAATGCCGTGCAACCTTCACGCCAAGGCCTGTGCTGAGACGTAACCTGCCCGATGTAAACCACGAGCCACGGCGCCAGCTTCCGGAGCTGACTCCTTTTCCCTACATGCATCGTGAATCCTTCTGCGATTTCTGCGTTGGCCGTCGCAACAAGGCCGTCAAGTCGTGCCTCATGTGCTTGGCCTACTACTGCGAAACGCACGTCAAGCCCCATTATGAGTCGTCTACCTTCAAGAGACACAAGTTGGTGGATGAGACGGGTCACCTGGACAGGAAGATCTGCCCCCAGCACGAGAAAGGCCTGGAGCTGTTCTGTCGCTCTGACCAGATGTGCATCTGTGTGCTGTGTACTGTCAGAGAGCACCGCAGCCACAACATTACCTCAGCAGAAGAAGAGCGCGTCGAGAAACAAGTGAGTCTGAATTGCCAGCAGCTTGTTATACGTCTGACTGTGATTTTGAGTGTCTCACACAGAAACTGGATCCTAATTGATGTCATAGACTAAAAGTGCATCTTGTGATTCTTGCCTCTCTTCCCCTCTATGTCCTTCCATCAGAAAGTCCTGGTAGTCACCCAGTCTGAAGTGCAGTACATCATCCAGGAGAGGATGAAGGAGCTGCAGGAGCTCAAGCACAATGTGGATGTTCTCAAAGTAAGAACAGACGTAGCCTAATCAAACATTCCCTAAAACTTCAATTGATATCCCAGGAATATTTTAGAAAAATGTCTACCTTAAAGGCATTACTTCTAAATATTTTAATTTGGAACCATCCAGTCTTAGTGTCAACTCTTGCTGTACCTTAAACATCCTTACAAACTGACTTTACTTTTTAGAGCGCTGCCCAGCGAGCACAGGCAGAAAGCGATAAGACCTTCCACGAAATGCTCCAGGCAGTGGAGCGCTGGAAGGCTGAAATCAATCAGATGATAATGGCCAACATGCAGGCGGCGATGTCGCAGGCTGAGGGCTACGTGGAGCGCCTGGAGCAGGAGATACTGGAGCTACAGCGCAGAGATGCGGAGCTACGGCAGATCCTCGAAACAGAGGACAACATTCACTTTCTGCAGGTGCTGGAGGATCATACACAGAGTTGATGCTTTCTCTCAGATTGTGTTTCTGGACTATTGAGCTTCTTTGTTTGTTTTTGAGCAGAATTTCCCGACCCTGTCTGTTCCTCCTGAGGCCATGGTGCCCAAAGTGCTCATCAACCCTCAGTTCTCCTTTGGAGAGATGAGCAAGACGGCCACAGAGATGAAGGAACATCTGGATGACATCTGTAAGAAGGAACTGAGCAAAATCTCCAAGACAGGTTTGCCCTAATGGATAATATTCACAAGTTACCTTTTTTTTAAAATGTGAATCATTTGTGAAAAGCCTGTAAGTGGCAACTTACTAATGCTGCACCATCTTCACAGTCAGTGAAACCCCTGTGTACATACTTCTGCCAAGAAATGGAGACAAACGACTTAAAGGTAAGTATCTCTCATACTTTACTGTTAAACACACAAGAATATTGATAAGAGTGATTTTATTTTATTTTTATTTTTTGGGAAGAGAGAAAAGAATACGAAGATGAAGTGTTTGATTTATGTAATTATGTTAGATTATTTAAAAATAAACTACAAAATGAAATTAATCACAAATAATATCCATGTTTTTTGATATCCAAACAGTTCCCTCCAGAGTAGATTTTCAGGAGCCAAAGACAAGAGCAGACTTCCTGAGATGTGAGTAAACTGTTTATGGTTCAGCACATTTCACGTATTTCAGTGTAAAATTTACAACAACATATATTTATATTTATCAATAATACTGTGATGTTTAGGTGTTGTGGGTGAAAAAAAGGCTGACACATTGAATGGATGAATGACAGTCGATGCTTGTCCTCTAAACATAAATAATTAACAGATGTGTACTGTGGCTGTTTTTACTCAGATGCCTATAAGATGTCCTTCGATCCAAACACAGTCTATAAAGAGCTGGTTTTGTCCGACGGGAACCAGAGGGTCACACGGAAGAAATCAGTCCAGTTTTACCCAGATACCCCAGAACGCTTTGATGGCTTCTCCCAGGTGCTGTGCAAGGAGCCTCTGACTGGTTTCAGGTTTTACTGGGAGGCAGAGTGGGGTGGGGAGTTTTCCATCGGTGTTGCCTACAGGAGCATCAGTCGCAAGGGGAAGAATTCACACAGCCTGCTGGGCTACAACGATAAGTCTTGGAGTCTCCTGTGCTCAGAGTCCGGTTACTCTGCCTGGCACAACAAAACAGACCGAGACCTTCCCAATGCTCCACGGGCTACAAGAATCGGTGTGTACCTGGACTATGCAGGCAACACTGTGGCCTTTTACTCAGTATCAGAGACAATGGAGCTCATCCACAGTTTCAAAGCTCAGTTCAGTGAGCCTTTGTATGCTGGCTTTGGTGTGGGCTCCTCAGTTACCCTCTGCCAACTGAAGCAGAGTTCAAGACCTTACTGAGATTGAAACAACTGAGGAGTTGTGGAAGTGTAAGTACTAAATACTGACTGTGTGGTACAATTTATTGTCTGCAACAAATGAGTTTTAAATGCTGTCTTGCACAGATTATTTTTGTTGTTGTGACCACACTCTGTATGTTCCAATAATATCTGGTGATAATGTCTCTGAATGTGATTTCAAGGCCCTTATCTTAGATCTATGCCAATGTGTTTATTTCATCCAAGTTTCTGTTTGGAGAAATGCATATTGATTTAAGGCTGTCACTGCTCGTAAAAATATAGTAATTATCTGTAGATAATTAAGTGTAGATATATGGTATATATATTGATGCTGTATAGGTATGTTTGTTCATGTGTACAGTTAAAATAATCTACATGCTGTTTCAGAAATTTCAAGCTTTTGCGGCCTTACAGAGAGCAGCTTTCACAATGAAGTTATAAAAAAGCACTTTATAACAAACTAAGTTAGGAAACATATAAAAGTTTGATCATGTTACATATTTAACAACTGTGTGTACTGTAGGCCTAGTAATGGAGTGTATGTACTGTACAAATGTATGTGTATATATATGTTCTGGAGTCTCTGTAGAAGCTGATTCCCCCTTTGGAAACAATAAAATCTAACTGTGTTTCATGAGTTTTTGTTTTTTTTTTTCTCAAACTAAATTAATGGAATTGTTGGTGTCATAGAATAAGTGGTTAGAGACAGCTGCTCAGAGACAGCTGCGTTTAGTGGATAGTTTCCCCACCCTGATGAGAAAGAGACACCTGCAAATACCAGAGGACACTGTCACAGATAAAACAGCTGCCACTGTATACAACTGATTAATTAAAGCAAATTACAAAGCTACTCTTACCAATAAAACCATCTTTTTAAACCGAAAGCCATACCAACAATGGACACAGGCCACCTTATACTTCCAAGGTTTACATCTGAGCACTATCACAGGATGGACCATTGCAAGTTATTGTTGAGCACCCAGGAAGCAAAATAAGGAAGATCACACCTGAAAAATGAGACAGACAAGGATCTCAGCCACAGTCTGGTGAAGAAAGATGAAATCAGAGGCTATTCGTTCTTATCTTCCCTTTACTTTTAGCCACATGAACTTTGGTGGGGAGACAAAAGAGAGGGTTTGTTGAATATGTATGTATGTCCTCACAGTGTTCATGCTGTTTTCTTCATTTCACAAAAAATAAGAAATCGAATACACAACTGCTGTACAATGCAAAAAAAAAAAAGTATGGGTTTATTTGGTTTTTTTCACCGCTCTTAAACCATATTGAAACTTCCTGGTTAAAAACCATTTCATCACATTCATCATATCAGGGAACTCCAGACCCCTGAATGTGTGTCCTGACAGCTGCTGCGAGCTCTTGAAGCTGCCCCTGTCACTTTGGCCTGAACAGCTTCTCACATAATGAATATGACCTGTTATATTTATTATAATTTTTTTTTAAATATTTTTACATTTTTAATGTAATCTTTACCTGAATATGATGTCTTCCATGCTATTGTAAAAGTTGTTTTCAATGTTTTCAATGTTATTTTATTATTTTTATCTGTTGAGAGCGACTTTTATTATTTCCCATTGATTCCATGATTTGCAAATGAAATAACTCAAAGGTGCAGCACTGCTTTACATGTTTGCCCCGAAACAGACACGACGCATGGCCATGGCAGGACATGCAAACTTACAGGTGTCGGAGGCAGTCGACCAGCCTCTACAGAAAGAGCAACAAGTCCACGAGAAGCTGTGAAATTCGTCTGGCATTGACGTCTCTACACACAAAGCAATCACAGTCCAGGCTCTTCTCATCTGTGGTTCTCCGGTGGTGGAACGAGCCAACGAATGCTATCAGAGCAGGGGCGTCCCTCTCTATCCTCAAGGATCTCTTAAAGACTCATTTCTTCCAAGAGCACCTCCTCTCCTGACACCCTAACATGCCTGATTAGCACTTACTATGCACTTCCTTTACCTGATCTCCTTGCACTTTTTAAACACATGTACTACTTATTACTGACAAGGCCTCCTACTGCACTGAAGCTTTAGTGTTGTCCCTCACCTGTAAGTCACTTTAGATAAAATCGTCTGCCAAATAAGTAAATGTCTGCAAACATTTTTGAAGCAACAATTATTTTGTAGCAACAGTGCACACATAAAAAATGATTATGGACTATAAATACATAATGAGATTTGGGTCACATTTTATATATCCATGAAGCTCTTTATTCTAGTCTTTCTTCTAATGTATGTGCTACATTGTAAAATATATATTATTATATATTGTAATATTGTATTGCTTTGTGAATAACTTATAGAATATAACATATAAAATATATATAGAAAGATATTAAAGGTGCTGTAAGCAGTATGCATAAAATAAAGGGGATATACACATGTTCTTAGGAAATGAACTTGAGTTTACTCCAGATAGAGACATGGGTAGGGAGACGGCCAAATGCTCTTGAGACAAGCACTTAGCTTGACTGAAGGCTCAAGACTTACATCAGGGAAAAATAATATTTAACATAAAACTAAAAATGTCGCAGATAACAGTAGGGATAGGAGATGAAAATGTAATTTTGTCCAAGTGAGGTGAACAGACAGTAACTCGCCGAGGCTGTCATCTCTCCCAGCAGACAGAGGGTAAAAGGCGGGGCACAGCTCAGAAATAGGTTTTCAAGGCAGTGAGCCCTTTACTCACTTTGCTATTCAACAACATTTTCATTTTGCAGTCTGTTTAGTGATTGTTGTTTTTGGAGTGTATTTGATTATGTCAACAGTAAAAAAACCAAGCTGTAAGGTCATGTGAAGCTTTTTCCACGTCAGTTCAAACCCTCACTTCACTGCTGCCTGACCAGAACTCCAGACACTGCTGAACTCCACACCAGGTTTGAATCCACAGCTGTGTAGCTTTCAATTAAAAACAGTAAAGGTAGCACATGATGATGTTTTTTATGCTATCACTGTGAATTACTAATTAAATCACTGTGACGGTTTGTTGTTCTTTCCAGACTCAAAATGAAGACCACCTTTGCAGCGAACAGTTCGTCAAGCTACCCCTCCATTGTTGAATCTTATTTTGTGGCTTTATCCGTGGCTTCAGCTTCAGTCAACATCATCCTGGGCCTTCCTCTGAATGGTTATGTCATGTGGTTGATACTGGCAGGGGCCAAGGGAACTTCAGACTTCTTCTCTCTCAACCTGGCTATGTCTGAGATCGCTTTCTCTTTATCAAGCATATTCTATTTTCTTTATGTCAAGTTGTATTTACTTTTCTGTTTTGAAGTCTTCATGTTTTCACTTGGCCTTCTCTTTACAGCTCGTCCTCTCTTCCAGTGCTGCATCTGTGTTGAGTACTATGTTGCCGTTGTCCACCCTGTGTTTTTTCTTCAGTCTAAACCCCTGAGGTACAGGGTGGCCTGTGGTTGTGTTGCCTGGCTGATTACCCTGGTTTCCTGTATCTATTCCTGGTACAAATATTCAAACCCCATGTATCTTTATGGGTTTTTCACACAGAATTTGCTCTTCTTCTTTGTGTTGCTTTTCTGCTGCCTCTCAGTTCTCAGGGCGTTGAGACGCCCGGGGCCAGGAGCAAAAGGCAGAGAGAGGAAGGAGAGCAATGCAATGAAGAGAAGGGCCTTTAAAATCATTTTGCTAATCATGATTTCGATGGCCATTAATTTCTCTTTGTATGTGGCTGCTATTCCACTACAATGTTGCTTGAAGTCTATGGAGTTTACCACTGCCTTCACCATTTGCACAGCCTTAGCTTTAACAACCGGGTTTATACAGCCCTTCCTCTACCTCCACAGGGATGGAAAACTTATCTGCTTCAGGGAGCGCTAATTATCACTATCACTGTCGATAAACCCCTTGTATCTGGATACACATGTGCTGTATATTGTGATACAGTACAACAAGTTGTAGTGTTTTCTGGGTTTGAGTATATCTGGTTTAGATTTACATTTATATGACAAAGCACAAATTTGCAAGAACACAGCCTAACATTACCATACTGTAGGTGTTGTGTTGTCTGTTTTCCTTTTGGATTAAGACTGCTGTAATGTCAATGAATAATTGATAATGACTTTGCATGTATTCCTCCTTGACTGTCATGGTGACAGCTTTCTTTTTTCCATGTTATAATTTTTCATCGTTTGTGACAGGTAAACAATGTAATAAATCTTATCCATTCCCTTAACAAGATTTCAGCGCTATTTATTTATTATAGTTTTTTTTATTTATTTATTATTCTTAATGTTTGTTGAATAATTGGATGAGTTCAGTGTATTTTATTCGAGTTTGATGACTGTGAAGGATTAGAGGCAATACAACAGCCCTGCGGCAAAAACTACCACTGTGACACTACAGAGAGACTCTGTCCAAGACGTGAGTCACATCCGATGAGGTTGTGATAGATTGTCAACTGTATCATTACTGTTGTTTTTTCTCTTTACATCCGCCCCAGTGTTTTTAAAAGTCCCACCTTCTTCAACATTTGCTCATGACAACTATGATATGGTTCAGTTAAGGGAAAGATAGTGGTAAAAGCAAAACATGATGTCAGATTTCAAGTCGGTGACTGGACACAAATGCTTCATGTAAGTCTGATGTGCTATAGCCGCCAATCCAACCTGCACAACCTGACTTTCTGCCTTACTACATATAAAGGCTACGGTTAAGAGATGTGAAATGATACGATATGGATGTGATTCCTTGGGCTGATACTGGGCTGAAATTGTAACTGCAACTCAGTGAAAATGTCCATACTATCATTTGAGGAACACAAGGATTTCCAGTAGAGGGAAATCCTTGCTGTAGAGAGAACCGCACGGATGACGTATCACCCAGGTTCTCTCGACAAAAAGCCAATGGGACTTTTACATTGGCTTTTGGATCACAACAGACAAAAAGATGTGTGACAATGATACTCACATGTTTTGTTCAGCACAATAATCTTAACAAATGAACGTTTTTATGATTTTTGAAGCCTAAATACAATCGTCAGAAGTAAAGATCTAAAGTTAGTCCTCTTACAAAGTTAGACCACAGACCTTATTTCAGTCACCTATCCAAGAACCCATTAAAAAAAAACATAGACTTCCGAGAAGGGGAACCATAAGTGCTAAAATGCTAACTAATTTCTGTGTTTTAGGACTCTCTCAAGCTCTATCAAGATGTTATTACTAAACTGTAAAAGCGGCTGAAGTTTATGGGTCGTACATAAAGAAACTCAAACCAATGTTGTTAGCTCAGCTAAACCCAGTATATATATATATATATATATATATATATATATATATATATAACATGTGCATAATGAGTAACTCCCATCACTGAAAATAGCCACTGGCTTTAAAGCATTCAAAACTTTGGCCACTCTTGAGTCAGCAGCAGCGTAATTTGCATGTGTGGTCACCAGAAAACTGCAGCTGAGCATGTGACGCGTCACAAATATGAGAACTTCACATCTGATATGATCATTCAAACAGGACAGAAAATAAACTGTGGTTTGTATTAACTTCTGTTGAATGACTTAATATATTACATTGTTAATAATGTAGTGTTTGCTTATGGTTTATGACTTCACTCATCTTAATCATTTTCTGTGTTCAGTTCTGACAGTGGATTTGGTAAAACTGTGATGCTGACCTACTGTTTTTCTGTGTCTCCTCTCAGTCAGACTCTGATTGCAGGACTTGACCCTAAGAAAGGCTGGACTGAACGTTTTTGAAGAAAACCGCGGGGAAAATGAACTCATCTAATGCACCTTCACTATCTGACACCACCATTATAGCCACCGCCTCCACTTCAGTCAACCTCGTCCTGAGTCTGCCAATCAACAGCTATGTTGTGTGGCTGATAGCCACCAGACCAGGAGGCACATTGGTGGCGGAGTTCATCCCTCTCAACCTGGCTGTGTTTGAGATTCTCTTCTGCTTGCTTTCTGCTTTTATCCCTCTCAGGCACATCCTCCCCCCATCTTCACCTGTGGAGTATCTAGTAAAATTTGAACACGGTTTTCTGTGGAGTGGCCGCCCCATGCTGCAGTGCTGTATCTGTATAGAGCAGTTTCTGGCTGTGGTTCACCCTGTGCTGTTCCTCAGGTATAAAACTTTGAGGTACAAGGGGGCCTTCTCTGCAGTGACCTGGGTTGTTATCATCGGCTTTTCTGTATTTTACTTACTCTCCCCCAAGATTAAGCATCTTGTTTTTGTGAGTGAATGTTTGGTCTTAATATCAGTGATGCTGTTCTGCTACTTCTCAGTCTTCGTGGCTCTAAAAAGGCCACCCCCGGGGGAGGGGAAAAAGGGAAGAGATAACCTGATGAAGAGAAGAGCTTTTCTTACCATCTTAGTGATCATTGTGTCATTTGTGGGAACCTACCTATTGTGGTGTATTATCATTATATCTAATCTAAGCAGTTGGGTTTCACCTGAGAGGAGATTAATGACAAAAATTGCCATTTGCATTACTTTTGTCTCTGGGTTTGTCCAGCCTCTTCTGTACCTGCAAAGGACCCGAAGAATATCTGGCTGTAAAGCTGTGTAAGGATATGTTTATTCTTGACCACTGGGAATAATAGGTAGCCTCTTTAAACTGATCATTTAGCTGTAAATCGAAGAATGAGACGCTTATTTTAACATTAAAAGGAGATTCTTCCTGTCATCTTCCTTTTGAATTAATCTTGAATTTTTACTGAATTATTTATGTTTTGTAGCTTTTTTAATTCTACAGCCAATGTTAAGTTTCTTTGTTTCCTTTATGTCTCTTGTAGATAGATCGATCTTGTAGACGAGAATCTCATAAAGGCTATCTGTGCACTTTTTGCTCAAATAAAATAATGAGGGAACTGTTGAACTGGCACAGTTGTTTCTGTTTGTTTATTAACTGAATTTACTGGACAACTGATGACAATCTGCTCATTTTCTTTGTGTCCAAGATGAGACAGTTCAGATAGTTGCATACAGCAGATTTGATAAATAAAAACTGTCCATACTTTACTTTCCAAATCTGAAAAAGCCAGTTTTCAATTATTTTCCATTCACACACAGTGTCCACAATTTAGTACAACACAACACAACTGAGAATCTTAACTTGGTTATTTCACAAATACTTACTCATTTGGTACCAACATTGAAGAAAAGTAATCAAATAGACACAAGCGTGATATTAGGTCAGTTTTCTCTGAATGGAGGCTCACTCACTGTTTTTAATCATTACATATTCTCCCTTGAGCATGAGTGAATTTGCCAGGGGCAGACCCAACAAAGGGAGGCACGCCTGTGTGTGTTATTTCCCACTAGATGGCACTGTTCCCCTCCTCTGCTGCTAAACAGTATATTTTAAATCCGATAACATCTGCATCTTTTTGTCACAGAAAGAGAAACAGGTTTACAAGAAAACATCTTTGTTCTAATGTTTTGTCACTATGTTGGGTTGAACAATAATCTCCTAAAGAATCCCAGTTTGGTGAATCAGATGTTTTTACACTTAGACACTTTACCCTTGTGTTCAGTTGTTTAGTAGACACAGCTCCCACTGCTGTATGTGTGAAAACAATAATAGCAAATCATTTAAATAAAGTTTTGTCACCTTTGTAAAACCTAATGCATAAAAAAGTGTTAAAATGACAACACTTCCCTTCACAACAAACTGGGCCTGCATGACGAGGGGAACTGTGTTAGGTTCCCTATTAGGTTAGGACCCCAGAGCAGAGACGCACAGAGACAGGAGTTGGAAACTGAAAACTTCTTTAATGACACGAACCCAAAAACAGTCCAACAGAGCAGGCAAAAGGTGGCAGGAGGCTGGCAGGCAGGTGAATGGCTGGAGAAACAGAGCGACGGAGAATCTGGAGACTGGGTAGCCGGGGAACAGCATGCAGGGAGAGAGCATGGAATAATCTGGCAGACAGTGGGTGATGAACCGGGGGTTTTAAACTGGCTTAATGACTAATGGGCTGCAGGTGGGTCAGGCTTCCACTGCTGCACCACGCCCCTGCCACACACAAGCTCTGCAGGGAAAAAACAGAAAAAGGGAGGGGGAACAGAAAGAGAGCAAAAAGTGCAAACAAACAAAAACATACAACTCAAAACTGTAACAAACTGAACTGAAACAACGTTTTTACCATAAGTAAGGAAACATTTTACAGGCTATCCACAAATACATTTATATTCCTTTTGTCAGCCAAAGAGTTAATCACACACAAAGGAATGTGCATTATGTACATGTTTATACAGAGAGGTCTAACTTCTCTTTTGACCACACACTGAAATAAATCCTAAGTAACAAAAATCAAAGTACAATATGTCCTTTGGGGCCCTGTCGTCCTGTGCAGAAAGCTAGTCCATTGCATGTAACCAGGTTAACAACCGAGGACTGTGGTGCCTCTGTTCAAGATGAGACTTATTTAAAAGACATTTTTATCCCCCAGTAGTGATCAAATTTCAGAGAAAAGAGAAATTTCATTTTTATCTCATCTTATTCCTAATTCCCTTGAACCCTTGTGTTTCTTTGTTAACTTTCATGCATGTGTTCTGAAAGTGCTATGTCAGTGAGGTTATGTTTAAGATTCAGTGACTGAGAGGGTAAAATACACTTTTACAGTAAGCAGTGGTTATATTGAAGAGAAGTCACACTGATGGCGTGTGATTAAACATTTGCATGTAGCCGAGTCAGATAACAAGGAAACAAAGGCACAGCACTGACTGAGCTTTCAGACACATACAAGTGACACTTTCTGAGAACAAGATTGTTGGCGGTTCATCATGCAGAGTAGGTGGAGGGCCTTTATTTAGTGCTGAGCTGTGTCTGCAGTCCTCTTCACAGGAAACACACTGCCCCAACGGCATCTGTGTTGCCTGAGCAGTGAAACCCAGGCTTAAAAAAAAAATCTTAAGGTGGCTCAAAAGAGCCCAGTAACCAATCAACTGAGAGCTTTTCTCATTTTGGCAATTTTGACTGTTGGACAGTGAGATACTGACACAGAGATAAGTTTAGTAAATGAATCAAACGGAAACACCAATGGAAATTAGTTAGTGAGCTTTAAGTGTTTGTGACATGCTGCTAAACCAGGCAAAGGAAAATAAAATGTGAAAAAGTAGAAACATATTTGACAAACATGCACAATTTGTGGAAAAACAGGATGTTTTATTTTCTGACACATTTAGGTACAATAACACTGTGAGACATTTAAATGCAGATCACATGTGCAATTCAACTCAATACAACATATTAATATTATTGTATGCACTGACCAACTTTCTTGAGAAAATCTTCTGATATTCATTCACAGTTTGATGAAAGTACAAGAGAGAGCAATGTGTTTTCCAGATGCTTCATCAGGCTCCTAAAAAAACTCTTTAGTCATTTATTATTATTAATTCACCTCACAGTTGATACTCTTCAATATATGATCATGTCCAATATGTGTTAACATCCTAAAGAATACAGATCCATCATAACAGTTACATAGTTCTTAAGATTCAGTTAGTTGATATGGTGCATCCTGATCTATTACTTTGCATGTTTTAGTGAGCTGTGTGTAAAACATGTAGGGCTGCTAGTTTCAGAAAAGAGCACAGTTCAAATTGGAAAGCGTTTCCCCTGTGCTTTTCAGTTTGTAGACCACCTCACATGGCAGATCCGGCCGGACAGATCTTCTCTCTACCTCTGTGACTTTAAAGACCTCATAAGGAGGAATCAGCACTTCTCTTTCTGACTCTCCATGCTTCGAGTACAGCGAGATGTCTGCTCCAGAGCATGTAACGATCTCAAAGCATGACTTGTCCCCAAATCTTTCAGGGCTGGGGAAGGAGCCCATTGAGCTGGAGGTAAAAGAGCCAAAGCGAACTTCCATATTGAGGACGTCTTTGCTAAAGTAGCTGTTGACTCTGCGGAAGCCAGTCACACATCGTTCCGCTTCAGGTTTTCGAGCGTTGAGAGTTTGAAGGGCGTCAGTCAGGAAAAAGTGAAGCGCATGATACCTGAATGTGGTCGTGTACTCAGATCTCTGGGTTTGAACTGCGTGATTAAAATCAAGATATACATTTGGTTTGTCGAGGGTATAAACATAAATAGCCATGATCTGCTCTTTCCCTAGTGTGCCAGAAGGTTTCTTCCCCTTACGGTTCCACTTATTCTTGTAATATTTCTCTGCCTCAGCCCAGGCCAGGCTGAAAGTTTTGACTTCGTTCTTCTCATTTGCGAGATCCTGCTTCTTCACTCTCTCAGCCATCTGGGTTTTGCAGCCAGAGTACATGTCATCAACAGCATTTGGAGCCAGATCCAGTGGGATTAGATCATTTGATCCAGCTTCTGCAGAGTTCTGCAAAAGAAACAATGAGAAAAAAAAATTATTTGGTGCTAAACTTACATACACATGTTGCACTTAAGCAAATTGCTACCTTTGCAAATCCTATACAGATGCTAAAAGTCATTAGCACCGCTGCCCAAACTCCCATCATGGCCAATTTCAACCAGCTGGAAACCTGCACACAAAAAAATTAATAAATACCTCTTTCAGTAAACACAAGTTATAAAAGCAAGACACAGGGTCAGAAGCATGTATTTCCAGACTGATAAAACATTTGGAATATCAAGGGGAGAAATTAATCAGAGGTGAAACCTTTACCAGATGTAAGTGAGATGAGGACTGAGGAAGCCGGGGATCGAACCACCAACCTTCGGGCTCTGTCTCCTCAGCTACAGGTACCCCATGTTTGTATGAGGGGGCGTTCCGTGTTCGGGAGCAGCATGACTGCGATAGGCCTACTGGGGTTGGGGGTGTAACCGCCTCGATCACGCCACGCCCCCTAGTCTGCAGGCTGCAGCCGGACCGATGAGCCGGACCCTTCTCCTTCCTAAAGACTCACAAACTGTCAGCTGCATCTCATGCCATAGAGGACAAAAATCATTGTGCATGCAGGGTCCTTTTTCTTTTCTTTTACAGATGGATCAGTGACATTTGACAAACCCTCTACATCAGTCTCCTGTATTGTTTAAATAGATTCAAATATTTCAAAGGTGAAAAATGCAGATAGAGAGGGTCCATGTTACACATCCTGTGTTTATTAAAACTGTACTTTATAAAATAAAGTTTAACAACATATTGTTTATTACCAAATGTGATTGCCCAAAGATAAAGGACAATATCCCACAGGAAGTTTTGTCTCACACATTAATGTTCATTTGTTGGAGCAGTGCATGAAAGACTTTAATATACTTTAACAGATCTGAAATGGATTTATTGTTTGGATGATTTTTTTTTCTTCTTTTTTAGGGAATGTGTCCCATTAACAGCGCGTCTCCCTTCTTTCATTCACTGGCTAATCTTCAACATCATCGCAGTAACTATCAGCACCAGCAGAGCACCCATCACTGCAGCCACATAACACAAATGCCCCCTTTTGACAAGGACGAAAGAAATGATAACCATCAGCATCAGGCACACGAACATGTTCCCCACCCTGCTTTTGTGCCACTGTGTTGAAAGCGCTCCAAAATATTCTTGAATCTGATGTGGACTGAGTTTGCAGTTTAGATCTGTCCTTGGTGTTTTGGTGCTCTCCAGCTTGTAAACCACGCTGCACCGTGGGTCATCGGTCCGGACGTCAGTGATCCTGAAAACCTCGAAGGGGGGTATCAGCACCTGTCCCGTTTGGTTTGCAGCGGAGTAATATGTCACGTCAGCACCGAGGCATGTGTAGATCTCAAAACAAGACGCGTTGCCACTAAAGTCAAGCGACGTCCTGGTCGCAGCTCCCAGCGTGAAGGCCCCGAAGCGCATGTTCGAGGCGACGACGCCGCGGCTGAAGCGGTTGCGCGTCCTGTGGAAGGCCGTCCTGCACGGCGCCTGGCCGTGGCGCAGAGCCTGGATGGCGTCAGTCAGGTAGAAGTACAGATAGTGGTACATAAATCCGTATGTGCTGTACTTGTGTTTCCCTGTTTTCACTGCTTTGTCGAACTCTTGTTGGATGTGTTTCATTTTTGTGTACATGTACACGACTGTGGCGTGGTCCTCTGTCAGGAGCTGGTGCGCAGGTTTCTTTGCGCCTCTTTCAGCGGAGGCCCAGGCCAAACTGAAGTTCCTGTTGAAGTGCCACTCAAACACGCCGAACAGGTCGATCATAGAGGCCGCTTCGGACCGGCAGCCGTCATACATGTCATCGATGGACTCTGCTGCCATGTCCAGAGCTGCGCCGCCTGGGCTCGTTTTCTGCAGTTATGGAAAAGAAACAAGCGACGAGCAGGATCAGCAGTGACAGAGGTTTGTAATGTTCAGTGTTAATTGGCTGAAAGAAATTCTGATTGTGATGAGTGATTCAATCATTTTTCTGCACAAATAAAGCGTTTTGCCTCCAAAAGAAAGAGCTGTGGTCCCACCTCAGCAGGTTTCAGAGGCCACCAAAGCATCAGCAGCGGGTGATACAGCAGGAGCAGCACCGCCAGCACCAGGCACAGCGCTGCCCCGTTTCTCAGTGACTCTGTCCCACATGCTGCTCTTTTGCCAAACCTCATGTCTAAATGGAAACAAAAAAATGACCAAAAAGACTAACTCTTCAACAGCGTGATTATCCATCATATATTATATGATATATGTTTAAATCTGCAATTAAAAAGCTACCTGTGGCTGAAATGTAAAAGATGGACCTATAATCAGGAGCCCCAGAATATTTCCTTGTTGTCTGACCCTTCAGAAAACATATTCTCCACTAACAATATGTGAAATCTGAATGTTTGGGCTTACCTTTCCTCCGGAAAGTGCTTTCAACAGCAGCATGACATTCCTTGAATGTGGAGAGTGGAGATGCAGTCATATGCTGTCAGCAAGTAGGTCCCAGCTCACAGGATTTACAGGTACAACCACACAGACCAGACATTCCTCTGCAGCTTTGCCCTAAGGTGCCAGAGCTAAAATTGCATGTGATGTTGAAACAGCGTTTATCAAAACTGTTTTTGCATTTTATTTATTTACTTATCTATTTCTTGCCACAGATGTCTTTCTTTTTCTTAGCTTGCATCATCCTCCGGTGCTATGTGTTTGTATTTGTCATTTGTGAATGAAAGCTTGCTTCACAGTGCTCTGTCGTATCCCTGTTTGCATTACCTGAGCGAGGTTCAACATGTGGTAAATCCTGTTTGGTGGCTTGCTCAGGTAAAAACAAACAAAGGTGAGTCACTGAGTCATAAAACACATAAAGACTAAAACAAAAGGCATAGTTTTTAGCTTAGTTTTTTTTTTTTTTGCAAAATGTAGTTTACTGAGGAGTTCATCTGAGCAACCAAACATCAACTAATTCTGATGGGGGGCCAAACACCAGCATCAGGGGGGTGATCAGTCCTTTCCCCTTCATGAGCCTCCTTGTGACTAAATGCTGCACATTAGTGCATGTATAATGAAGGCATACAAACTTACATTCAAGTTTTCATGTTAAATTTACTCATGTGCCATCGCACAACTATGGCTTTGAATCTTTGTATCACATGGGCCCAGATTCACCCCAGGCTCAGTCCCTCTGGGGTAAATAACAGATTACCTGTGTTTGAGATACACTGTGCCATCCTAGAAAACCTGATCGGCACGTGTCATGTCCTCCCTTGTTCTCTTCATGGGATTGCTGATGTTTGTTGTCATATATCTCAGCTGACAAGATATTGTTTAGTATTACTAAACATTATGATAAACTGAACATTATATAAAACATTATAATACTTTGTATTATCTAAATGTCTGAAATGAATGAGGTTAGTTTGATGTCTTTACTGGTTTGCCTTTAATTAGTAGAAGTAGTGCTGATTTAGAAAAATAGGGTTAAAAAAAATCTTTATTTTTAAGTATACATTGTTAAAATGATTCCAAAAGCCATTATATATAATTATTTTTTTGAAAGTGGATGTGGATTGTTCTTTAGACTGTTTATTTAGTGTATATCGCCATCTACAGGACAAATATTGAACAATCAGTTTCTCTTCATTTCAGAGTCCAACTGATCCAAAGCTACAGTTGTGACTGATAAAGCTTTAATGGAGAGACAGGATCCCTGTTCAAGCTTTAGTCAAGCTTGGGGTGATGGAGTTTCTATTGTAAACGCATCATTGGCTGAAGCTCTTGAGAAGCCACCACCACCACCTGCTCCCAGCATGAAACCACATTTGGTGGCAGAAAAAACGTACAAGTAGCTCCTAAATGAATGATAAAGATGGTCCTGTGAGCATCAGTCATACTGTGGCCTAAAGTCAGCTAACATTTCTGTGTGGTACAAAGAGGGAAATACGGTTATAACAGTCCACATATTGGACCTATAGCCTGATGCCCGCTGCACCGTCGTGTGATGGGTCAAAACATCATGTGATTACTGGGTTTCCATAGCTGCCCACCCAACTTTCGCCACATTTTACTGTGTATTGATAACCAAGGAATGCTACACTACAAGTTAATCATACACACACATTCTTCTCTGAAATTTCACAATCACCAGTTGATGTGGTTTGACACTGTTGAAAAATCCAGCTCCTTTCAGGTGTCGACAGGTGAAGTGGAGTGAAGAGGTGAAAGCATGTCAGCTACATAACCCCGGCCATGAACAGAGGAAGGTTTATCCTCTCAACTCTGTTGTTTTAGTTTGTGCACAATGACTCACACACACTGAATACGTCAAACAAAGGTTAGACACAAACTATGCTGTTGAGCAGGATTTTGGAGGCTGACACCGTGACACCCCACAGATTCTTAACAGCAATCCACCAGAGATGCTACTGTGCTTCTAATGACATGTGGGAATTTCCCCGGGTCTTATCTTTGATTTGTGATTAGGTATATCCCAAGCTGATAAACACAGCATTGAACTTTCAGCATCATGAGACAGAATTTTATTGTATTTGAAGTTTGTGTTGTCATGTCCTGTATATGCTAAAATTTTCACTAGGATGGTCTTATTTTTCTACAAATCAAAACTTACACATATCAGAATAATCTGAAAGATTGTATAATAACAAACATATACACACCACTGTGCCGCGGCCGATACTCAACAAGTTTACAGATCCATGTGAAACCTTGTCTTAGAAAGAAAATTACATATTGTTTCTCTTCTCGTATCAGTTTCTTGCCAATTGCAGACAATGCAACACAGGCAAACAGAGTACTTCTATTTCTACATTGGGCTGATGATACCAAAGAAAATAAGACAGGTGTGTTGCAAGAGGGAGGTGTAAGATCAGAGCCACGTTCATTTGTCATATGATATCAAAAACCAGTATTAATAAATGTGCATATCTCATTTTATGAAGACTTCATCCCTCATGGATTATCATAAGAGATGCGTCCCTCTGAGACACTGTCAGGAAATTCCACAGGGGCAACAGGTAAAGACAATGTTTTGAATGCTCTAACTACACTCTGCTGACTACACATGTGTGACTGAGCTACAGAGCAGTATTTCCACACGTTTGATCATCATGTCCTCATCAAGTCAGTTCCTTAGAAGAGCCGAGGGGAGGGGGAAGGCCATTTCCTGAGAACTGTATGTATCACACAGGGAGGGTCACAAGTGGGTTATGGGTCAATGAGAGCAGCACTGTAGCTCACTGACGAACACCACAAAGACCCTGACTTTAGTTCTGGAGCCTTCCTGTGAGGTGCTTGTATGTTCTCCCTTTGTCTGCCTGTGTCAGATCCAGGTGCTCTTGTTTTCTCCTGCAGTGCAAACGCGTGCAGGGCAGGTTGCAAGTAGCTGTTCAGCACTGTGGTAAATATGCTTTCTTGGTCTTTCAGAGAGAGAAATGAGAAGATCGATATTTATCTCATGTCTGTGGAAGCTGGGGGATACAGCTCTGAGCTCACTGTTTAAAACTCATGTCTCATTTGTTGAACCACTGCATAAAGAGACACGTAAAAACAACTATTTTTGGTTACAAAAAAGAAACTCTTATTTGTAACTGAATGTGTCACTTACAGTAAAAAGCAAACTTACACCCATGTTCTTACTTAAACATATGTGCATGTGCAAAAAAAAAAGAAGAAGGGCGTGTGAGAGATCTTCTGTGGAATTCTATTCATCCATTCATTCATTCCATCATTCAAGATGGATGTTAACTATAAAAGGGAGGAATGAGGGCACACACTCACTGTCTCTCAGCACACACACTCACACACACACACCTAACGTGTAGCGATAACACACAGGAAACACATAGATAGACACACAATATAATCTACCTAGTGTAGGCACTGGAATTCTGCTGTAGTGAGACTGAAGCGGTGCCATTATCTGGATAAAGCTGGACTGCTGAAGAGCACACAAAGGTAAAAGTGTGTAAAATAATTTGCATCTTCTCTGTACTATTGTACTGTATCAGTAGTAATCTTGGTAACAGTTTAGATTCTCAGATTTGACCGAGTGACATTTCAGTACAAAGTGTACTCGCATTTAAAAATCCTACAGTGAAATGACGTTCTCTGTAAAAATATCAAGACGTCCTGTAACACGATTGTTATCTATTTATTTAATGTTATTATTTCCTTTTAAATCATTTTTTTAAAAATCATCTTTATTTCCCTACACCCTTCTTTCTGGGCTGATTCTGTCCTTCTGTTTCTTCCTCAGGTGTTTTCATTTGCCGCTTGTTGCCTCGTTACACCAGGTTCACTGCAACTAACCTGTCAGGGCTTGGCCACATTGTTCTCTGTTTGAGGAAACCCATTGTGGAGTTATTAAACACTGTGGGGGGGGGGGGTAACTTACCAGAATTCCTGTACTTCTGCTCGGTTGATTTGTGACACAAAGGGCGAGAGCAGGTGAAGGAAAAGGTTGAACCAGACGGATAGAGGAGAGACAGGTTCAGAGACAATATCTATCCAAAATTTCTTCTTCTTTACACATCACCTTCCTCCTCCTCCTCCTCCTCCTCCTCCTCCATCATGACGGCCAGGCAGTCAGTCATGCTCCTGATGGTGGTGGTCCTCTCACTGCCAGGCCTCATTCACTGCTTCCAGCCACTCTTCTCATTTGATGGGAATTCCACCACTCACCGTGACATCACACAGCGGGCAGTCCTCAGGAAGACGGCTGAGGTCTGCCGAGACATCGCCTCCTCTGAGGGACGGGACTTCAGCCTGACTGTGAGTTGGAAAGCCTCGCTGAAACAGAGACTGGGGCCACTGTGGTGCAATCTCATATCGAGATTATGCATCATATGTTTTGTATTTATTTCTATTCTGTGACTTCGGGATAGTGTTTCCACATATTTAGTTACTGTCAACTTCTTGGAAATGTGAATACATGGCTCAATCATAGCTGAATTTCAAAATTAAAAGAATAATAACATTCTGAGGAGTTACTCTCCTTGAGGCAGGAACCCATCACATACTCGGCTATTTGTCATATTTTTGTGTCCAGATTGATGACAGCCTGTCAGCTGACATGGTGCAAAGGGCCTGTTCCTCTGCAGGCACTTCCACATCTCTCCTCTCTAGTGTCCTGTTCCAAACTTCCATTGCCAGTATGTACTTCAGCAACGCAAAGGTGGATGTGGTGTATGCCCTGAGTGAGGAGCACCATTTTGACGATGAGACCTTCCAAGGAGGCCGGGATGTCATCACAGCAGGTACACATCAATATATACATATATATACATGTATATCTTAAAGGTGGAGTAGGTGATGCTGGAGAAAGAAACTCAACAGCTCAATAAACACACCCCTCTCTTCAGAGTTCCTTCAGAAGCTCCGCCCCCTCCTGAATTCATGGATGCACATTGCCAGGGCAACGACACAGAGCGTTTAGTGTGGCCTGGAAGTGAATACTCTTTCTCAAAGCTGAAGAACAAACCTTAAAATATAAAATGTCTTAAAACCTGGCATAGCCATTTGTATAAAATCACACCAAAAACAAATCTTTGAAAACTGGAAAGTAAGCGAAATATTACCAGATGCAAAATGGAACACCAGCACCTGCTTGCTAACTAACCAGTTGGAGTTAGCTATGAAAAACATGAGCAAATAGGACAAAACAATACTGGCCTATTGGAAGTATTTTAGCCTCTTGCTTGGTGCAGCTTCGGTCTTCCATTAACTCTTTGTGCTACCCTGCTGTTAAGGTGTGTCTGCTGTGAAGGCCAGTGTGAAGCTGGAGAACTTTGTCGCAGGGAGATGGACTCTCGGACGAGTCTGTCACACCTTACAGGTGAGGTTGATGTTTCTTTTGTTATAATCTTTTTGGGTTTATGGTGTTAGAATAATCAAAACAATAAATAATGGGTAAGTTGAACATGATGTTTTATATTCTGTATATGAAGGACTTCTACAGCCACAGTAACTGGGTGGAGCTGGGGAACAATGCTCCTTACAGCACTCTAATCAGACCAGACCAGCCTCTTGAGAACCTGGCAGGTAGGACACTGATACTGCTGTCTGGGTGTAGAAAAGCAACTCTTGTTCACAGAAGTGAAGAAGAATGACTTTGTGGTTCAGTGAGAGATAACACAAGGGACACTGTCACCTTATCTATCGCCTGTCACTTAACAATCACCCTGCTATGACTCACATGACTCTACTTGCACAAACCCACATACATTACTTCATAGGAATTTCAACATTTTGTCACTTTGTAAACATAATCTATCATTGGTTTAAAATGTGCAATTATCACAATTCAGTCAGTCAAAGGAACCATTAAATGATATTTATTTATACCAGTTTACCAGGCACAGAATAGAATCATTTACATATATAGACATATTTCACTCCTGTTTGCAAGTGAATTACCGATGCCATTCTGTTTGTGCATTATGTTTCATTCTGTTTTATTCACTAAATTTGCTGCAGGCCCAAGCACTCCAACCTGCAGAAACTGCACAGGAGGGAACTGTGAGAACAACCTTCTGCCTGACCTGCTGCAGCAGGGGCTTCTCACTTCAGGCTACTTCAACATCTTCTCCTCAGCAAAACCTGCAGGTAACACTGAGGAGCCGTCTACAGGTTATGTTTGTGCTCCACTCTTTGTATTTTGTGAACATATCTAGGAAACACAAATATTCTCTCTGCTCATAGGAAAATGCAGCCACGGTGGTTCATTTGACCAGACAAGCAAAAAAGATCCAGTGGGGGGAATCAGCAAGGATGACATTGGGTCTAGTCATGGCTCACTCCACCACAAAGCAGCTGATTTGGCTGTGAACGCCACCATGGAGCTACTGGAGGACGTCAGAGTAGCTGTCGGAGACAAGAACTTCCTGCGGTATGGACCGATGTTACCGGAGCTATTCTGGCCCTACACAAGGGGAATAAAAACCTGAGCAGTGTAGGATGGATGTAGGGTGGATGAAACAAAGATGAAGAGAATGTCTCCACGGCTGTGGCTTCACAGTGAAATAAAATCACAAGCAACAGTAATATATATGCTAAACAGCTAAAGAGATTTCACTTCTCA
The DNA here is from genome assembly GCF_046630095.1 of Trachinotus anak. Taxonomy (NCBI): domain Eukaryota; kingdom Metazoa; phylum Chordata; class Actinopteri; order Carangiformes; family Carangidae; genus Trachinotus; species Trachinotus anak. The sequence continues at coordinate 2,515,482 of NW_027273870.1, read as the reverse complement.
ACCAAATTTAGCTCAACTTTGAACACAACATCTACACGTATCATACTGGCCTGCTTCTAAACATTTGTCTTCTATGTGAAGCACATGGTAATTACTGACGACAGGCTAACCCTCACTAACAACATGAAAAGGTAGATACAGTTTGTTTGTTTCCCTCTCTCCTGTCCCTGCAGACTGATGGGCCTCTCCCAGTCCTCCGTGCTGTGCTTTGTCATTGACACCACAGGCAGTATGAGCGATGACATCGCCGAAGCCAAGAGAGTTTCTTTCGAAATCATTGACAGTAAGAGGGGAACCCAGCAGGAGCCCTCTGCCTACATATTGGTACCTTTCAATGACCCAGGTGGGTAACTCCCAAAGAGGTATTTGTTGTTCACTGCAGAGAAGTGAAGTATAGCAACACTGGATATTGTGCATCTTTCTTCCAAATAAGGTTCTACTGTGAACCTGATGGGTAGTTTTTACAGCACTGTGAACTGTATCTGTCTCCTAATAGTCACAGTGAAATGTTTGATTAAATGAGTGATTGGGATCAATTATCTTTTCTGTATCTAGGTTTTGGACCTCTGGTTATGACAACCAATGCAGATGTATTCAAAAACAGCATCAACATGCTGTCTGCAAGCGGAGGAGGAGACGTCCCAGAGTTGTGCTTGTCTGGACTGCAGGTGTTGACAATATAATTAACCTGATACCTAAGCAACAACACGATAAAATCATAATGTCATGAATTCCAATGAACAAAACAATAAAATGTAGTTATTGCCTGATCATACTTATTATTACCTCATACACTGATGCACTGATAAAATCCAAATCAAATTTAAGTTACTCTGGTTCATTTTTAAGTCTGACAGTTTTTCCTGTACTGTGTGTGAATGACAGCTTGCCCTGACTGCGGCTCCTCCCTCCTCTGAGATCTTTGTTTTCACTGATGCTCCAGCCAAAGATGCCCACTTGAAAAGCACCATCACTGCTCTTATAGAGAGCAGCAAGTCTGTGGTAGGTGTCACCTTCTATCATCCTTGCTCTTTTAAATGTCAATTGATTCCACAGGAAAAATTATAAATGATAAAATAGTTTGTAAACAGTTGTGGGCTTGTAATATCATGTACACAGTTCTAATATAACCTTTACAAGTATTTTTTTTTTCCTCATAATTTTAGATTACTTTCATGCTGACAGACGTCCTGGCCAGTAAACGCCGCCGCAGAAGCGACGGTCCACGTGCAATGAGCCAATCAGATGCCCAACTATACCGAGACCTAGCCCAAGCCTCTGGGGGTCAGGCCGTTGAGGTCACTAAGTCAGATCTCTCCGTGGCTACAAGTATCATAGAGGATTCATCAGCCAGCGCAGTGGTAAGACCCGGAACAGTAAAATCATACCTGACTGAGATAAGGGCTGTACAGTTTGTGTGTGAATGTGAAGTTTGTGTTCCTTCCTCTTTCAGGTGACAGTTTTCCAGGTAGTGAGGAATCCTGGAAGGCCTGATAATTTCACATTTACTGTTGACGGCTCATTAAGGAACATGACTGCGTACGTCACAGGAGCTTCGTCTCTCACGTTCAGTCTCACCGGCCCCACAGGTGCCGTCATTGCTAATGTTGTTCCATCTACCACTTAACTTTTTTATTTTTTTTTTTTTTTTTTTTGTGCTGACACCTTTCTGTCTCGTCCAGGTGTGTCTCAGAGCTCCAGTCTGTCCAGTGGTCCTCTGGCATCTCTCACTACAGCAGGAAACCTACGTCGTTTAAGCCTCAACACAGACAATCAAACAGGATCATGGCAAATCAGTGTTAACTCCAACAGTCCCTACTCTGTGAAGGTCACAGGTCAGTGATTTTCAAAAGACTTTATTTCATGGGTCTTTGTCTGCTGTTGTGTTTGCAGTTGTAAGTCTGTCTTATTTGTGTGTGTACATCAGGTCAAAGTTCAGTGAACTTTATTTATAACCTTGTGGAGGCGCATGAAGGAGCCCACGGGGACTTCAGTCTGAAGGAGGGACGTCCTCTTTCAGGTCAGACCACTTTTACAATTTGTCATCTTCATCTTTACAGTTTGTTTTGAGTAATTTTCCTCAGCGTCACCTTTTAAAGACTCATCTGCTAAACCCCATTCTGTCTATTTCAGAGGCTCTCAGTCTTATTTATCTGTGTGATGATACGTGACGATACACATGTAGCTCTCCTTTCTCTCTCTTGTCCCAACCTGCAGGTGGCAATGCCAGCCTCTTGGTTTCTGTGACAGGAGGTGACACAGTAAAGGTCACAGATGTCACTCTGTTTGACAGCTCAGGGCCAACAGAGGTCAACGGATCACTACAGGCACGTCAGATGTTACACTTAATAAACTTACTCTTCACCGATTCCAAACACAGACTGAAAAATAATTAGTTTTCATCTACCTTAAGGGAAGCCATTGGTTGTAGCTGATCTCACTTTTTCTTCTTTCTAACAGCTGACTTTCACATCCTCAATACTGGAATATTCTTAAAAAACAGTGATGTTATTGAACAATAATAATGTAACTTCGATTAAAATAAAACTGACAGCAAGATGGTGACTCCTTTCTCCAGGAAGTCTTATGTCTCTAAAAGTTGATCATCATGCAGCACTGTCTTGAAATGAGTCACACTCAAAGAAGGAAGGAAGACAGTGTTGAATATATACACAAACAGCCACTTACTGACACAGTGAACTAAAAAAAAAAAAAGGCTAAATAAGGCTAAAAAATGGCAGCTACTCTGGATTCCCAGCTTGGGCAGCACCAAGAGGTTTATGCTAAAATCCAGTGGCTCCTTTTTTTTAAATTCTTTATCTTATTACTGACCCATTTGTGAATCTTATTCCCCTTTTTTGTGGATTTTTGACATTATTTGAAACCTGCCTGTCTGGAATGTACAAAATCAAGTTTGATCAGTTCATTAAGTTGAAGATATCTGGCAATAAGTTGTTGTTAATGGACTGCTACAAATCTTAAATGTTGTCTTTAAATATTTATATTTAATACTCACAGACAAAAGCAGTTATGGTTATTCATGGCATTTAATTACACAGTGAAAAAGTGATTATGAAAAATACGTGTCTTGCGTGCTAAGCAGGGTGAAACATTCATTCCTCGTGTTACAGTCTCCTCTGTGACGGCGTGTGTCTTTCTCTCTCTGTCCTCCACAGTCGATGGGAAGCGGCAACTTCCTGGTGACATTCAGTGGAGTCCCAGCAGGTGACTTTGTGGTGCGCCTGAAAGGAGAGGACAGCAGCTCCACCTCCAGGTCGAGCCCGAGCAGCTTCCAGAGACAGGCCTCCACACAGATCAAGACCTCCAGCATCTCTGTCACTGTGAGCACAGTCACGTCCTGTTTTCTGCTTCAGTGGGACAGTTCTTTGTTTCTGCATTTATCAAGTAAAAGGTTGAATGGGTTTTCATGAAAACAGGATTTATTTTTAGGAATTGCCAACTTGTAAACTGAACACTTGTATCTCCCCAAATGAATGGTAACAATGTGCTTCTTTCAGCTCCACCTTCACATCAACATCTATAAACATATCATTTTATACAATACAAGAATAAATGTTTATCTCTTATAACATTTACTCCTCTTTCCTCTACTCCCTCTATTTTTTCCAGACTCAAGCCAACAACACCAACATAGAACCCGGCTCCACCGTCTCCATCCCTTTCACAGTCGCCGCAACCACCAACGGAGTCGTGAATGACTCTGCAACTGGGACGTTCACAGTGCGAGCCAACAACGACCGCAGCTATGCTTCCACTTCACCCAGCACCGTCACCGTAGCGGCAGGAAGTGGAGGCACGGCCAACGGCACGGTGACCTTAACTGTGCCGTCCACTGCTGCGTCGGGAACAGACGTGACCCTTACCATTGAGGCAGAAAACACAGCCGCCACTGACATCAACTACGCTGTCCTCAGGTTTTCTGTGACTGCCAAGGTAAGTGAAAAAGATACAGAGAGGTTTGGCTGCAATACTTTATATATATATATATATAGTATTTGACAAAGACACATTGGTGTTAAATCAGTAGTGATAACATTTTTTAAGTTTAAGACCACATTTCCCTCTGTGTTTTATTAGACTGTTATAGAATTTAATTTAATTTGCCTTTTTTTTGTTTAGTTTTTTTGATTTGATGGCATTGCTGGTTCTTCTCAGTTACAACAACTATACTAATGTGCCAAATGTTTAAATGTCATTCTTAGGTGATGAAATGATTTGCCCGTTTGGTTCTTGTGCCTTTTCCTTAATGACTTGTACGATGCTCCATTCCTGTCCCACTTCTGTCTCTGTGTCCAGGTGACAGATATTACCCGCCCTGTGTGCCAGGTAGTCAGTACATCAACCAGCTGCCCCTCCTCTTCATCACTCTGTGCTTCCTCCCAGTGGGAATTTGTTGCTAATCTCACCGATGGAGTCAATGGGACCGGCATCGAGAGCGTCACCATCCGCCAAGGGAACGGTACCCTCAACACCAGCACCGTGGCCGGAGCAGAGGGCGGGGACGTTACAGTGGTTACCTACAGCGCCTCCTGCTGTTCGCAGACTGTAGAGCTGTCCGCTGTGGACAAAGTAGGAAATGTGGGGACATGTGTGGGACAGGCTAGAGAATCCACCACGGCTGCACCTGTGACTACAGCTGCAGTTAACACAACGTCCACAGGAGGGCCCCCTTTGAGCATATCACACTGTTTCTGGATCAGTGCTGCAGTTTCTCTCTTTTGGATTTAAGAGATAAATGTAAATGATACTGTAAAAACACCACATGACTCAAATGACATAGCTGAAATATTTTTGTTATCTCTGCTTAAAGAGAATAGATTTATTTTCTGTCTTTGTGTTTTGGATGGACAGAAAAAGTGGTTACTTTCTACAGTAATTTCTGTTCCTGATTGTGTGTAGATTTGTTGCAGTCATCACAGCTATAATGAAGAAGTGAAGATAATGTGGCCTATCTCCTTATCCAACTTTTCTCTTACAAAAAATATAATGACTATTTTTCCACAAGTAGATTTAGGGTTTCAGTTGATGGTTACATTTCTTCTAATGTGCATCTTGAAGGCAAATTTGAGAAACACAGTTGTACTGAGGGGATATTTAATTTGAAGAGAAGTATGTTTTTTGGTTTCTTTGTTTTATTTACTGGTCTCATAGTTTCTGTTTGATAAACAGTGATGAGCAATAAACTGGACTCCATTCTTGACAACTTCCTCACAGAAACCTGTGCCATTATCACTGTTACATGTAACATTTCATTCATTTCATTCATACATGTTTACACTGTTCAGTTCAATTTTAATACAGTTTTATTCATAGAATCTGAAGGCACTAGGGATAGGGGGGATATAGGAAGGGTGTAGGTGTGGGGTGAAGGGTTGGAGTGAGAGAATTGTTGAGAGGGTTGAGAGAGAGGAAAGATGGGAGAGGGGATTAGGAGTGGTGAAGGGGGTGAGGAGGGTGGAGGGGTAACGAGGGTTAGGAGGGTGGAGGGGTAACGAGGGTTAGGAGGGTGGAGGGGTAACGGGTTAGGAGGGTGGAGGGGTAAAGAGGGTTAGGAGGGTGGAGGGGTAACGGGTTAGGAGGGTGGAGGGGTAACGGGTTAGGAGGGTGGAGGGGTAATGAGGGTTAGGAGGGTGGAGGGGTAACGAGTTAGGAGGGTGGAGGGGTAACGAGGGTTAGGAGGGTGGAGGGGTAACGGGGTTAGGAGGGTGGAGGGGTAACGAGGGTTAGGAGGGTGGAGGGGTAACGGGTTAGGAGGGTGGAGGGGTAACGGGTTAGGAGGGTGGAGGGGTAATGAGAATTAGGAGGGTGGAGGGGTAACGGGTTAGGAGGGTGGAGAGGTAACGAGGGTTAGGAGGGTGGAGGGGTAACGGGTTAGGAGGGTGGAGGGGTAACGGGAGGTGAAAGAGTGGGGGGAGGTGGGATGTTTGGGAGTGGGGGCTGAGGAGGGGGTTAGAGGTGGGGGTTAAAGGGAACAGGGGGTTACTCTTCTCCTTTTTCTCTCCTCCTGCTTCTTCTCCTTCATCTCCTTCCTCTCCTCCTTTTATCTTTCTGCTTACTCTTTCTCCTCCTGCTTCTTCTTCTCTTTCCTCTCCTTCTTCTCCTCCTTCTCTCTTTCTGCTTTCTCTTTCTCCTCCTGCTTCTTCTTCTCCTTCCTCTCCCTCTTCTCCTCCTTCTCTCTTTCCGCTTTCTCTTTCTCCTCCTGCTTCTTCTTCTCCTTCCTCTCCCTCTTCTCCTCCTTCTCTCTTTCCGCTTTCTCTTTCTCCTCCTGCTTCTTCTTCTCCTTCCTCTCCCTCTTCTCCTCCTTCTCTCTTTCCGCTTTCTCTTTCTCCTCCTGCTTCTTCTTCTCTTTCCTCTCCTTCTTCTCCTCCTTCTCTCTTTCTGCTTTCTCTTTCTCCTCCCGCTTCTTCTTCTCTTTCATCTCCTCCTTCAAGTTCTTTTCTGCCTCCTTCTTCACTTTCTTCTCCTCCTTTCTCATCTTGGCCTTGTCTTTGTCGGATTTTAAGGCCAGTTCCTGCAAAGACAGACACAGCATATGTTTCAGTATTTTCTCATTCAAAGGCTAAATCTGACACAAACTTACATCATACATCTAACAAGTTATTATTGGAATCAGAACTGAGGTGGCGTACCTGAAGCTCAATGTTCTGCAGGATCAGGCGCTGGATGTCCTCCTCCATGCTGTTGGCCTTCTTGAACCAGTCCTCCTGCTTGATGAGCCACTTCTCCTCTGTCTCTCTGCTCAGTTTCTGCAGCTCCTCCTCCTTTTCTTCCTGAGCCCTTCTGAGCTTCTCTTCCAGAGCTTTAACTTGCACCTGCCACTCGCTCTGCTTCTTCTGGATCTCGGCCTGGACTTTCTTGAACTTGGCCAGGTGCTCCAGGTTTTTACTCACCTGTGCCATTGTTTCACCCCAGGCAGTGGTGACTGCCTTGTCTTTTTCTTGCATGATGAGCATTACCTGTTTGTCGCAGCTCTCCTGCAGAGCTTTAAGCTCAGTGACTGCCTTTTCCTCCCTGGCAGTCCACCGTCTCTGCCACGCTGCCTGGAACTGCGCGATACTTTGTTCGAAGGAAAGCTGCAACTCCTTGGCCCTTTTGGACTCTGCCCTCAGCTGGTTTTTCACCTTCTCTGTCTCCATCTGCTGGAAATGCAGATGTTTCTTCAAGGAGTGGATTTCTTCCTCCTTAGCTCTCATCTTTTTGTTCATCTCCTTGCGCTCGGTCTCAAATTTCTCCAAAGTCGTCTTCTGACCATCAAAGTCATTTCTCAGCATGAAGAGGGTTGAAACCAAAGAGGCCTGCTCATCCAGCAGCTGCTTTTTCTCTTTCTCCCAGCTGGTCTCTTTGCTGGCTATCTGGGCTTTCAGAGCAGAGTTTTCTTCTGCCAGCTCCTTCTTTACCTTCTTTGACTCAATAAGGGCTCGGCGGAGGGCTTGCTGCACTTTACTGTGAGGACGTCCATCTTGCTGGGCATCATCTTCAGGCTGCACGTGTCCAAGAGACTGAAAGACACAAATACAATACATGCAACAGGTTAAAAACACAGTCCCATCCTAAATTTGGATACACTCAAAGTACAGCACAACAGTTGATTTGATCTGCAAAAGGTCATAACTCACTTAAAACATTTAATGCATGAGTCAAACTGTATGTTCATCACCAATATAATATATTGTGATGAAGTCATATAATGTTTCTCTCTGATTTAGCTACAAGTACAGTTAGATACAGTTTCACCACATTAAAATACAGTTCCTGATTGTAGTAAAGTGAAATATCCTCCACAGTCAGTTGCATAGAATCCATGAAAACACATCATGTAAACTACAGGACATGGAAAACCATATCTCACTTAGTAATGTGGTGGAGATTTGAAAATGTATCTCTTCTCTAGAAAATTACTCATTCGAATTGTATTTGTTGTCGTTTTAGACAAAAGATGAAGGAATACAAGAAAAACTGAGCTGGTCTAGATTAATGTAACATTAAAAAAACAGAAAGTCTGCCTAAAAGTGTTATCTGCTTCGAAACTCTTACCTCGCCTCGTGAGTCGTTGCTCTTCTCCATGTCGTCACAGATGCTGTGGCGGTGATGGAGATGTAGTTTTGTAATTAGCTTGTGGTTGTAGTGTAGTTCTTTCGGTGTTTGTGCGTCTGTTTCCAGTGAGAGATGCTTCTCTGACGTAGTTCAGGTTGCAAGTGACTGCAAGAGTTCTCTTACGTTGATCCGGAGCAGCGTTCTGTATGACGTCATAACAGGGTTCAGAATGTGATGACGTCGTGAAAGCCCCGGAGTGTTGGCTCGGTCATGTGACCCGGACTTAAACCTTATACCACACACTGTAGGATTTCTGCTGGAAACCATTAAACGTACAAAAAGCACAACTACACTTAAACCATCAATCTGTGTAAAGTATTGTAGGAAATGTTTTTGTGATAAAGAGGTGAGATGCCAGTCTTATCACCCAGAGGACAAAATGTGCATTTCACAAGTGAGGAGATCATCACTGGTCCCCACTAGTTCAGAGAGCTGTTTTAGGGTTGAGGTTAAAGCAATCCAAATGTTTTTACCACTAATGACTTATAACTAATGAACACATTAGTAAATTACTTTCCATAGATAAAGTAATTAAGTATTAAGGTGAATTATCATAAAGTGGTAGCCAAAAAGTTAAGCCATTGGAGTCATTTGAAAGATGCCATATTCACCATTTAAATGGGGATTGTGAAAAGGCGCCAGGGACCACTGTTCTCCTTTTTCATTCCAGTCTCAAACACTTCTTTGGACCACATGCATTTAAGATATATTCACATTCATGAATTACAACACTTTGTGCATTTCTCAATCCGTAACTGAATTATAATTTCACTATAAATTGTGTTTTAACCTTGAACAGGAACAGAAACATATGAATATATTGGATTTAGTTGCTTTCTGCACAACAGAAGATCACAAATCAGTGATTGTTTCCATTTTAAATTTAAATACATTGTTAAGCTCAGGATGTCTGATCAGAAAATAGCAGGTTCGTAGAGGCATTTATTTACTCCACAGTATGACATTTGCCATGTGAAACAGTGCCTCTACCCATTTTTACATGATGGTTAATAAAGAAATTCATAAAAATGTATAATATTTTGTATGTGTGTCATCATTAATTTTCTTTTAAATGGGGTACTGGTGGACCACCTGTGGTTCTGTCAGCTGTGTCCCCATAAAATGCAATAGCATGACTTGGTATTTTCTTCCATTTTCTGTGGGCTTTTTTCTTTTTTTCTTTTTTCTTTTCTTCTTTTTTTTTTGTCAGTCACAGACTTGTTAATCTCTGTCAGCTCAAAGCTGAGATGCACTGAATTCATTTGTGGTTTGAGCTGTGGTCATGACCTGCTTTAGACAGCAAAATGACACTTGTGGCCCAACATGTGCCTGAGGCCTCGGCTCAGGTCCGGCCCTTATACTTCAACATCTGCGCAGATTCCAGCTGTTATCCTCTGGTCGTCCTGTGGAAGTAGCATCTGAGAATCATGCTGTATATGAGCCAGATTCAGGCCCTGGAACTGCACATACACTGGGCCCGAAGAACACAATCATGTACAGGCTGGATTTATTTTGCCACCTAGGTTTAGGCTGAAGGACAAAAGCGTGAGATCATTGATTCTGTGTTTCATTTCATCTGAATTTTTCTGACACTTCAACATTGTTCTTTCTAAAAACATGGATGTGGTCACACACTTTTATGAGAAAAGATGTTCAACTTGCAAACTGTGGTCTGTATCTGTCTGCCCCACCAACCCACAGCTTCCTGTTGAACATCATGTGTGAAAAGTAGGCTCCTCTACATTACTTAGGACTTCATTTGAACACAGTTCAAAGCAGTCATCTGTCATTTCAGGTGCCCACTCTCAAGACACTGTGGATGTCTGGCATCACAAGACCAAACTGAAGCGGCAATAAACGTAATGGATCAAGAGTTGGATATCTATGTCAATGTAGAGGAACCATCAGGTAATCGCCCCAAGAGGAAAAGGATGGTTTACACCTCGGAACAAATTTATGCGAATGAAACTGAGATCCGCACCCTGGAGCCAAACAGAACTGGACGGGCATGCTCAGGTAATGAACACATGCAAACAGGTACACAGCTTTACACAAACTCTAAAACGATGTTGACTGTTGACATGAAGATTCTTCATATACAGGCGCACAAAGGAAGAAAATGGACTATATTTTCTAAAACAACATGAATATGAGAGCAAAGGACAAGAGTCTGATTTCCTGTTATTTATGGTTTAAGCTTAAGACCAGGAGGAACCCACAATGTCTGAATAAATGTCAAGACAGCAATGAAATGCAAAGTCACAATATGTCCATAAAGTATTAAATACTAATTTATGTTTACACCTGCAACAATACATTTCCTTGTTTTCCAGAGGTTGAAACATCTCATAACATTGTCCTCTTAAATTTTACTGATGATATCTGTTATTCATCAACTTTTGTTTTATTTTCTCAGGGCTACATTGAGGGGGTGACCCTCAGTTTCAACGGTGTCAAGATTACAAATGCAGAAAGAAAACAAAGCAGACAATCAGAATACAAAAACCTGTTCCTAATTAAAAAAAACATTACGATTTTAAAGATTTAAAAGCATATTTCTAAACTGTCCCAGTGTTTTAAGGGAATCGATATTTAAAGTGCATTGTAGGTTTTTCCATGAATCTAAAGCACAAACACTAAAAGCAGCGGGAATTGTACCGAATAAAATGGTTAAATTAAAAATATGCGTTATACATTCTTAAATTGTGAGGGCAGAGAGCTGGAGAAGACGAGCGTCTAGGCTGTCTTCTCCTCCTGCCCTACAATATCCACTCCTGGATTACTCACAGATTTATCAGATGCCGTGCTCCTATTTGTAAAAAGGTAACTAGCTTCGGCAAAATGTTTATTAAAAGCTGGGCGTATTTCCTTTTGATCAGATATTACACATTGAGCATGAATCAGATGTGTTGGCGCAGAAATAGCGTTTTTACATTTGTGGAGTTCACTCCTTTCCAGAATTTACCTGGATTGGAATAACAGCTAGAGATGGTGTTTTCCTTACTAACAATGTGAAGTTGTTTCATAACTGCCTAAAAGCAGAGCAATGGGCAGGGTTTCCAGATTTTCAAGCAAGGACTGAAGCCTTATTCTTTCATTGGAGCAACGACAATAGGTTCGAGGTGAACCAAGGACTAAATCTATCTTTAATTCTTTGTTTTTAAATAGCGCAGTTTGTTTGCCACATTTTATCCTACTTTTAAAATGATCCAATGTGAAATCAGCATCTGGGATTTTTAATGCATTTAAAATATCACTATGATTAAGATCATGTAAAAAGGCCTGCTAGTTAAACTTGTGAGTTAGGTTGAGGTTCACAGTTTTATTTAAAATCACCCAAATGTATTATCTCTGCATTACTTTGTTGAGAAATGAAATCTGCCAGCTTATCTATGGCATCACATTCAGCTGTAAATCCCAGGCACTATAACTGAATTACTTGGCCTTAAGTTGACCTTTAGAGGAATGAAATCGAAGCTTTTATGCATTAAGGACTATAACTGAAAAATATGATGTAGTAAAATGGTCACACCACCTCCTCTTGCATTTCTGCCTATGTTGATTAAGTTGTATACCTCAGAATCATTTTTCTTTAGCCAAGTCTCAGTCAGCACCAATGTGTCACCAATATTTTTTGTACTGCGTTATTAGTATAAAACAATACACTAATACAATGATTATATTGCTTTCTAAAATGTGTTTAAATGTAGCGCGCTTTGTTGATTTTTCTCACATCACAACTCACAACCACATATATTGGCTCTAGGCATCGATTCCTCCTTTGTAATGGACAAGACAATCACCTGTTTTTGCTCCGTGCAGCTCATATCAACAATCTACCTCAATTAGATTAAATAGCAGCGGTTAACAGCTACACAGAAACCAAAATGAGAAAATACTGTCAATTCACTGCAGAGAGCAGAGCGTAAATAGAGACGAACATTACAGATCTATTTTGACATCCTCCCTCTCACTCTCAGGCATATGGCAGCACGTAGAGCAAAATGCTACAGTCAAAATGAAGCAGAAATATCATGGTTGAGCGGTTGAGTGCAGGACTGTGACACCAGGGACCTTGGTTTGGCCCCACAGTCCCACCTTTGATTGGGTTAAGGCAACAGAAGCACTTTGGGAATGATTGTGGTTTTATAAACACGTTGTGTCTGAAGTCTTTTCTTAGTCTTTATCATGAGTTTTCAAACAAGATCATAAAAAAGCTTAATGATGCTGTTCTCACTACGCACCATGTATATTTTAACAAGAATTGAAAGCAACTGGACTTGGTTATTTGTCTAGGACGACATTTCACCTCTCATCCAAGAGGCTTCATCAGTTCTTGCTCGCACCTGACCAGGCTGGGACTGGTCCAACTATCTGGTGTGGAGACCAGTCCAGTTGCTTTCGATTTAAAACTCCTTTGAGATACTATGACCTGGGCAAATGAGAATATTCACAGGCTTTAACAAGAAATACATTGTTTATGAACATTTTACTGATATGTTCAGTATCGATACATTTGTGACTTGTCACATAAGTAAATTAACAACATTTCTTCTTTGTGTTAATGGAAAACTTGATCTGATCTGCATTAAGCCTCTTTCAAAACATAGCGATTGTTGAGTTATCCGTCAGCATCAGTGTTGCAGCTAGGAGCTCTGTCTGAAACACTGTGTTCATACATTTTAACAGTTTTTTTGTTGTTGTTGTTTTAATTGTTGTTTTTTTCTCGTTCCCAGTGTTTCTGGGCCTGCTGTGTCTTCTCCTCCTGGCTGGACTCATAACTCTGTTTCTCTTCTGTGAGTAGCTAGTTAGCATGCTAATAAAGCACTTAGCTCAGCACTTAACGTAGCACTTAACAGTGTTTGACATTTATGTGCCAAGCACAGACACCCAGGAGAACTCTGAGTGGGACAAGAAGATGGTGCAGTTACAAACCAGTTACAACAACCTGACTGAAGAACATGACCAACTCCAAAAAAGGTTTGAGGACGTGAAGAAAGAGAGCAAAGATTTTGAGAGAAAGCTTAAAGGTAATTATGTATTTCTACATGTCTAAATCACTCAGAGCCAATTTGGCAAATCTTTTAGTAGGTTCAGAAAACGGAGATCTCTGCTACTTGCATGTTGCTACTGCCATGACATTTAATATTCATGGTCGTTAGAGGATGAAGATTTTGATGACCTTCTCCATCTAGCACCAACGGCAGGTCAAACTTTCACCAGGACCAACCCACTAAGTGGCTTGGAGCCAATTTTTATGAAATTCCCCTCAGGACAAATCATAATGTTTTTGTTGACCCATTGATTTCTCTTCTAGCTCCATCACTGGGCCAAAATCTTAGCTCATATGCAGACAATATGGAAACATAATGGTCAGATCATCATGATATTATTTGGTTAGATGAACCCTTTCTATATTTGGCACTCATTTCTATGAAATCTATTACAGACACAAGTTCTTTTGGCTGGAGAAAGTTTGGCACCAGCTATTACTACGTATCTACTGAGCAGAAGACCTGGGAAAAGAGCAGAGAGGAGTGTCAGAAGAAAGGAGCTGACCTGGTGATCATCGACAGTGACGAAGAACAGGTGAGGAAAAAACACTTAATGTAATTTTAATTTAGAATTTTAAAATATATAATTCATTTATGAAGACTGTAAATGAGAGAGAATTCTTGGTAGTCATCACTGTGTTTTAATGCAGAATCAGTGGCACATATGGTGAGGAAAGCAGGTTCAACAATCATGTCTCATTTTATTTATTTATTTTTTTTCCAAATAGGAATTTCTGATTAACTTGAACAAAAGAGTTTGGATTGGGCTGACGGACAAAGATGAGGAGGATGACTGGAAATGGGTGAATGGGGCAAATCTAACGAAAAGGTATCAAAAATCAAAACACAGATTCGTGTTAGCAAGTGTGTTAGCATCCTGATATTAGCTATTCAGGACTAAACACAGAACAGCTGAGGCTGATGGGAATGGCCAGGTGTTAGGTCATAAACCAAAGTACTGCACAAACTCCAATTCTGACCTGATGATGGTGCTGGATGATTGTCTGCACAGAATCTTATGGCAATTCGTCCATTACTGAAACCTCAAACCTTAGAAAACCAGCATGGCAGAATGTTTTGACTCGTATTACAGTTTCCTGTAAAACTGACATCCGGTCTGGTTTTGACCCTTTATTTACATCTGTATGTCCATTCAGGTTTCACTTTCCAGCCATGAGATAAATTAACAAAAATACTAACACTTGTCGCCATGAGTCGATTCTCAATCCCATATAATGATATACATATAATGAATCAGCTGTATTATTTGAGCACAGTCAGCAGAACCACAGTCCACTCTTAATGCAATAAAATAGACATTGTGAAGAAAAAATGATTTTTGTCTCTTATCTCCTCACAGTTACTGGATATCTTCACAGCCTGACAACCAAGAAGATGAGGATTGTGTCGAAATACACTATCCACTAAAAACTATCCACAACGCTTTATCGAGGTGGAATGACTTACCTTGTTCATATATCATTTACTGGGTTTGTGAAACAGTGGATGTGTGTCAGCATTGTAAGCATTAACTGTGAAATCCATAAATCTGTTAATAGTCTGATAACAGTTTGATTGTTGGAGATGATAAAATGTGGTGTGTACTGTTTGAGTCTAAACTCTCATTAGATTATCCATTAGGTCTCTGATCTCTACAGAATATGTATTTAATATTTTTTCTATGATAGTCACCAAATTTTTTTCTGTTCTGTGCAAAAATTGTTTCAAATCCATTTCCTTTCAAAAAAACGTTTGAACTTGTCAGACATCTTGCTGTGGTGGTACAATTCCCTCTGTGACTACAACTCCCCCTGTGACTACGACTCCATCTGTGACTACAGCTGCTGTTGTTTTGCTCTGGTGGAAGTAAATGGAAATTACACTGTAAATGTGAAAAATGATGAAGTGTCCTCAAGTAAAAATTCTTTACATCTTTTTTTATTTTTTCGTTTTCATCAGGTTTGTTTAAATGTTGTTGTTAATTACCAGTCCTATTTTCTTGAATGAAATCATCATCATGAGTCTCTCTTCATTTCTTTTGCAGACATAGTTAAGGTGGTAAGCTAATGTAGAGGAGCCTGTAATGGCTGCCGGACGCTGGCTACTACAAAACACACAAATGAAATTCAGTTGAAAAATCATCCGTCATCTGAAAACAAAAATGGGTCCAGAAATGCGTCACTAGTGGCTTTGATTTTTCAATATTGTTAGTGTTTCGGGTGGATTCCTCGACTTCTTGTTAAGTGAACATCTCCATCAGTTGGTGGTAAAGAGGGCAAAGGTCAGGCCTCATCAGGGCCCGTACAGTAGAAAGATACTGCTACAAGCAGCGCAGTATGGTTTTACATACATAAGGCATTATGTGAAACGTGTGGCATAAAGAATGAATAACAACACTGTTGCAATAGCTAGTAAAGTTTATTTGTCTATTTCAGAAAAAGTAAAACAATAATTACAACAAAGAACCAAATGAACCTCAAAGGGCAGTAAAAATATAACAAATACAATAATAGTTAAAGTGGAAGAACTAAGAGCGACTTCCAGCAGCCGATCAAGAACGGCACCTCTGGAGTCTGTTTCACCAAGCAGGATCAATCAGGAAAGCTGGATTCGCCTGAACCACATCTGATCTCTGACACAGACAGAAGAACACTGTGCTGATCCTGGTTTTTACTCAGTGCAGTTCTGCAGCCAGCTCAGTGATCCTGAATGGTGAGACAGGTCCCAGTTATCAGGAGACAGCACAACAGCCTGGCCGAATGCAAACTGCATCAGGAAGAGAGGAGGAGGGGTGCAGAGCTTGGTCCTTTTATCCAAAGAAATCATTTAGATTTTCCTTCAAACAATACATCAAGCACAAAATCAAAGTACAGCAAAGAAACAACAGAAAAAGCCAATCACCTCTCAATTATATGGCAAGTAAACGTCAAAGCAGCCACCCAAGAAAAGCTTCATTTTGTTTTACAGCTTGTACAAAGAATTTTGCCCTGCAGGGTCACCAAAAGCAACTGGATAGTCAAAAGTACATCACTACAATGAGGAGTCTTGACACTCGATTGTGAAGAGTAAACTGAACTGAATGCAGAAACCTCAATAGATGAGGATGACCTCATAGATAAAGACACACACTCCTATATTAAAACAAACCTTTGATTCGTGTTTGTGGAGGTGTCATTACCACACAAACACTGAATAATATCCGTCTCTTCATCTAGTTCAGATCTTTGACCACATCCATGTTCACATCAGCAATGCAACTTGGAACAAATTCAATGTAAGAAACCTACTCTATTAGTCATTAACAACAATATTTACAATACCTAACATGTTACTCTTTTAAACAGAGCAGAGCTTTATGTTACTCAACTGGATATTTTGCATTATTTTTAATAGCCCATGGCAGATCGAACATATCCCTGGATCTCTGTGTTCCTGACAAGAGAGATGGTCACTACCAGAGATCTAAGTATGTATAATCTATACATAATAGATCAATACAGAGGGCCAGTAACTGGTATATAACATTTTTATCCTCAAAAGGCAAAGACAAAAGCTACAGTTACAGATAAATAGCTACAGTTTGTTTTGTTTTTTATTTTTAACAAAAGCAAGTGAGAAACTGTACATACTATTAACAATATTTTATGGCAAGACCACTGAGGACTCTCTCTTCCACCTGCTCTCTTTGAAGTCATTATGCTGGATTATAGGACCTTGGTCCGACAAACCCAGCAAGACTGTAATGTAACACATTCCTTCATTGTCAAATAAGGTGTCAAAGCCTGGAAAGTGCAAAAATGCATTTGCGCTGTAAAGTCAGAAGTAATTGGTATGAATAGGGGAACAAAAATGTACTAGTTTCCTAAAAAAAAAAACTTAACAAGTTAGTCCTGTTATTTGAAGGTCTGATGATGTAGTTTGATATGATTGATTTGATCTGATTATGTTTCAGTTCAGCTACTATGTGTGTGTAGGGCTGCAGCCCATTTTTATTCTAGGTTAAATGTAACATTTGAGATAGAAAACAGGCAAAGAAATGCAATGAAATTGTGTTTCTCGAGCTGAATTATAAGAGATTTTGGTTTTACACACATGTAGGTGACAATACAATTGTTGCATGCAGAGGCACTGAGTTGAAAGAGTTTGTAGGCCTGCAGTATATTCTCTGGGCATGCTTACATTTCACTCGAAATCTGCTTTTTCTATTATACAAAATTAGTACTGAGCCTCCGAAGTTAGCATTCACTTATTTTTTCAAACAGTTGCATCACCAAATGTACTGTACCAATCCAGCCATTTACAGTATATACATATATATACTTCACATAATATGTATATATGTTGTGATCATACCATGCAGCATATTAAAACCCTTTTTTTTTTATAATATCATTGTGAGGAAAAAAAAGGGTTTCCCATCAGAGAATAACTTTCTGTCTTCATGTATTTGTTTCTTCCTTTTAAGGTTTTAGATGGAAATTAGCAGTGCAAGCCCAGCTCAAATGATGGGTCACTGCAAAGGGTGTTCCCCGTTTCAAAATTATTCTATGCTCTCGAAGCACTGGCTCGGCATTACCAACCAGCACTGGCAAAGCAAAAAGTATCAGCATTTCTGCAAATGCTGTGCCGCTAACAAAGCACATACTCAAGTCAGCTTGATGCACGTGCCCTTCTCCTCAAATCAAGCTTTGGGTTTTCATCACCTCCACTGTGCACAAAGATCAGTCACTGCTTAAAAAAACTCTCCAAAATGGCCTTGTTCCTACATATGACATTCAAATGACTTGCTGATGTGATCGAACTGGATCACGTTTATGTCACATGAGATGTCCAGCATTATTTCAGGCAACATTTGACTTAAGTTTTTTTTGTTGTTGTTGTTGTTGACCTCTGACCTCTCAGTCAACTTGAGTAAAATATAAGCAGTAATAAACTTAAACAAATTCAGTTTTAGAATCACTTAACTTCAACAATGTCATGCTAGAATTGCAAGTGCAGATATAACAACAGCTTAATGTGAAATGTTACCGCCAATACGGAAATGCTCCAAGGTTTCTGATGTGTAAACATTATAAGGGTTAAGTAGACTGGTATAGTACATACAATTGTGAATGTAATAAATGTGAATTGTAATATCTGTGGAGGTATAAAATGTGGCTGTTTGGCAATAAGCAGGGAGAGAAAGGTACAGTAACATCCCTGCCTTTGGAGTGTGAGCCAGGTAGAGTCGGGGAGACCTGAGGTGTAAACTCTCTATGATTGTACTGATCTTGCATCTGCTGTATATAATTGGAGTTTGGGATGGAAAAGGACGGATGCAATCTGATCCCTAGGCCAGTTTGGACGGCTCAGGAACACAGTTGCTAGGCGGTAGTTTGGTGAGGGCACTTGGCTTGTCTTTCTCATGTGTGTTAGTCTAACATATTAGGTCTACTGTGCTACTCCGCTTTGTGTCACTGATGTCATTTCTAATTGAATACATACAGTCATTTTACAGACTGAACAGGGATTATATTCGTCATTCGTTTGCACACATTGTCAAAACTGATAAACACCACTGAATCTGTGGCGCTAAGGCAACTACTTCATAGTTCAATAGCTTGAAAGCAATCAGCTCATCTGATTGATCAAAACATAACTATGAGACAATGAGAATAATTTATTCATGTAACATAAGGAACTGCTGTTCAACCAAAATAATTATGGATGCTCCTTGTTTTGATGAGACATCACAGGTGTTTGTCGGAATAGGTAAGACATGTAGCTGGCTTGACTCACAGCGAGAGGAAGTCAGCCACGTCAGGGTGGCTGAGCCTACAGCTGCCTGGACGGTATCAGTGACAATGATGAAGACATCTAGAGCGATCGCTGTGTGTCCAGTATTATGGAAAATCATTGGATATGGCTAGAGAACTTGAACATCTGGGCACTGGTGTTTGGAGGTTAGGCTCGTCTCATTGGGCTACTAAGACAGTGGGGTTGGGGGAGTAAGTTAAGCAAGGGGTGTGACATCCCATGGTCCCTCTACTGTTCATCCATCTCAGCGAGATCAGAGTTGGATGAGGGCGGCGTGGATGACTGGAGGTGGTTTGAAACGGGTAGCGGGCTCAGGGTAGAGCCCTGGGGAGCACCACTTGGGACGGGGTCAGGAAGGGTCAGGGTTTCCGGAGCAGACTTTTTGCGGGGTCGGTCCTTTGGGACAGAGAGGGACTCAGGCGCATCAGTGCACATGGGGGTGGAGGGGGCGCTGGCAGGGCCGGTGAGAGCACAGGAGGACAAGGGCGTCTCGCTGATGGAGATGGACGGGGGAAACATCCCAATCTTCTGGTTGGTGGCCTCCTGGATGGTGCGCTCAAACTCTCTCACCTCATCCATTGTCATGTCTGGAGAGGAAAGAGATTGTTTAAGACCAGTGCGAGGAAGAATTAGGAAAGGGGATTATATATTTTCTTAAATCCTTTGTAGACAATTTAAGGCACTAGAGATTTTAATAACCTGTCATTATTATAGCTACATGCATGGTCAAAACAATAAGGGAAAGAATAGAGGTTCAAAAACATATACATATTGTGTTATTTTACTGTTCACATGTGTAGCCTTATGTTTCCTAGTCCTGCTGTCACAATATCAGCTATCAGTCAAATCCATCCTTAACTCTGTTTATTTAGTATTTTGTCTCTTTTTTTGAGCAAGTGAATTAGACTCATTTACAATAGTAGGGAGGCAGAGAGAGTCTGTAACCATAGCTGACAATACAACAAGAACAATTACACTTAATGGATAGTGAAAAGTCCGCCAGATGAACTGATGAACTAAAGATCCACAGGGCCTAACATCTGTCATCACAATATAAACATGTGTATTAGTAACACAATATCACTTCATTATTTAAATATCACTGTGATCGTCAACACCTGTACATCGCAGTACCCCTGTTTCCTAGATAACCTTTCAGATCCGTCAGGTTCCAGCAGCCTACTCATTCCAAGCAAATACAGCTGTTTGAATCAACATATTCTGAACATATTTCAGGTATGTATATACCTTGACTTAATGCGGGACAGAATGAGTGGATGTATGTGGACAGATATGCAACCGTGACAGCTCCGGAAGTCACCAGCGGTTCAAAAATGAGACAGAGGAGGAACAATGGAGTGAAGGAACAATGAAAAAGACACATACTCTGGCTTTGTCATGGATCTCTATGTCATCCAATGAAGATGGGTTTGTTGTGGAATGTTCTTGCTGCTCAAGGCAAACTTTAATGTTGGTTTTCTCATGCATTTGTCTCTCGTAATCCCGCACGTCATCCAAAGTCATATCTGGAAGAAGGGGGGAGGGGGAGGGGTGGAACGAGGGTCGAAAGGTTGATAACTCCTCAACAATGGGCGCTCCAATTAAGAGACAGGTGGGGGAGGAGAGGATTAGGTGGCAAAGGTGCATTCCGTGGGTGAGTAAAGAGTTTTTAACAGATGATTAGAGCTGTTTTGGTTTTTTTTTTCTTCTTTTTTTTAGTGAAAGCTTTACAGGTTAAAGTGCGAGCTTCCCACGGCCCAGAGAGTCTACAGGAGACAGCTAGACAAACCCGAGCCACACCAGGAAGGAGGAAAGGAAGGAAAGGGTTATGGACCTTTCAAGAGTAAGAAAAAGCGTGAACAATCCACACCCAGAGAAGAGGTTGGATCATTGTAGGCACAAGACAGCAACACCTGCAAGGGCTCACTTACTCCACGGGCAAAATCATTCCCCATGTGAGAAGATTTAGGAAGGATTGTCCAGGTTGTGGGGAGTTAGCAGTTATAAAGAGGAGAGGAGAGGATTTGTTCATGACAAAGATAATGGGTTTGTTATCTGTATGCCCTGCAGCTGTGGGAAAGGCTCAGCAGTTGAGAGTGAGTGGATGTGTCGCAGCCACTTGTGAATGCAAACAGGGCTGCCTCCTGTGCAGCAAGGCTCTCAGAGAGACAGGGAGAGGCAGCTTTCATGTGTCAGGAAGTGGATGGAAAATTCCAATTATTCCTTTAATGTAATTAGCTGGCAAGGTTGGGACCATACACACAGGTTTGGCAGACAAACGTCTTGCAACTTTATATTTGGCTTTAATATGAAAACAACACATACACCAGTACTGTCTACTTCTGTATGCATTTCTCTACCATGAAACATGAAAGCTTATGGTATAAGAGTCATTTTCATGGTGCACCAACCATGCCTGGAAACTACAACCACCAAGAACAGTGTTATGAGGGGGTTAGCGCTGACACCCAGAGGCGGATCCATGCTACTGGAGAAAGAGCAGGGCTGGCCGGGACAGGTGTTAGATGCAGGTGGAATGATTTTTCATGCACACAACTAGTAAATAAACAGAAATCACACAGCAGTGGTTTATAAAAATCAAAGTAGCTACGACAGTGCTAACATTTTAAAGAATAAACAGTTACACAGCACATTTAAGGTTCACGTAAGGAATCATTCACAATATACAACAATAATTTAAAAAAAAAAACTGCTCTATTTTTGAGGAAGCATCCATGAGTTCATAAAATGATGGTTTTCCATTCTTTAAATTAACATAACTGAATGTGAGTAAATAGTTGATGACTGAAAAGTTGAAATGTGCCAACAGCTGTGAAGTGCATAGTGCATACACAGCAGGACTTACCAATCCACTCATCCACCCAGGCAAACGCCTGCCTGTGCCCCAGCAGCAGCACATCACGAACCACCTGTAACACAAAGATGATCAGAAATAGTTACTCATGCAACCTCTTTTTATTTATTTTACCTCCTGAATGTTGTCGTGTTTAAACTCAGAATATTCAAGATTCATGCTGCGGAAGTACGATCATCTGTAAGTTTAAGTTGCTTTCCTCTCAAGTCTTTGAGATTTTAAATGAGAATCGAAGCTCAACTGCATTTTACATTAAACTAGATGTGAGGAAAGAGGTATTCTTTCAGACATTTGGAGCAACACAGACAATATAAAACTCCATAGTTTGATTAGTCCTTTTTAAAATATTCATGTCTTGAGTAAAAATGATTGGGTTGTTGCTGAGTGTCAGGGGAAGACAGGGAAGGGTAGACAGAAAGTTTTGAGAGACAAACTAACTTACTGATTTAGGTCTTTTTCTGGGATTTGTTGAAATATGAAAATGATAGAATATCTTCAGCCTTTTCTTTTAAGTAATGACCAAATGGTTTGAATGAATGGATGAAAACAAATGAACTTCACTGTGAAAAGCAGGATAAATATAACGATTCATGACTGCAACTTAGAACCATTAAAATACACAATGAAGTTCAGCTATTGACTAAAATGAGAGGGGCAGATTTCATCCCCTGGTTGACCTCTCACCTTGTGTACGAACTGCTCCACTCGGGTCTGCAGGCCCCACACCTCAAACTTGACAGTGACCAGTTTGTACGAGCACATGATGGGATTCTGGGTGTCCCTCCAGCCCTCCTGAAGCATCCCTCGCGACGTCTTCTCTGACTTGAAGTATCGCAAGTCCTGTGATGCGGAAGCATGAACGCGCACTCGTTAAATATTACCGTAATTAACCCAAACCTTCAGGCGTCGTTGTTTCTGCACCCCACTGGAGTTATACTTAAGGGAGAGCCTAAAATTAGATGCACAACTGAACACCAGTATTAAATACCATTTGCATTAACCCCTCTGGTCCTTGGAGAATCTCTATCCAGCCTCATTAGAGCTGAGGCAATCTGTTATCAAACAGCTATGAAGGCAATTACCAGCTCTCTCACTTCACAGACTCTGAAGTATGAAAAGGCAACAGATAAATGCTGGGTGGGACTGATTTGAGATTTCTCAAGTCCCCAAAGTTTGCATTAGAGTGAGAGTTTGGGTTTTAACAACAAATTCAACAGATAAGGATAACGCTGTATTATTATTTTGTGAAGATTCTCATAGGGACAGAGGGACTTCATCACTGGGTAATTATTAGACATAAAACAGTTTAAACAAAAAGGAAAAAAAGACAGAAGCTGAACCTATACTGTCTCTTCAATCACAGTGTTTTACTCCTGCATTTACAAATTCTACAGCACAGTTACTTACACCTAGCTGATGGTGTTAACTCCCCAATATACACAAGCTTCTACACTCGCACACACCTACACAAGCTCACCTCAGACTCTTTATAGTAGCGCTCAGGGATCTCATCGTAGGCGATGTCAATGTAGCACACCTCCCTCTCCTGCTCCTTCAGCTCGGTGTCGAAGATCTGAAAGGAAAAACAGACCAGTCAGCCTGTGGGCTCCTCACATGAAACACACAAATATGTCCTTCCCAGTTTACATCAATCAATATGTGGCCAGGAAATCTCCCTTACTGCTTGACTGAAAATAAGAAATGATTTATACTGTTACAAGTGCTTGACAGTAAGCCACAAGAACACACATTGCAATTGCTTACATAACCACTGGGAGGTGCTCTATGCCCATGTCTGTAATTTGTTATTGTGCCCAATGATTGCAATTACTGTCACATGTTGTGCAGACAGACACTTGATTGTAAGGAAAAAGTGAGTGCGACTTCGCTTTTCCCTCCTCAGCTTCTCATGTGTTTTTGATTTAATGGAAACTTCTTACTGCAATGAATCAAGTGTGAGCGCATATACCTTTACATTACTGCAATATACCCATTTATCCATTTATCAATGCATTCACAGCCACGCAATCTATTTATTTATACACACACTATCTCACAAGAGCATCCTCGAACAGAGCTGCCACCACAGTGTCACAGTGCCATTTATATGTACTGGAGATGGGAAAATCTGCATGTGTGCATTTAGAGTGAGGTTAAAGGCTGCAGGCTTCATTTAAGAGATTTATCTTTAAGTTAATTGAAGGTAGGTTGCTGAGAGATTAAACGTAAAAAAAAAAAAGCATCTGATGTCTCATAACTCTTGAGGAAAAAAACTGTCTGGTGCCAGCTGTCGCTATATACTTTATTTTGACACGTTTTAGGCTTCAAAACAATTGTTTTAGGGAAATTTATCTCAGTCAAGACCATCTCTGACTGAAGTGAAGGTTTATGTTCTCAGGACTTCATCATGCAGAGCTTCTTCTTCATGTGTGAGAGTTGAGGGGCCATTGCCCCTTTTATTTTTGAAGAGAAGTTCTCATTTCTGTGAAGTGAGCAACTCACTCGCTTCTCCAACTTCATTCCTTCCTCAGTCGTAAATTAATTCCCCAGCAGGCAGGAGCAGCTTCTCAGCAGCTGACAATTGAAATTAGTTTAAGTAATAACATGACTCTACAGGGTATCATTCTCATCTCTGTTGTAGACTCACTTTCTGATTCCAGCTGATAAGACCCGCGTATTTCACATCAACATCCTGGCTAATGCGGACTCTGTTTTTATTATTTATCACATTACTAAATGCTTTACCATCATTTTGGAGCCACCGAACTGACTGTGATCTCTCTCTCTCTCTCTCTCTCTCTCTCTCTCTCTCTCTCTCTCTCTCTCTCTCTCTCTCTCTCTCTCTCTCTCTCTCTCTCTCTCTCTCTCTCTCTCTCTCTCTCTCTCTCTCTCTCTCTCTCTCTCTCTCCATCTCTTATTCTTTCTCTCCTTTCTCCTTACTTCCTTTCTGTCTGTACATTCTGTATTTTACAGTGTGGATGAGCACTGCTGGCACTATAAGGGTGATATGTCAGCATGCATGAGTGCATGGAGACCAGGATGAGGAGACCAGGATGAGGAGGGAGGGAGGCAGAGGTGGATGAGAGGAGAAATTGAGGAGGTAAACAATAAAAAAGACATAGAGATGGGGGAGGGAGGGGTGCGGGAAAAGAGGGAGGAACAAAGGAAAAGCATGCAGATAGGACGTGGAGAAGGACAAGCAGGGAGTGAAACAAAATGTGAGGGGAAACACAGGTTTGTGTGTGCTTCACTCTGCAAAATTTAAAAACATGAGTGTACTCATCCACCGGAAGAATTCATGGATCTAATGTAAATAGTTAAAAAAATAAAAGGGGCAACAATGATTCACGTGGAATGCGGAGATCAACAGAGAGAAATAACAACTAAGGGATGACGACGCTTGTCATCCCATGAACAATGACAGCGCCGCTCAGCAACAGACATCGCCTTGTTCCAACCTGTGAACATAGCACCTTGCGTCCCAGTTCGATGCTTTATGCTAATACTTTGCGCTATTTTAGCGTGTATGTCACCAGCTGTTGGCGGACTTCATCTTGTCATCTTGCTTGTGAAAACATGGCAAACACAAGCAGATAGTCTGTGGTCATTTCTGTCCTAAAATGCCATGTGAGAGCTGACTCAATAAAAAATGGATTTGACTGCACTCCCATTATCCTGGAATAGGACAATACAAACAAAACAGACAATTCACACTCATTACACGCATAATGTAACCATTAGCTGAATATAATGAGGCAGAAATATCAGTGTCTGCAATAGTCGTTAGCATATTTGTCAGGGCACTGTGAATCCAGAAATGATTCCAGAAAAGATCTGCCCGAGAGGAGGCATGCAGTGTTTGCTGCGGAGGAATCTGCTCATTTAGAGGTCGCCTTCCTGCCAAATCATTACATTTCAAGGCTAATGAAAGACATGTTCCCTTTATAGTGAATTCCAGAGACGGTCCCAGCAGAAGATGCACTTGTGCAGATGCATGGCAGCCTTTTGAGAGCTCATGAAGATCTCCACGGTCAAGCCGTTCCAATCAACTGCAGTGAAGCAATGCATCAGTTTGTTTTTTAAATGTTGACCTGCTAAGTGGTAAAATGATGGAAAAATAAATAAATAAAGGTATCAATATTGAAAATGTGGAGTATAGCATGAAGGAGGAAGAAAGAAATAGATGTGTTTTCTCATCCTGCCTGCTGTGCAGCTCAGGAGCCTGTGGAGATTTTACTGGAGCAACACGTGCCTCAGGACACATGTTAAAGCTTAATGTGTTAGTGTGTGTATGAGTCAGTGTACACACTTTGTGTGTGTCTGTGTGTCTGCGTATGACATTGGATAGTACTGTGGAATTCTACATGTCATATACTGTTACCACACCCTCCACCCACTCATTTCCTGTCCACATATCCATCATTTTCCTCCCTTCTACTTCCTTCCACCCTTCCTTCTTTCCTTCCTTTCCTTTCCTTCATCTCTAAATCCTTCCGTCTATGCTCATACATATATACAGGCATCTCAAACTGTCTGGCAACCAAACACAATCTTACACACACACACACACACACACACACACACACATACAGTATTTATGCCGTACGACTGTGATTTCTTTCAGTTCTCACCCTTGAAGTACATTTGCTCGAGGCGATTTCTGCGCTTTAAACTGAATAAAGACGCCTTTTATCCGTCGCCTTGTCTCATCGAACCAAACAAACACAAGATACATCAAGACACAAGACACTTGAGTCCAGTTGGGAGCAAGTTCCTTCCATATCCAATCAGCAACTCCCTGACAATCTAAAGCAAAATAAGACGACACACTAAAAATCAACCTGCTGGCCACACACCACGGTATATTTCAAGCAATTTGTCCGTTGCACACGACCCTGCCATTCTTCTTCTTCTCCACTTCTTCAGTGGCAGCCTTTGATGACTAATACAAGCTGGAGAGTGGAGAGAGAAAGACAGAGAGTGGGCCAGGAGCCCAAATGAAATTAGCTGTCCAACAAGTGGAGCAGGTTTTGGCCGACTCTCAAGGCTCATGTATAGTTGGCATTGTGATGTGAAGGGATTGCACGGGAGGGTCCGCGAGTTGCCAGATCTGCCTGGATGATGAAGCCTTCACAGAGGTCTCCTTTTCAACCATATGTCTGCTATGTGATATTTTTGTTTTGTAATTGGCCTGTTTTGCTCTACACATTTCTGTGTGAGATGGACAGGAGACAGGCAGCAGTGTTACATTAAGATGAGAGATTTGTGTGGTTTGTCAAAGCCTGACTGGTTCACTGACTGGGACTATGGGCTGATGTAAGATCGATATCAGTATCGGTGTATATGTCGACTGATGAAGAACAGGAAGCTGCAGCACTGAAACAGTGACGAGTTGATTTTTCAACTGTAAAATGTCCTGCTCATCATATATCTTCACATTTTTTAAAAACACATTTAAAGTTCCTATCAAAGACAGTGTTATGTCTTAATATGAAAAATCATATCAGCTGGCTTATTGCTATCAAATATGAGTATCAACCCCAAAAACTAAAAAAAGAATTGGTCAGGGTATTAATTAAGACACATTGTTGTCACTAACAGCTGAGTCAAGTCAATGTTATTTGTAACAGTATGTACAGAATACTCATACACGTACTCACATTGTCATTGCATCCTTTGTTGTCCTCATATTTTGTCTCTATGTGGATGGAGAACTTGGGCAGGAACGAGCACTGTGGATAAAGAAAAGATGTGAAACCACTAAAAATCTTGGGATGACTGTATTTACACTGACTCACACTTGAACACAAATGCTCCCACACATAAACACACACCATATCAAGCATTTAGTTGTTGTCACAACATTGTCCTCTTTCTCCTCTTATCCCCACACCCTGAAGCGACGGGACTCACGCTGTCGACATTTCTCTCTCTGCACAACTGAAGCCTTGAAGCTAAAGTCTAATTGTACTCATGCGTGTCTTAAAAATGTGTCGTCCTCTACTGCAAGAGCTTCATGTGTTTTCACATTCTGCTTATTGGCAAAGACAACACCCACCAGTGTGTGTGTGTGTGTTAAGTAAACAGATATTATAGCTTCTAAATAGACTGAACTACAAATACTCAAATCCAGTCAACAAGCTAACTACGATGGCAAATTTGCTCCTTCAAGCTGCACGTGTTTTATTTTAGCGGCGGCTCTGTGTGAAGTGAAAGTGCTCGCTCGTCGTGACAAACCCACAAGGAATTAACACCCAGAACGAATTCTCAAAAACACATCGATGCAGAACAGTGAAACATGCGTAGAGGATACTTACAGTGTACTCTGCAGACCGAGGTGTGAGGTGACACAGACGTCAGGTCGGAGCAGAGAGAGAACACAACACAGACAGTTAGTTATACAGCCTGCTCAGGAGGAAATGAGAGGGCCGCAACGTACAAAGAATGGGACTTGTTTGCATTAAACAGTGACTCTAACATCTCCGTTAGGCCACATCATCCCCTTCCCTCTGTGACTTTCTCCTCTACTTTGTCTAATTTGCTCTCATCAAAAAGAAATTTTCCCTTTTATCTCAGTTCCTCGGCTTGTAACACGTCTCCTTAGATCAGGATCATTAAAAGCATCACAGAAATACGTTCTGGCCACCGCGGCTCTGATCCTTGCACTCCTGACTATTGCTGTCTGTAATGTTGGTGATTTACAGAGTGGAGCTTGTTCCACTGCTGCACTCACTGCACGTCAGTGTGGATAAGTGGAAAAACTGTAGAGACGGAAATACATGTCGGCTTTAACATGTTTCCGTGTCTGTAACGTGTTCGTGCTGACATCGTGTCGTCCTGGCAAACACTGACAGTGATAAAGAGAAAGCTGCAATGGTGTGACTGAAAGTGTGATCACTTTGTCATCACCACATTAACAACTGAGACATCTTTAAATGTTGTGTGTTACTATTAAGGACCCCTGTGAATCTACAGTGTGTTTTGTTTTTTGTCTAGAGCTGCTGTCTACTTAACATCTTCAGGGTTTAAGTTACACTTTATTGATCCATGTTTCAAACTCCTCTTCCCTCATCTATCTTCAGAGGTCCCTGACCTTTTTCCTCGCATTTACATTTTGCTTACATGGACATAAAACCTCTTATTTCCAATATTTTCAGGATCCCTGTGTCCATAATTACTGTGAGCCTTCCTGAGGCAAAACCTCCACATGTCCTTCAGAAATGACATATGTAGAAGCTGAAATCTGAGCATCAGAGCTTCCTGAATTATACAACACGTGTGAGGCTGCACAGGGACAGCTTTTTCCTGGAGGCGTGTCTTTTCTTTTTTAAAAAAAGGTGTTAAAAATGCAGCGATGACTGGTCATCTTGGACCATGTGCTTCAAAGAGCTCTTTCCTGTGCTGCTACAAAACTACTCCTATGTTTTCACACTGGTCCAACTCCCTAAAACATCCAGTAAAGCACCAGCTGCACCGAGCGGCGAGTGCTGAGCTCACAGTATTTTCACTGACACAACAGTTTTCGTCCCACTAAAAACTAACTGAGAAGCTGACCTTTAGAAAAGCACTGCAGTGCTCAACTATTCAAGCCTCCATTTCTATAAATGTTCCTGTGTTACAGTGGGGCTGTACGTGCATGTGTGGCTCTGTCCAATATTTGGTCAGAGAGATCTTCAAACTGCATCAGACTGATCAGCTTTACAGCCCAGCAAACACATGCTCTCCGTAAGCTCACCTGTGATGGTGTAAGGGTAGTAGTTCCATGCTTTCTCTGTCACGTAGAAGATTTTGGGAACCACTGCTCGAGCCCAGCTGGGTAATTTACTGCAGAGGGACACAGAGAGAGAGACAGAGACAGATGTGGAGAGAGGCTGTGAGTATTTAGCAGCAAAGCAGGGGATGGGGCTGAAATTGCCTCCGTTATCGCAGCAATCATCAAAAATCTTAACATTTTTAGCTGAGAGCAATGATCTCTTTTCAGGAACAACCTGTACACATTCACATAATTACATAATCTCACCTGGAAGCTGCCAAGGACAACCACAGTCTAATCTGCTGTGCTCAAGAGCACTTCAGCTGCAGTAATGAGGGAGGGGCAAGTGCTGCTTTTTCACTTTCGCCACCCCATGACTGTATTTTCTCTCTATTTGATAGCAGCAGCAACATGGGTGAAAAAAAATAAAAAAGTGTAAATTCTGGACATTTTTGGACATTTCATTGACTGTGAGTAAATAATCAGACTAATGAGTAATGAAAATATTTTTTATTTTATTATTACATTTTATATGTATGTTTTTTTTCTTTTTGCAAAGAGTTAGATCAGAAGATCGATCATGTTGGTACACTGTAAAGCTACAGCTAGCAGGTGGTTAGCCTAGCTTAGCTTAGCTTAGCTTAGCACAAAGACTGGAAACAGGGGGCCTGGCCAGGTAATAAAATCCACCAATATATATATCTTGTTTGTTTCATATGTACAAAAAAGCCTAAAAATGCCACGCTGTGATTTCACAGAGTGTAAAACTGAGCCTCCCTGTATTATCCACCATATGTTCGCTGTTCATAGAGGTACTGCATCCTGCCAGTACGTGCACCCGGGGGACTTTGTGTGTGAGTGCGTGTGTGTGTGTGCGTGCTTGACATTCTCTGATCTGAACTCTGAACTCTGCCACGACTGTAATTGAGGCTGCACTGGGAACTTGTTTATGAGACACTGAAGTGCACGGGCTTTCATGTAGCCTGCCTTCAGCTCCACTTCCTTTGATTGACACGGAAAACAGTTTCTCATGGAGGACAAAAATGGCGCCCACTGCATCGTGACGGCTGTGAATAAAAACAGCCTTCGACGGTCACATTGTGTGAATGTTGGCAGGCTCGCTCATTCCCCCCTCTCTCTCTCTCTCTCTTTTTCTTTTTCATTCTCCCAACAAAAGAGACTGACACTCCTCCTACACCTCCATCTGTTGATTTCTCCCATTCCCTCCTTGTTCTTTTAAAGATCTTTGCCAATAGCTGCTGCGACGGAGCCCACGTTGCCAAGTGTGGAAGCGTGGTGGGTGGCTGTTAGGAGTTTTAACGCCAGAGCCACTGTTTGTATTTAGAAGAAAGAAAAATACTGGTTTAGTCGAAAACACTTAAGGAAAAGACAAAACTTTATTCAATCATAAAATCAACCAACCCCTCTCTGCTCTTACTGAAGCTTATTGACGGAACAAATGTGGAATCGATGTTCAGGTCGGACGAGATCAGGCCAAATAGTGAATTACAGTGCGAGGCAGATTGGGGGGGGGGTTAATGAGGTGGTTAAAGCGTGACAGAACGAGTCCAGACTGACTTCCCTGCTGGTGAATCAGACCTAAATGTTTAGTTGTTGCAGAGCCAAACATGGAGGGGCAGTTGAATGGGGCAGAATGGCTGTTAATTATGGTAAAATCCACTTTATTAATTCAATATAGCATAATTTACAGGATTTAATCTAATGTGTCCTTTTTCATTCAGAAAGGAGTTCGTTTGATTTATGCCACAGATGGATATACAAAGGCTGTATGTGTTTATCAGCATTAATGTCAGCAGTGTGGGTGGACCATCCATCCATTAGCTATACTGCTCATCCTTTTTGAGGGTCCCCGGAGGGGGGGGGGGGGGTTCATCCTGCACAGGTTGCCAGTCCGTCACACAGCAAGAGCAGACAAATCTATGAAAAACCACCTTTTTCATGGAACAACTTAAGAGAGAACCACAATAAGCAACGTGAGCGGGATTTATGCATCATTTAGTGTTTGTCCTGAGAAATAAACATTTTATCTTGATAAAATGTTGGCTGCTCTGTAAAGGTCAGTGCTTTGTGTTTTTTTTTCCATCTAAGCTGCAGATGTAATGGACATAAAAGCTGAGCATCTGGGTGGTTTGGATTCTTTCGTTTCTGTCATGTCATCTTTTCCTGCTTTCT
Organism: Trachinotus anak; assembly: GCF_046630095.1. Classification (NCBI taxonomy): domain Eukaryota; kingdom Metazoa; phylum Chordata; class Actinopteri; order Carangiformes; family Carangidae; genus Trachinotus; species Trachinotus anak. Next base: position 2,483,696 of record NW_027273870.1, on the reverse strand, counting down.
CACTTCGTCTATTAAAATTCCCTCCATGTAAGGACGGGCAAAGTAAGCTGTTGAAGTCTTGTAAAAAGAAAAAAAGAGTTGTGAAATAAATGAACTGGTCTGAAAATTTCACAAAAAAAAAAAAACAGCTTAAAACACACTTTAACTGTTCACACTGAAAAACAACAATAGATACTTCAGTGGAGTGGTGCAGTCTAGAAGGTCATCATGGAAGGATGGCTTTTATTTTGAAACATCTAAAGTCAGTTTTGAATTGATGTGCAGAGACAGCCCAAACCTTCTCCATTACACAGTCACTTGCATTACTTTGCTGTTTGAACCATGAGTTCTGTCCAGACAAGGTGCAAAAACGGATTTTTATGAATCTGAACTTATTAATAAAATTTTCTATTTTTAGTTTCTGCTTTTGTTCAATACAAAACAAACTGAAGGAAAATACCTGAATGGAAGCCCAACTTCTCCATTTGCTCCCTCTGCCTTCGTTCTTCCTCCCCTCTGCAGAGCAGAGCTGTGCTGACTCAACGTAATTAGTTCCCCGGCCTGGTGAACGCTGACACAGGTATTTGTGCCCACAGCATCTCTGCCGCTCCTCTCTACTCTCTTTCTCTTTATTTTTCTCCCGCTGTCACACTCTTCTCCTCTTTCTTTCCTTCACATATTTTCCATTCTATTCTCTGTCATCTCTCTGTGACTCGCCAGGGTCTAACGAGACTGTGCATCTGCATGCGCACACACACATACTGGTGCACACACATGTTTACAGGATGCAGTGATCTGTGTGTGTGCAAGTCTGAACGGTTTTATCAAATGACTGAATGTAATCTTCAGTGGTTGATATGCTGATACCCTCTGTGCTCCAGGTTTTCCAACATTATATCTAAAGTAGTAACTGCATTACTTACATTACTTACATTACATTACATTACATTACATTAGCAGTAATTTATAAGATAACTGCTGCAGAGTTTCAGTTCTGCACTACCCAGAGACCCCCTGCCAATCAACCTGTGTGGGTGGGTTTGTGATGCCTTTTATCTTGAATTTACTGTCAACAAAGTTCGAGTTTCTGTGGGTCACGCTCTTCTCCTCAACCGCTCAACCATGGTGGCTACTGTTTTACCTTCCACCCCCTCAGTGCTTCCTGTTATTTCTACTAACAAACACAGATGTCCTGTCCTGAGGGCCAGACGGTTCTGCCCGAGACAGACATCTTTCAAATGTTAAGTCAACAACCATTAGAGAGAAAGATAATCAGAAACATGTTCCACTGACCTGTTGAGGTAGACTCGTTTCTCTGTGAACTGTCCTTGGCCGTGCGTCGGGTCCTCATAGGGTTCATTCTGGACGACCTCCACCCCTTCCCCACGATCGCTCTGCTCATGGCTGTGTTTACTGATCATGTACAGCTGCCCAATCCGGTACTGGAAGATAAAAACACGGAGAGAGGAAAGGTTCACACACTACTGTCGAACAACAACCCCTTGGGAAACTTGGAAGCCTTGAAACAGTTGTACAAAGAGACAAACTGCACTCAAAGACAATTAGATGCTGGTGCTGAATTATGAAATGGACATAATTCAAGTGTCAAGGAATGAATCATCAGCAGATTTACAGAATCAAGATGTCACCATCAAGATGTGATTATATGTGATGTGACTGAAAAGCTACGAAATGGATCCCAGACAGTGAGATTACTTTCTAAACTTCTGTTTCCAAGGTCAAACACAGTCTCACATACCGAGTTACTCCGGTCTGCATCAAAGAAGCCTTCAGAAGTCAGAACTCTGCACCACAGAAAACCAGTGGCCGACATTCTTAAAAAAATCTATTTTATTATTATTATTTTCTCAGTCAGCTTCTTGCAATAAGTGATGGGGCCCTAAATGAACACACAATCTACCAAATTTGGGATAGCTGAAATAAATTTGTATGCTTAACTTAAGCAGTTGTAGACAGTATATTAAAAAAATAATAATAATAACACCGTGTGCAATTAATCAAACATATTCCACCTGCATCTTTACATTTTTCATCAGAACAAATACTCACTACTTTATCATGCAAAACAGTGACAAACACTGATAATAATAAAAGACTTGCAATCACAAAATACCTGAGTGCCATTACTCAAAAATCAAAAGCTAATTCTGATTTAAATGTGATTTTATTCCCACTTTTGTAACTGTTTCATCTTCAGGATGTTCTTATTTCATCAGTAAAAGCAGAAAATATATTTTTTTTTACTGTGAAGTAAATCTCCTTATACTTAAAACTAATTCTGAGAAATACTCTGAGGCAGCACCTCAGGTTCAATAATAATCTGTGAGACACCTTCATGTATTTCAGACTATAAATGGTGCAGTCAGGCTGTGTTTAATCCTAAATATAACTTCAGGGTTCAGTTGAAATTATACACAGTCTTCTGTCAGAAAGTGCGGGAAACTTCACTCAATGACAAGATGCTTGGCCCTCATTCTTTATTTACTGCATTATTTAGTTAGTTGAGGAAAAGGTCAGAAAATAAAGTCAAGTCGTGGCTAATTCTGCTGCAATACTGCATCTTCAACAAAAGGGCAGGCTAACAGTTTGTTTTCATCAGAGCTTCTTTGGTTTTAATGAACATGACTCTGGCGTTTGTACATACCGGACCACGCTCAGCCCATTAAATACTATAACAGCTCTCCTTTTAGTTTCCGATGCCCTGGAGCATGTTTACTTCATTCAGGCAATAATGTGTGGACTGACTATTTTAAGGCAGCACTTCTGTCTTCTTTTGATCTTTAATCTTCATTTTTCTAAATCCAAAGCTTCTGTTCGTGACAAAAGACCCAGAAAGGAGAAAGATATGGAAATGAATGATTTCAAAGAGAGAGAAAAGGAGCTGACTGAGAGTGAGAGACTCAGAAGCATCAAAGGAGGGCAAGTTGAGGAGTTCTAATGAGGAGGAGGAGCTGGAATTAAATCAAAGACAGACAGAAGAGACACAACTGGAAATTTTTTGACAACAGATTGGAAGGAAGAGAGAAAGATGAAGAGCAAAATGAGGCGTAACGGCAAGAAAAAGATGGTTTGTTGATGACCGATGAGGCTTATAATCCTTTTATCTTTCACAGGCTGTGAACAAGTGAAGCTTCGCTCAGTTTCCTGCTCAGTCACCAAATATTTTCTCCTCCATCTGTGCTCTCCTCCGCCACACATGAGCTTCAGTTACAAAAAAAAAGAAAAAAAAAACTCCCAGATATTAGAGTCGAGCGCTAATAATGAAGAGGAGCAAAATCAGCTGTATTCCCCTGGAGTCCACACTTCCTGACTCCCTGACCTTCACCTGTCACGGCTGTGGGCTGAGCTGTGAAATGCTGTCAGGGGAAAATGTGAGGTGCTCCTCCAAAGTAGCTTCCAAGGAGGCTGAAAACAGTGTCAGCACCTCAGCTGCTGTTCCAAATCTCTGATGGATACACCTACTTTACAGGTATGTGCTAAAATAAATGAAACAATTACGAAAAGGTCCACGTGTCATTAGACCAGGCCTGGTGGAAGGATGCAAGCAGCTACAACAGATAATATCTTTGGGGATTTGCACAGTCAGAGCATCTGCAGCTGCCAGAAAGCAAATTTTAACACTCTGCATGACAATGTTTGATGCTTCATTAAATTAGACAGAATGAAGGTCCAAAATAGAGAAACTAAAAGTTGGTAAAAACATATTATTTCCAGTTTAGCTGAATGATAAAAAGGCAATGTCCAGCTACATTAAGCAAAAAAAAAAAACATATTTAGTCTTCTTACTATCACATAATTATCTCACACTGGATGGGTCAAGTGGGTCATTTCTATATAATATAATATTTCATATTTACGTCACAACATTTACAACCATCTCTCCTGAATATTTACCACACAGGTAAAATCCCTGCACAAAATCAGTCTCAGTGTTTTGTGGAGGCGTGGCGAGGGTCATTGTTATGCTCAGCAGGGCTTCCAGTGTAATCATCTGAAAAGTGGACACTCCCACCAGAGTAAAGAGGCTCTAACAAACTGCAGGAACGGTGGTGAACTAGAAGAGCTTTTGATTAACTCTGATTAAGTACGGGGCAGGAGGGAAAAAAAAGAAAAGAAATCCCCCCTCTTGCATTTTATACACTTTGAGTTTCTTATTGTTATTTCCTCTGGTGGTTGATGTCTGATCGTTTTAATGAGAGGGAGACACGGTTGCAGTTTTGTTGGAATTTAAAACAGCAGTTAATCATGGGCAAATGGGAAATACTTTCTGACACAGGAACCACCTGGTTGTACATTTAACAAAGCCAACATATAGAGACAAACCATTCACACTCACATTTACACCTGTGGGCAGTTGAGAGTGACTCATGAACCCAACCTGCATGTCTTCAGACTGCAGCAGGAAACCAGAGAACCTGGAGGGAAAGAAACATGCACCCAGAAGCTTCTTGCTGCGAGGTGACCGTGCTAACCACTGCAGCGCTGTGCCGCCTGTGCAGAAGCTCAAACACTTACAAACGCAAACCGAAGTGGACACACAGATGTGCACGCAAACACACAATTATGTACATTTACTCTCTCACAATATAAGAGCCACTTGTCCATGCGATGCTCTGTATTAAAATCAATAAGCCATTAACGCTGCATGGAATAGCACCGTTAATCCATTACGCTGTGTTTCCTACACTCGCAGCCCTCAGCGGCAGCAGCTTGGCTCTGTGCTCTCTCTGATGCTGTAGACTGGTTTCACTGTGACACTTTGAAAGGGCAGCAACGCTATGACTCACTTCCTCTGTATCGGTTAACTCCAAGGCCCCCACTTTCTAGACAATGGTAAACATATAAAATTATGGTGTCGGACAAGGACATACACAATCAGAAAACACACACACACACACACACACTAAACCTAGTCTTAAAAAGGCCGTCTGAACACAAGGCTCTCAGACTAGCGAGCCAGACACAGCAGCAGGTTATGATCAGAGACGAGCAGTTATTAAGACACACGGCGTTCGGCTGATCTCTGCCACAGTGAGGATGTCTTTTATAAAAAAATGTTGTCCTTTTTTTGGGGGGGGGGACTTTTTCTCCGCTGTGCAGCATGTTTCACAGGCGTCTACTGCTGCAAACTGATGGGGTGACACAGTGAGAGCACTGTGGAGAAATCTTTAGTGTTTCGACTTTTAAACAGATGCCAGAACAATTAGTTGATTAATCAGTTAGTCAATCAATAGGACATGTATACATAAGTAATTCATTTTTACATTTTTCAAGTAAGAATAACACCTGAAGCTGTAGCTTCCAAAATGTGAGGATGAAGGGAGCGGTGTTTATGACCTGTACTGCAACCGGCCACCAGGGGGCAATCATCGAGATGTTTTCATGCCTCACTTTTGGGGGCTGTCAGGTCTCTACCAACTTCGGGGGGAAATATCTGGTTCCTCAGGTGCTTAATGCTCCACTGTGTTCATGCAGCTGATTGCTGACTGTACCCAAGGGCTTTGTGCAGTTTTTGTTACTGAAATCAGTGCAGAAAACCAAACCAATGAGCTGAAAGACACTATGAGGCTTTGCAAGGGAACTGCAGAGTCAGATGATAATTCTCTGAGGGCTCATTCATCATTACAAGGAACCCTTTGACATACGAGTAGTCGTATCATCCATTTTTAACACAGAATTATTAATTAGAGCCACTTTAACAGCCACTTAGTTAAAATTACCTCAAGCAAATTGAGCAGCAGTGGAGCAAAACCAACCAGCCACTAAAAAGTTCATTAGAAGTTCAGTGGGTGCAGTGTAGTGGAGAGCTTTCATGAGTGTGCAAGATTAGAAAATGCATTAGGCAAAGAGACATTTTCAGCTCTCACAGAACTGAAATGACCCAAACGCAGTGCGAGGCTCTGTGCTGAGACTGAGGTAGCTCAGTCCAACTGTATATATATGCAAAAAGCATTGGTACATTTATTTAATATAGATGCAGTGTGTGGGTGTGTTGCAGGGATCAGACTTGGGCGACCTAGAAGTTTACCACAGTCTGCCAGCAACATGTTAACTTTTCAGGCAACTCAGAGTCGCTCGCAATAAATTAATCACAGAGAACGTCAAGAAGATCAGCTCTGAAAATGTACAGGCCTGAAATATGAAGGACTCCAAGCAAGGATAGGGCTGCGTTGGAGACGCTTATGTAATTCATTCATTTAAAATGGAAAAAGCTCTGTGCCCATTTGTGTTTTAATTTATTAATGCAGCATAAAGTCAAAGCTGAAAAAGGTGACGTTCTTACATCACCTCTCTTATCTCTTACTGACTGTACGGTAACAGCAAACACAAACACCATAACTTGTCCCTCCGTCAGTTCAGTCTCTTCCGTCCTGAACCAAATCATAAAAGTTCACCTTTTCATTGAAGCCTCGAAAGCAAAGGCAGTGTTTCTAAAAACAGCTCTGGGCTGCAGGGGGGGTGAGCCAACCAGGTTAAGAGCTACTGTAAATAATGCAGATGCTCTCCATCCTTCTTCTACATGCCACATGCAAAATGAGGGAGGCGAGCGGCGCAGACTGAGAAGGACAAGCTGAGAGGGGAATTAAAAAAGAGGACGAGCGATTGGGAGGGAATTTTTTTGAGTCCTTTGTTCAGAAGTGAGGACAAAGTAGCAGAAAATGAGAGAGAGGTACAGACGGCGGAAATAAATGCTTGGGACACAAGGTTGCAGAGGCAGTAAAATGTGAGATCAGCCTAATAAAACGTCCGTTCAGATGAGAGATGTCCTTTTCCATTCACCTCATCATCGATGAGCTATAGCTGTAATCAACTCCTAAAAACTCAAGGGTGTGCATACACGATGCACGAGGCCCGGTGCGATTACTTGAATGTTCGAGGATACCATGACGAAAGTGCTCGACCGCCAACAGGTCAAAACAGTCCACTCCATATGTATACTCCAGGTTTACACAACAGCAAATAAAAGCTTATACTGCCTGGTTGAATAGCCCTGTTATTTTCCCCCCACTGAAGCAAAACAGGCAACCACCTCAGAGAACGCGGCAGCGCTGGAGTATGACTCTCTCTCTGTCTCTTGGCTCGTATCTTCACAGCGTGATCAATTGTTTGGTTACAAGACGCAGGCGGCACAGGGAGGACAGAACTCATCTTTATTTGACTTGTCTGATGACAGGGTCCTCTCGCTTGTTGGTGCTCATTAAGCAAAGCCAATAAACTAGAGTCTATTGTCATCATCACTGCTTACTACAGGGTTCTGGTCCGAAAACTGCATTCTGACAGACGATGGTGAAACCACAACTTACTCCTGCGTCCTCTCTGCACACAACCAGCTCCCGAACCTCTTGCCAAATAACTTTTTGGACTTTGTGTGGGAGCCATTAGTGTGTGATCACAGTCACTTCATTTTATTCAAATGGAACCACTCTGTTAAAGACTGGTTTGCTGCATCTTTGGAGGACTTACAAACACAAGACTCACTATTAGCTGATTTGGCAGCTTGTTCTTCTGGCAGATTCAAGATTTTTTTTTTTGTCATTTTTACCAAGTTAACTACCCACAAAGAAAATCTGTCTGGTTTCTTTTCTGGATGATAAAGGCATTCAACAGTCTGCTGTTTATCAGCATTTATACTGATTAAAGATTAAGTGGTTGGAATATCTTCTCTTCCCTCTGACGACTCTGAGCCTGAGCTCAGATGATCTTACTCATGCAGGAACATTTTCATATTTTCCTCTCGCACTATTCCCCGTGAGACCTTCACACAAACTCTCTTGACTGCACAAAGTGAAATTCCTGCTTTCGACCTGATGAATGCCACCTATTCATGGGGAGGTGTGCGTTTGTGAGTAGCGATCATTTGCATAATCAGCAGTGCGCTGCCCTTTTCTGCTCTGTCTGTGGGCAAGTTTCATTTCCAAAAATCTCACCCAGGAGAGAAAATAAGACTTTCGCTCCACAGAGGTTCGAGCCTCACCGTCGGAAAACAGCAGACGAGAACCTAACAAATTCAGCAGTGTCAGTAGTTGTAGTGGGGGACCTGGAATTATTAAAAAATATGAATGCAGCCTCCACCGGGTCGTCAGAGCAGCGCCACACTGCGACAGAAATAAAGAGGGATAATAACATGAAGTCAGATACTAAACTGCGTCTTTACAAAGCAAAGTGATCCATGACTCGGATGAGAGGCATTAGGTTTATTTTATTTATTTATCTATTTTAGTTTTAGACTAGCAAGATTTGTCTAGTGTGGAGGAAGGTGGACGATCACGACTCATACGTCAGGCCTGGGCTGAGCTGTGCATTTTGTTTGTGTCTCAGAGAAAACTGGTGAATTCAAAAAGTTCTCTTATAATCACTCCTACGTGCCGCTTAAGAACAAGTCTGTCCGGACGAGTGGTTCCTGCATGAGGCCTGTTGTTCTCAGCTGCCAAGATTAACTGAGAAAAGAAATGCTTCACATTTCCAAAAACACCACATACACTGAAATATGCCTGCAAAAAACACCTTCGCTGGGAAAACCTCTGGTGTAATTCTTACAGTCTGACTCACAGCAGTACCTGTAGATGATTTTCAATAAAAAGAAATGAGTGAAATTACTTGAGAGATCACGGATGTGATGTTTTTTAAAATCATAAAAACAGTCAAAGATTCTCATTTTCTAAAACCGTCCACGACTTATTTTGCGTTCAGTGTGTCTGGGCTTCACTCGGAGGAAAACGCAAATATGCGCTCGATCAGTTGCATCCTGCATAATTTAAATTATTCACACTTCATTCATTTTTCAATTTTTCAATCCAGTTCATTTTCATCTCATTTATTTCTGCCCACCTGAAGTGTTTTTATGTAATGGCACAGGCCTTACCCAACTAGTAATAAAGTCTTTATTTCACAGCATTCTCAATAAAAAAATCTTACACTCACACACACACACACACGCACACACACACAGTTCTATTCTATTATGAAAGAAAAGGAAAAAAAGTGCACTACTGCTCCTATTTCTAAGGGCTTAAACGGGTCTAGACTAGCTGTCAGACGGCCAGACATACGGCTGGACTGGAGAAACACAATACAAATAAACAGCATAGCTGCGTTAAGCTGTATCGATCAATATTAGGTCCATCTGGACCTCCTCAGCAGTTCTGTGCAGTCGATAATCCTACAGCACCATCATCAAGAAAGTGGAGTAGGGAGGGAAGGAGGAGGAAAAGAAAGAGAGGAGTTGGAATCCTTGTATGGTCAGTACAGCTACAGTACTGTTGTGGTTGTGGGGGGGTGGGGATGAGAAGGTCAGAGGATGAGGGAGAAAAAAAAGAGAAGAGAGAGTGGGAAAAAAAGGAAAAGGAGAAGGGATAAGGGGAAGAAAGGGGAAATCAGCAGATAGAGAAGAGAAGCTAGGAGGAAGACAGGAGGAAGTCAGGAGGAAGGAAATATATAATACAAAGAGAGAGGAGGAGTTATGATCAGCAGGATGTACGTCTCTGTGTGTCACTGCGTTTGCACAGAGCAAGAGCTCAAATGAATGAGAGCAATAACCCAAGACAGGCGACAACGGATAGAGGAAAGAGCAGAATCATTTTCTGCTCATTGAGAGATGATCTCCCTCCTTATTCCCTGGTGGCAACATAACTCGTCAAAGATATGGAGGCATCAGATACTCCCTGGCACACTCACACTAAAAAAAAATGATAGAGGCACTTTAACTCAGCTTCTAATTGAAAGTGGGACCTTGGCTGAGAACATACGTTGCCCCATTTGCAGCCACTGAATCAGTTTCACAAAGAACACGTCTGAGTTAAGTAACTGTTGCTGAGGATGAGGTATAATAAGATGCACTAAGTTTGGTTAAGGGCATAAAGCATTGTCTTTTATGCAGCCTAAATATATGTGTTTACTCGCCTTTGTACTTTTACTATTGTGCATGTGATATTTTATTGTGTAGAGTAAATAAGTTCAGTTTTGCACAGTTATCTAAAATCTACAGCCTCCAGCTTGTTAGAGACATTTAGTGGAAGTTTAAATCCACTTATGCACATTTTACTGTAAAAAGTTATCAACATGAAAGACATTATTAAATCAAGTCATGTGTTTTACCAGCTTGAAACATTCCTTGCTTTTACAAACACAGCTAATCAGTTAATTTGATTGGGTGGAAATGATGTTTTATGGGTGGGAATGAAATTTACAAGCACAAATGAGACACCATGTGATCCATCATGGGCTGAGGAAGCGCAAGACACTAAAATGTAGTTAAATTTTTCCAAATAAATGAACAAAGAACATGAATCATTTCTATTTAGCTTCAATTATTATATTCCAGTAGGTCTAATCTATAACAGATTGTCTTTTAAACATATGATGAAACAGAATAAATGACCCGACCTCGACATCAGCCAGAAACTCTTATGAATGACAAACGTATCAGTGAAGACATTATTAACCTACAGTCTAATGGCACAGCTCCTCAGCAGCCAGGTCAGCACAGCTCTCTGTTTGGATGTCAATGTCAAGTAATAGCTGCACTAATAGCTCTGCTAATCACTGTGTTCCACTTGTAGAGGGCCACATTAATGCCCTCAGGGGAAAAACCATGGCAGCCCAACAGAGAGACCATTTTGTGCTTGGCAGGTACTGAAACACTCACAACTTGTATGAGCAACTTTGGTAGGGAAAAAAAAAAAAAAAAAAAAAAAAAGGAAGCTTTCTCGCTCCAGAGCTCATGTGATTTTAATTGCTCAATTTCCTTCTGAAAAAAAAGGAAAAGGGAAATAGCTCCAGAGATGACAGTGGAAGCATAGAAATAATCCTGGGCTCACAGCTTCTATAATTGAGCTCGGTGTGCTTCCCTTGGTTACCGAGGGTTACGAGCCCGTGTGGGCAGCACGTATGTACATAGTGCCATCACACGCTGAGAACCTGTGGCGACACAAGCACAAAGGTGGGTTTTTCATTTATTAATAGCTATTTTAAAAACATCACCTGAGGAGTTTTCTCCAGAAGACAGCACCACACCTTCATGGCAGCCCACGCAGGAGGAGTGCTGGACCCTTATTAAAAATACCAGAGCTCTGGATGAGCTCCTCTTTTTTTTTTTTTTTTTTTTTAAACTGAAGATGTAACATTGCCACCTTAAAGTGGTAAGAAATATGCACTTTATCTACCTGTCTTACATAAAAGTCATGGAGCCAGGATTGACTCTTAGGCAGATCATTACCTGTTAAAACTAATGAGTGAAAAAAAAGAAAATGAGTGAAGTAAAATTCTTGGGGAATCTTAAAAAAAAAATCAACGAATAGTATTAATTTCTAATTCTTAATTCTTAAGGTATTAATTCTGGTGCAATATTATACCAAACCGAGGCTTCATTCACACTAATATGTTTTAGTTTTAAAACACATCAGTCTACATTTACACCTCATCACTACTCTGGAGTTATTTAATCCCTAAAAACTGAGACTTTTGGAAACACTGCTCGCTCCATTTTATCTTGAAAACTCCTGAGTTGCTGTCAGAAATGACAGTGAGATGGTCACAGCTGCAACAAACATTTTGATGATAATTAACTTTTTTGGCATCACAATAGAGGTTTACAGTTTGTAAAAAGTAGTTAGTTAGATTCTTCCTGTATGTAACTCTGACATGTTGATTAAAGAAATCTAAAAAAAGGAAAATAGCCATTCACACATTCAAGCAGTCTAATGTTTTCTTAAATAAGAAAAATTCTGTTTCTTCTTTCTTAATAAAAACAGGTGTGTTTTCAGGTTTGTGACAAATCACTTCATCCTTTAGAATTAAAAATTTCCCAAATTTGGAGACACGTGGTTTTCACAGGACAATATACTTCCCAAAAATGCGTATGTGAAAACATTTTAATCTCACCTCTGTATGTAATGAGGGTTACACAGGTCCACAGCCTTCAGCCTTTCTCACACACGCACACGCACGCACACACACACACACACACACACACACACACACACACACACACACACAATCACATACTGCTGGCACAGCTCTGGGCCCATCACTTTGCAGTTTCATTACCTATGATGGCAAAGGCACACACACACACACACACGCATACACACACACACACACACACTCTCTCTCTCTCTCTCTCTCTCTCTCTCTCTCTCTCTCTCTCTCTCTCTCTCTCACACACATGCAATCTTCTTCCCCTGTTCTGTGCACATTTAATCAACTGGGCGGCAGTGTGCAGTGCACTGGGCTGCTCTCTCCAGATAAGATTATCCTTCAGCTGTAGGCCTGACAGTCAATAGGTAGACCAGGAGTGTAATTAGTGCGTGTGTGTGTATGAAGGCAAAACACAGTCGAGAGAAAGGGCAAATGAACAAGACAGAAAAAGATGGTAAAGATAGTGAATGAGTGAGTGAGAGAGAGAAAGACACAGACACATTATTGTCCCAGCCTGTGCAGTCTGAGCTCCATAAACACATGAAATCAGTGCAGAGCACAGGACGGGGAAACATCTGCAGCACATCTCTGTCCTGCCCTCCACAAGAAGCCTGTGGCTTCTCCCACCCTCCCTGCTGCCTTTCACACAGAGTGGGCTGAGGAAGAATGTACAGGCTCTGTGAGAAAAAGCATTTGTCAGTAAAAGGAAGACACTGGCTGCCTGTGTTTCCACCTGCTTCTGTGCACAAGAGGTTTAGTTGAGAAGGTGATAACAACGCCTACTAGAGGCTGGAAGACAGGTCCGGTTTTCTAACCGGGTTTCCTGTCTTTGTTTTTACAATCAAAGCAGGTTTGCTGTGCAAGACTTGACCTTTCCACTAATGTTTTGTCAAAGCTAACTTGTTATCTGAGGTTGTCAACAAATGCGCTCTGTATATAAACACAGGAAGACAACAGTACTTTTTTTTTTTTTTTTTTAACACCACAACACGGTGTGAGAAAGACACATCCAACTGCTTCGTACAGCTGCACAGTGAAGAACCATCTTCACTGTTCAATGAGTAAAACCCACTGTAGTAATTCATTACTTTTATACAACAGTGTCATTTGTAAGTATTAATTTGGGGTCACTAGGCAAAATGACTGAGAAATAATCAATTTTATATCCTAAGTGAGACATAACATCCTCTTTGTGAGGAAATAAAACACTTTCCTGCAAATACTGACATGTGAAACCTCTGGATTTAGGCTACATAAGGTCTGATATCCTATAAAAGGTATCAGCACATCATCTGTGGTCAAAGGGCAGCTAATACTCTTAAAAGATACCAAATAAATATGACAGAATACTGATTACTTGTCAATACCAATGCAAACATGCACAAGTCCATTTTAAGGTCAAACAATGACTGATCTGTGTTTACATCCTTTTTGCAGCCCTCTGCGCGCCTAGACAAAACACTGGAATATCTAAGTATAACAGGAATCAAATTTGTTGTAATATATTGATTTTGATGGCTGCTCCTATGACCTTTAAGTGAAACAAACTGTGCTGACGTGTCCACCTGTGACTCAACCTGATACCTGTCAGCTCCAAGTTCCTGCTAATGTGGGATAAAGTGCCGGCCAGCTGAGGCACACACCCGGGACACATGCCTCCCCTCTGACAGAACTATTAATCACACAAATTATTATTATTCATCATATCATCGCACGTGTGGACAGGCCTGTGCACACACAGATGATGCACCGTGCGCATTTATGAGATCAGACATTTGAATGTTTTCCTCCGATCTGTCTCTGGTTGATTGTGATTGGTGTGGATTATTTTCAGGTAAGGGCTCTGCTCTGACGTAGCATCCACGTCATCACTGTAAATTGGTATGCACAGGCATGTGGATACAGGCTGCAGAACAAAAGCTCACCTGTTTCTGGAAGCCCGCCGTCCCTGGAGCAGGAGCCGGAGCATTAAAGACGTGCCAGACAACTTGGCTGATATTTCCACGTTAAAATTTCCCTCGACACCGAAACTCAAACGCCGGCTTGTCAGACTGATGTTATACCTGTCTGGACTGAAAAGTGTTCAGAGCAGCAGTGAGAGTCCAGTCAGACCCTGCAGCCTCCACGGAGCTGCACTGAAACCCAGTTAGCTGCTGGCACTGAGGTGAAGGTCACGGTTGTGTGCTATGAATTGCAGATTGGTGCACACAGCTGCTGTACCCTGTGTGTGTCACAAGAGAGTGGTGTGAAGAGCACTCTGGAACATGCCACCGTGTTGTGTGTGTGTGTGTGTGTGTGTGTTGTGTTTGAAACGAGGTAAAGGGGGGCAGAACATATGCTTAATGCTCTGTGTGTCATTAGCTTTGTCTTGTCAGCATGGGCAGATGCACATACTGTACATTGACTGTATGTGTGTGTGTGTGTGACTGAGGGGGGGTGTGGTTACTTTACGAGTGATATCCTGTATTCCACTGTACACACACACACACACACACACACACACACACACACACACACAACACTCAACACCTTTTCCTCACCCACCTCCACAGAGCAGCAGCACTAAAACAAACACTTCTCCCTGGTGCTTCCTCCAGTTTGTTTTTTCTTCTCCTCCAAACCTCAGTGACACAGAATCTGGCACATTTTCTGTCATCTTCACAGTTTGAGTGATCATTTAATTGACTGTTTTCATTAACGAACACTGAGTCTGCACTGAGAACAATTAATTCATGCTGGTCCCAACAATGGCTGAAAAAAAAAAAAAAAAAATCATGTGGAAGGCATTTGGGAGAAACATGAATGGAGGTAACGGGGTAGGTCAAAGCAGCCTAATTAATAGCCCACTGACATGCAATTTCATGTGGGTTTCAATTTCACTGCTGAGATGAAAATTAATAGTTCAGAGTGGTCACAGGTAAATGACATTTCCAGTTTTGACATCTGATTGGATTTTTACTTTGCTTCACACCAGCAGCAGCAGCAGCAGCAGCAGCAGCAGCAGCAGCAGCAGCAGCACATTTTACTTTCCCGAACACCTGTTAATCACAAATTAGAGCAACAAGCTCCGTCTGAAAGAAACAAGTGTGAACAGAGGGGCTGGCAGAGGGGATGTGAAATTCAAAGCAATCTGTCAGCTGTTAAATTAAACTCAATAATATGAGAGATGTTGGAATTTTCAATAATCTGGAAGTGATGTTAAATTTTAACAGCGAAATAAGTTTTTATTATGATAATATACTCTACTTATACACTAATATATATATATATATATATATATATATATATATATATATATATACATACATACACACACACACACACACACACACACACACATATATACATATATCAGTGCTTCTCAACCTGGGGTTCAGGACCCCCATGAGGGTCAAAAAACACTTTCTTCTCCCAAACAAGCTTATGTTTTTAATCTTTTCAGACTTTTCCTCTAATCTTTGCTGTTTTATTGCAGATTATAAAATGATATGATTCTTCACGACTCAAACTGTTCAACTAAAACCAGTGTACCTATGCAGCTGGTGGTGAGGGGGGCAAAGAAGACAGATGAGCTACAAGCCAAAATTGTTGGGAACCACTGCTGTGTATGTGTTGAGTATTACAGTAGATCACAGGACACCGTAGGAAAAATTTATACCAGACTCATTATAAGCCCAAGGAAATATTAGACGACAATATTTTCTAATATTAATCTCCTCTACAAGAGCTTAGTGCAGACTCAGAGCTTGTCACAGGAAATCATCATCACGATGAAGGCTCTCAAATGGATTCATCCTCATTTCATGGAAACATTTTTAATTGATATCTTTCTGAGAGGCTGTAACAAGGATAATGGCTGGTTGTGACTTAGGCTTGGGTGAATTATGATTCAACAAGGAGTGTGAAAATAGAGGATGTAAAAAAAAAAAAAAAAAACACTGGGCAGGGCTCCTGTCTTGTGAGAGGGTTTGATTTCTAATATCATAGGGAGACATGACAAGACAATAATGAGCACCAAGCACATTAAAAAGAAAAATGGATACAGGGACAGAGGGAGACAGGAGGCAATATGAAGAAGGAGGCAGGACCTCAACAAAACAGAGAGAGGACAAGGAGAGAGGGAGATAATGGAAGTGAGAATAAGTGAGAGAAAAGGGTCTAGACCAAGATAAATGACAGTCGTGAGGGAGTGAAGAGAAATCTGTAAGACAGCCAGGAAGAAAGAAAGATTGATAAATGAATGGGAAAAGAATAATAAAGACAGCTACTCTACATTAAGGTGGTAAAGTGAGTAAGTACTTCATGGGGAGGGAGTGAGGCAGGGAAAATGGGGAGAGACAGCAAATGACTGAGAGCAAAGACGAGGAGTGGGAAAGACTGAATTAAGCATAAGGAGGATGTTACAGCACACAACTAAAACCAAGAAGGAGGAAGAGGATGCAGAGGAAGAGGATTGTTCCTGACTCTGTGGATCCTCCCTCCTCGTCCTCGCTGGCCGACGCAGGGACTGTAAATCCCCCCCGAAACTTGAGAGGATGTAAACAAACCATTAGCCCTGTTCTACTGGAGGGAAAAGCATCCTCCACACACACACACACACACACGCACACACACAGAGGAGCATAGTGCACTGACACACATGCAAACAGGTGTGAACGTGCAGAAATGCTCATCTTGGCGCTGCACACATGCAAAAAGAACATATATGAGCACACATCCTAAAGTCAGTGTTAATGGCAGCTCTCTGTATACAGTCGCCTCCACAGAGCTCATCCTCACTGCTGCTCTGTCCTCTCTGATGTTGAGCCTGGAAATGGACAGAGAGCATTTTCTTAGGAGGACACCTGCTATAAAACCCTCTCACGCTCAGCCTGTTCTGGAGTAAATGGCTCACAATTTGTGCCGTAACACAGTGGGTCACCAGCTCGGGACAGAGAGTGTGTACCCGTCAATCAGCAACACAAACGCACACACGCACACACACACACACACACACACACACACAGCCAACACATCCTTCCCTTCTCATCAGCGCTCTGGAAATGTTTCCCATTGAGCTCCATTTTTTTCATGTTCAACCTCAAGACATAATGACTGTGACTTTGAAACAGACACACCTGAGGTCACTTTGTCCTCTATGCTCTATGTCAATCTACAGTAGCTCTGATTGGAAGAAAGAATCTCTTATATCCTCATAAAAACCTGCTTTTTCCCACTTTTTCAGCGTTTACACAACCCAATGAGCGAGAGAGAAGAAGCAAGACAGTGTTGACTTAAGTGTGTGTGTGCATGATTGTGAGTGTTAATGTGAGGGATGCCGAAGTGAAAACATGGAAGGGCCAATTAAATTCAATATTCATTTTATTTACTGCAAATAATAAAAATGCTAATAAGTCAATACATTAATATGGAAAACAACCTAAAATTGTCTTGATGTTAGCGAAGGCATCATCACTCTGATGATCGTCAATCACCAATATCATCGCCCATCAGCACAACCCTAGTCCGTATACCACTCTGGTCAATGCCACTCAAAATCAAGTAGGAAAAGAGGATCACTGCCAATAACAAGTAATGTACACAAGAGCTACACAAGAGGAGAGTTACATTGTCATGAAGTGGTTAACATGGTACAATCAACACAGATTTCCTTAAAGCGCGTGTTTGAAATGTGTTTCTTGTGCAGACACGTGCACGTAAGAGAGGGAAGAGCCTTCAACCTGCTGACTGTGATTTACAGGGGAGACAGTGACAGTGGCCATGAGTGGACAGTGACTCCCATTAAAGAGCCATAAAGCCCAGTGAAGAGGATGCAGAGGAGGGGAGGGGGCGACTGATCAGAGCGCCCTCGGTGTCACGCGTGCACTCAGGCAGCGCGCTCGCCACAAGCTGAAGGCTTTTATATGCTTTTAAATGACCAAACACCACTCACCACTCTCTGTTCACGTCTATCTGTCTATCCTCCTGCTCTCCCTCTTCACTATAATAGTGTCATCTGCCGTCTATCCTCTCTAATATGTCCATTCATCTTCGCCCTCTCCCATCATGTCATTCTCCTTTCACCTCTCTGCTATTCTCTGCAGCTCTTGGACTTTTCTTTTTCCTTTCTTTCATTCTTTGTCACACTTTTTTTTTTTTTTTTTGCCGAAACACTCTGAACACTCTGAACACTCTTTTCTCTTCGCACTGTCACTGTGACCACAGATGGACAGATTCCCTGAAGTTGTGATCATGTCATGAGTAAGGAGAATGTGTCAGAGTAATTTTAGTAGATGTTATTTCTGCTGCTGAGAATTTTTGAGTTTTTTTTCTTGCAGCTCTAGAGGCAGCAATTTCGAACTCAAGACCACCGTATGTGATGTGAAAGCAAACGTGTGGTCACCTCGAGCACTTCCTCTCCTCTGCCTCACTGCTGAGAGGTCTTCACACACACACACACACACACACACACACGCTCTCCACAAACAAGCCGTGTTAGTGCACAGTGACCACAGCAGGCAGGAAACGAAGACAATGCACAGTGACAGCTTGGAGACAGAGACCGGAGACCACAGTTTCACACTGGCTCACATCTACGTCTGCATTTAGTGTCTTTTTCCACCACATTTCCTCCACCTCTTACACATACCACTCTTCTCATGATTACTTTTTCCGTCCTCATTACCTAGGGGACCGTCTACACCCAGTTCTACTTGCATAATGCTGTCCTTTTTGAACACCATTGTTTTAACTAACAAGCGGCTCTATTCTTGAACACTGACACAGCGTCACACCTTCTGTTTTTAAAACTCATTGTCAAGTGACGAAGAACTGACATTATCTTATTAATGGGACTGTGGACTGTCAGGTTTTTCGTTTGTTTCAAGCAGATCATATATGTGTTAGAAAAGAGGACCCTTAAAGGTGTGACCTCCATCCGTTTCATTTCTGCATGAACACTCATGGAGACTCATCGTAACCAGAAATTTAAAGAAACAGCTCAATATTTCGGGAAATGCAATTTCTTGTAAAGAGTTAGACATCACTGATATCACTTTCATGTCTGTTGGGTTAATACAAAGCTGCGAGCAGCATGTTAGCTTAGCATAACGACTGAAAAAGAGGGAATCAGCTGGACTAGAACTGCCCAAAGTAACAAGGTGGTTTTTATGGTAAACATCATGGTGTTCAGTTACAGACTGTTTGTGTGTAGTGTCATCCTGATTGGTTTAATACTAATCAATGGACTTTGAGATGAGACTGTTAAGTTTATTTCTGTTGACAAGGTCAAGGATGAATTTTAAATCTAAAAACTGACAATCCAAAAACATAATTTTTTATGGTGCATTAATAACCAACAAACACTGAAATGTCAATGAGGCCCTTTAAGTCTGCAGGTTTCCCTGTTGTTTGCTTGGCTGCACATCACTCAATATGTTGTTGTGCCTTTAATGATGCATGTTGTGGAAATTCATGTGAAACTCATTCAGTTAAATTGTGACGTTTGAAAGGACCTCTCCACTCTGCACCATCATCATCATCTGTAAATCAGGCTTGTGGGGTGGGATCTGTACTAAATGTGTGCGGGAGAGGGAGATGAATAAAAGAGCTTGTGTGTGTCTGTGTGTGTGTTTTGAATGCATCAGCTCAGTGCAGGATTGCAGGTGAATGGTTCATACCACACAGGAGGTTGTGAATGACGGAGTGTGAGCGTGAGTGAAGATAACTTAAATGAAAAGGTCAGAATGGGTGAAGGCAGCTTTGATGGGAATCCCTGCTGGGGTGTGTGTGTGTGTGTGTGTGTGTGTGTGTGTGTGTGTGTGTGTGTGTGTGTGTGTGTGTGTGTGTGTGTGTGTGTTACTCTGGACTATTTTTAGCCGTGCTGATTGAAGTTAGACTTCATCATCAGGGACAAAGGACAGTCTGTCAATTTCCCTGCCTCCCCCCTTTTTCCTTCGCCTTTGTCTTCCTCATGTTCCTGTTCTGTTTTCACAGTCTCTCTCTCTCTCTCTCTCTTACTCATGCTTCTTTTTTTAGGCTTCAACTTGATGACTCAAATTTTTGAAAATCACCCTCACTTGAAGTGTATCGAGACGTGAGGACGTCAACATGTTTCAAAAACTGCTCTAGCTTCTCAGCAGGCTGGAGAAAGTTTAATTTACTCCACAGTGGAGGTGGATACTAGAACTAGATTTAAACTTTTGGTATCTTTTCAGTGCACTTTTTCTACAAAAGGCCTCAGTGAAAGCACTAACTATAAAGACAGTTACATTTGTCTCTCATTTACCTTTTGTTTTTCATGCTTCAGCAACATGTGACACATTCATCATGCAGCACCTTGGAACTGTGCCATAGTTTCCCCCCTGTTCATGAACCAAACCCTGAATACTGCTCACTCCATGAACTAAGGACCAGTATGAGACACGTCCCCTGCACTGACCAATCAAACCAACTTTGCACAAGCATTTGCACAATGCGTTTATTTTGGTTGGAGACGGCTGCAGTGGACTGTCCGCCCTCTCAGACACAAACTGCTGCGTTCATACCTTGCTGGACAGAAGTCACAGAGATTTTCACAACTTCATTAGCACCTACGGACTCAACTCAAGCTAAAGATTGTCAGTGTCACTGATGTTGTGCAATTTGTTCGCTGAATGAAGAATCAGCAGCTGAGCTACAGTTGGATGACGGACAGATTTGGCTGTGTGTGGTTAAAAATAGGGTGAAGTTAGCAAACCAATTAGAGTCTAGTCTCAGATCTCCTTTTTATTTAGTGACAATTCAAATACATCAGACAAATTAAATATTAACAGTTGTAATGAACAGGAAATTAGGAAATGCAGCAGCATCCATATGTGAACTCAGCTGTTATCATCCATTGACGTCTATGCCAACCTCTCATGGCCTGTGCATTACTGATGCAATGTACTTGTGAGTAATACGCCGGGGTATTGCATAATGGCAGTTGAGATAGTGTTACTGTCCACGCTGGTGTAATTCTACACGCACTAATGATTCTCGATGGAACCCGGCAGCAGCGTCCGGTCAGCTGAGGCTGATTTCTCACCAGCCGTGCTCGCAGTCATACCCTCTGGCGTCAAGCACATTATTGGAGTAAAGAGTGGGAGTGAGGGAAAAGAGCGTTTTCAAAGTGGTTTGAACCCCGATAACTTTTTTTTTTTTAAAAAACCTTTATGTCTGTTCAGCTGAAGACAGAAGAGCGCAGACGTGGTGCTGTATTGACATCTAATGATTAATTACTGATTGGTCTCAGGTGGTGGACTTTATGAACCCTGGTGTGAAACAGGTTCACAACAAAAGGTTTGTCAAATTGACAAGCTGGGAAAAATCAATAGTGTATTATTGGGACAGCAGTGACCTAATGGATACTAAGCTTGGGCAATATATAATGTAATATATATTCATATTTTAGTATGAGCCCCCAGAGGGATTGCTAATAGACAATTCTGGCAGTGAGAAAGACAGGAGTAGGAGGAAAAATGTATGTCTTCAAAAGTCTGCATATTTGAAGATAAGCAGTGATTCACAAAGAAGATATTAATAATTCCACTATAACTGAGTCATTATCTATCCCAAATTGTCAGTGAGCATATTGCAATTCTAATTATATATGGCAACATATCCTACTTGCACAAAGTCCCTTAAAAGAAATAAATGGATATGAAAGCATAAGGGCAAAGCAGAGGGTGTTTACTCATGTAAGGAAACACCAGTGGGGAGTAAGAAAAACTAATGTTCATGGGCACATCAAAGCCGGCTGATTATGCATCCTCATCACAGCGAGCAACAGTTGCTGCTAAGGGCTAAACGTATTCAGCTGCTCCTCATCACAGGCAGATTTCAAGGTTCCATAAACAGGAGAGCGTCAGGTGTACTGGAGCTGCGTCACGCACGCTGAGCTGTGTGAACATGTGGACGCGACTGAAACGCATCCTCAGCGACTAACGCCGCCCTCAGATGGGAAGCTGTTCCTCAAATGCTCCCAATGAGGCTGATGATGAGTGATGAGTGAGAGACTATGGGCTCAATTTTCATATCAGTATGAGGACTAGAGGAAGAAGTAACTGACATGATGGTATTTTCCTGACTTTAAAAATGCACTTTGTCCGTTCGATATTTTAGTGCCGGGAACAGTGTGAATTGGATTCAGTGATTTACTGGGAATATGGCGTTGCATTTTTTTGTTACACATTAATACACCAACTGTAATTAAATGTAACCTTATTCCATACCATGGAAGACATGAGTGGATTCAAATACTCATCACCCACAAACAGTAATTCACCTTGAATGGAAAATGATCTGTTTTTGGCAGGATATTCCTAATTCCTCATATTTGGGTGTTGCCATGCCGAATCTACCAGACAACAACGTTTCTTCTTCCTGCTCTGAGAGGCCAGTCTGAACTTTCCTCTTTATTTTCTGAAGCCTTTTCACCATGCCCTGCTTCAACTGGCACAGGTGTTTAAAAGCTATGAGAGCAGTGATGTCTCCACCCCCTTCCAATTCATGTTCCACTTTACCAAACCTTTGAAGCATTCAGTGCTGCACTTATATAGATGAAAATAGGAGATATGCATGAGTGCAATTGCACTGACTTTCGACACCTCACCTGCTTTGTGTAGGGTTCTGCATGTATGTGTGCATGAAAGAGAGATAGAAGGAGATCTTGAGACCTAGAACCACATAAAGCAATGTGCTCTTATTCAAACTGTCTATTTCCCCCAAATTTATTTTCTTCAGTGAAAAATGCTCTTTTCTCTAAGGTCCTAAAACCAACATCTTACTAAGTGTTTTTCCCTGAGGGTGGAGTCACCTGCCGTTCATCCTGGTCCGGGCTAGAGGAGGGGAGATCTAAATAAATCTGACCCCAGCCGAGCATCAGTTTGCCCACCTTTTTCCTGTGTGTGTAAGATTTCTAAGTGTGAGGAGCTGCTGGCGGCTGCTCAGGCTGCAACGCTGGTTTTGTAAGAGCAATAAATCGCAGTGTTTTTGGATTGGATTGGCTTCTCTCTTAATGAATGCACTGCGGCTCTCTTGAATGAGGACCAGGAGTAACTGTTGCCATGAAACACCACCTGAGGTTAAATGGCACCGTTCCCGCTGAACCACAGCAGTAGCTGCTCCACAGTTCAAATAAACTGAGAGACATATTACTGAGGTGAACACACTCTGTCACTTTTCCTATCAGACTGATTAAGCTCCGCTGCAAACAGCTCTCCTCGGATCTATTCAGCCTCATGTTGTGCATCTGCATTTGTGCAGATGAGCGGCGTGTGCTGATCCGAGAGGAGCCGCGTGGGCATTTTATGCTTGTGTAACTTTGTCCAAATGTGTCCCCGATGACGCATCTACGCAGCTATGCAGTCGACCGATAAGCGAAAAAATGCCACTGCACACTTGTTAAGGCAATTTTGCTCGCTCATTCTCTCTCTCACACACACACACACAAACGCACACACATACGCACACACACAGAGCCACAGTCACAAGGACTTTGTGGTGCTACCAAGGCAACCAAAACACAGGAGCTAATTATAGTTATAGCTATAGACTTTGGGGCACAAACTCATACTGAGGCACACTCACATGGACAAACACACAGAGCAGCTGGGTAATTTATCTTCAGTGTGTTGCCAATTAATCCACATCCTTAAGGGTTTCATCTCGATGGACATCATTCTTATGCACAAATGAACACACATGCTCAGTCCGGTACTATGTGGAGGTGTGTGCGTGAGGTTTTAATGACTGTATTTATGAAGGAGTCCGCCTCCCCGTATGTTTTTGTTTCTGTTGGTAACAATCCTGATTTACCCACATCTGCTTCCATCATGACACCTGCACAGCTGGGACGAGGATAAAATCCCTCTACAAGAGCTCTCAGTTCCCTAACACGTCTGTGCCGTTTTACTCTAGGAAAAAACTTTATGTATATATCAAAATGTGATTTAAGGCCTTCTAGTGAGTTGGCTGTAGCTGTGAAGAAAAAAAAAAAAAAAAGTTGCATCAAGCGATAACCTGGAAGCAAAGGGGAAGTGAAGAAACTGTTACAGCCTGATTGGTATTTCCTAAACATATGTTGAGGCAGATGTTAGTGTGTGAGGATGTACGACGCACATTAAACCACCTCACTGACATAATACACACGACTCTCAGCATTTCACAACAGGGCCACTGAACATTTCAATAATGAGCCGTAAGTCCAGAAATTCTGCCGCGGAATTGACAGAAGGGTTCCCTCGGGTGCTGCACCAACAATCACACAGCTCCGTGTGGTTTGTGGTCTGAAGCTCGCTGCAGAGGAGAAGAAAGGATGGAGAAGAGGCTGAGGCTGAAGCGAGGATTAAATACTGTGTAGAATTAGACAACCCCTGTGTGTTTAACCAGCTTCATTCTGCCTCCGTACATTTACTTTGCCTTTTAAGATGATGAGCATTTGCTCACATGTTTCTATAAATAAAACCGAGTTTCCGCAACTGAACCACTCTCTCTCTGTCTTCCATTATGTTGTCTCTCTAAACTTCTTCTTCCTTCTTCCTCTCGGTCTTGAAACCCTGAGCAGAGTTATACACTGTAAAACAAACCTGACATTAAAAAATAAGACTGGGTTTGGGAGATTGGTCTTTGTCACAGGAACACTCTCACCTGTGAGCATGCTTTCATTGACGATGCAGGTGCCACTGACCAACACAGCATCACATGGCATGATGATCCCGTTGCTGGGCATGACCATCACATCACCAGGCACCAGATCAGTAGACAAAATCTCTTCAATATCATTGTTGGCTCGGCATACAGACACACGGACGCATGCCGTAGACGGTATGTATCCCCCGTCAGGTCAGGCATGCTTTCAACATCAGGGTAGACAGTTTGTCACTCATCTTGACAAACTGTCTACCCTGAAGCTGAAAGCATGTATTGTAGGTTTGGTTAGTCCTTCGAGGAGGCAGGTTTCCCTAATTAGCACAGAAAATTATCATATTCATATATACAATATATTACATATTATATATTATAAATGATAAAAAAGGTGAAGCCTTCATATGGAGAGCGGTGATGATAGGAAAAAGGTACAGCAGTATCTCTCTGTTAAGAATCTCCTGTGTTAAAAGGCTTAAGTCTGTTCATTAAGTACTGTAAACAGAAGCAAACCTGTGCACACACACAGCTGCACACAAGCACCGTCTCTGTGTCACACACACATAAATGTGCCAGCGCTGATAGCGATGAGCAGCTGCATCTTGTGCCCTGCAGATGCTTTTCACTAAACAGAAAATAAGCGTTGGTGCAAGGTGAGTGAAAGTCTCGGTGAAAGACACACACAAACACGCGCACACACACACAAACACACGCGCGCACACACGCACCATTAACCTCTGGCTGCAGTTGGGAATGGCATACTTTCACGACACAGCTGGTTAGCTGGAAACTCAATGAAACGTTGATGTCAGCATTTTCAACAACGAAGTGTGTGTGTGTGTGTGTGTGTGTGTGTGTGTGTGTGTGTGTGTGTGTGTGTGTGTGTGTGTGTGTGTGTGTGTGTGTGTGTGTGTGTGTGTGTCTCACAAAGCCAACCACTTGGGCTATAAACGCACTTCAGTACCTTGGACAGCTACAGTTTCCCCAGACAGGGAAAGTGGGTGCAGTCATTCCTAACCTGGGTTAACGTTGCATGAACGTAAACCTAAATCACCACAGCCCACAGCCATGCCTGCGGCTCAGTACGCTGTCCACCATGTACCTACAACACGTCTCTGCATCACAGAGAGGTCAGTCTGATTGCCCTGCTGTTATGAGACGACCTCAGGGTTCCCTGAAAACCAGCAGGGCATTGGCTCTACATTTGACATGACAGATGCACAGTGGATTACAATTGCGGATGGATTGATAATAATTAGAATCACAGAGGCTGCCACTGTGAATCTAATCCTGTTTAAATTGGACTCAAGGCTGACAGTCTCCTGACAGATGAAGAGTGCTGCTGAGCAGCTGCTGAAAAAAAAAAGAAAATGGAAATGTGAATCCTCTGGCAGCACAATGACGGCACATGTGCTGGGTGAAGTGCAGTTATGCAGTTTGAATAACGGATTAAGATTAAGTGAGGACATGGACTGTAAACTAGAATGTGAGAATGCATAAATGGACATCTTATGTTCCACATTAAATGCATTGACGGCAGTTTTCTCAAGAGACCAGGATGCAATGTAGCAATGAGACTAATGGTGTTCTCACTCTACTTGTGAAAAGCTCTTCCTCTTGAGACATGCTGCTGTTACTTCTGCTTCCATATACATATATTACCCACTGCTGAATGCAACAGGTCCACATGTGACCAGGATGATGAAAGACGTTCTGAGATTTTGTTTTATTATTATTGTTATTATTGTTATCATCATCATTTTTAAATAAATCCCAGAATACACTGAGAAGCGCTGACTGATGGTCTCTCACAGTGTGAGACTTTCTGTGTGATCCCGGCACACACAGTTGTAAAAACTAGTTTCCACCCTGGTGTGTATCTACGTGAGTGTGGGCACAGAAGCCGGTCTGTGTGTAAAAAGCAGGAGGTTGGTTAAAAATAGGTCTGTATGTATGATAACACAGGGACGTCTTTCTTTAGCTACGCGCACTTACGCTTAGATGCTCCCCGTGGAATTTAACAAGGAAATGTCAGCAGTCATCGGCATTGAGAGGGGTCTTTGAAAAACACGGGACAGGTGGGGTCTCGGAGAGGCACTGGGTCAAATGGAGATAAAGTTCACACAGACAGTAACGCACAACGACACACAGAGGGACAGACAGGGTATAGAGACACACGGTAGCACACACACACACTTTGTTAAACCACTGACGGTATTTTATTCAAAACCATTTCTCCCCTGACCAACACTTATCTGTGACGAGACCTGCAGTCCGATCCCAACGCTGCATTATTAAAATGTTTAAGCCCAGGTTATTACACTTAACAAGGGAAACAGTTCATCAATCAAAACCCATACAAAAACTAATAGAACTATTATTATTTATTTCTCACTTAATCAATTCAGTGTTTGGTCTGAGTAATTTCCTATGGAAACTGTGACTTGCATTTTTGCAAGATTTGCAAAGGTCTTCACACAGTATGTCTGGTTTTGTCTGAGATTAACACAGAAAAAAAAATAATAAAATCCTCCTTTGAAGAAGCGGAAACTAATAAATGTTTGGCAAAAATGGCAAAAATCACCAAATTGATTCATCAATTGCTTGTTTCAGCTCTAAGTAAAACGACAAGAAGAAAACCAACATCAATTTCCCAACATTATGAAAGAAGACACTGCTGCCTTTTGACGTGCATCAAGCCAGAGACCAATCCTGAATAAACATGAAAGCTGTTTCTACCTGTTCATAGATTAACATAACTAAGTTCAGCACATTGTTGCAAAAATCCAATCAAACAAAGAATCTATCTTGAGTTCAGAAACTCATTAACCTATTAATACATCTTTAATGAGAATATTACAAAATATCATTCGCTGTGCATCCATGACTGAAACAGGACCACCCCGTTTCCTGCCAAAACTGCCCTGGATGTTCTGACAGCTGCTTGACTTCAGAATTTCTCTGCAGCCTCCTGTTCATGTCTGTTCTCCAACTACTCCCCATCTTTCTCTTTAGGGTTGGGCAGTAAGAGGAAATATACTGTGCCACACTGGTTATTCAACGGTAACTGTTCCTTTCACATCTCTGGATGTATGAGGCCTTTAGGCAACGCTGCAAATCACGACAGTACTTATGTCCTGCAGTGCCGTGGTGGATCAGGTCATCAAACAGACATTCCTGCTTGATTATTTTAGCCATTAGCAATCATTCACCTAATCTTCTAGAAGACTGAATCAGCACTGATATATATAAAAATATAAAATCACATATAGGACAGAGGATTTTATCCACAGATGTGGTCTGCTGAGGGATATTAGTGATGTATTAATCAAGACTATTCAAATGTCTTGACAGAATCACTGAAAACAATCCAAACATTAACTTGTAAGACTCAGACTGGTTATTGATATTCTACACCAGCCATTGATTTCTTCATGTCGTGAGCAAATGGCCCATTTCTGAATGAAAAATATCATAATTTTTCTCCCCATTACCAAATGAGAGAGGCCGACCACACAGAGAGAAGCAGAGCGTGATCCAGCTCAAGCGACCAGAGCCCTTCCAAACTTTTGGGTTACAGACCCACTGCCTGGGTAACAGAGCCACAAACACACTAGACAGCACAAACAAATCAGCCAAAGAGTAAAGAATCAAAAGGCCCCGAAGCCTCAGGAACAGTGGATGCATAGAGAGGAGCTCATTTGGCAGCGTATCAACATGGGAACCAAAGAGTTTCCAAATCGTCCCTCTTTCTTTCTTTCTTTCTTTCTTTCGGAACGCCACAGAGTTTTCCGGGAAGCAAAGAATGACTTGATTTTCCAGGAACTGGCTAATTGGCGTTTGATGGTGATCACCATGGTGATGAGTGAACGTCAGAGTTGAGGACAGGTGCTGCAAAGCATGTTTTTTTTTTGGGGGGGGGGGGGGGTTGCCAGATCATTGCCAATAACTGTGAAAAACAAAAGTATGCAGTCTAGTGCAGGCACACATACAAACAAAGACCCTTCTGGGACCAAAGTAATGACGGTCAGCAGGGATACAGTATGTCAGGAATGTTGAGCAACTAGATCAACTAGATTCTGTGACGGTAACACAACCCTTCTCTCCTCTCCCTATTTTCCACAT
Organism: Trachinotus anak; assembly: GCF_046630095.1. Classification (NCBI taxonomy): domain Eukaryota; kingdom Metazoa; phylum Chordata; class Actinopteri; order Carangiformes; family Carangidae; genus Trachinotus; species Trachinotus anak. The sequence continues at coordinate 2,455,010 of NW_027273870.1, read as the reverse complement.
TTCTCAGTTCTGACTGGACTCCTTGTTAGTTGCCTCTGTCCTTACAGGCTGTATGTTCTGGGTTAAATAAATGATCCATGATCTCCCATTATATCCAAAGCCAAATAAGCTTTTTAATCTAGGATTTCTACCGTCATTCCCATCATATGTCTGAGATAACGCTGAATGATACACACAGCAGTGATCTTGGCTCCTGGTGTGTTCATTTAGTCTCAGCATTTTACAGCTTGGCATCAAAAATATCACCTGAAAACAACACTGGTCCATTAGCACTAGAGAAATATTTGACGGAACAGAGTGGCCTTGTCAGGCTCCAATCACAGACGCACCTACAAGTCGCACAGGATGTATTTCCATTAAATAAATTTAAAAAAAAATCTGACATTTGAAATGTCACCAAAAACTAAAAGGCTTTGTGAATGTCAAAAGCAGAATTAAAAAAATAAAAACTCAACAAGTGGATATTAACCTCTATTGTTTCAGCTCATTGTAGCCATTTTCATGTTCCAGGCTTAGACAGTAACACGGATAAGGACTTTTAAGTTTTTAAAGTAGTACTTCAACATTGGGTTGCATTGACATCATGCAGGGAATTGTCATTTTTGTCATCACCTCAGTGCGAGATGTAAGATGTCTGAGCCTTGGGAGAAGATAGTCTGAGAGTTAAAAAAATAAAAAAATAAATAAAAAGAAAATTGAATATAAAACCCCACGACGGCTGGTTTGAGATTTTCTTGGAAGGCAGCATCATGTTGATAGTAAGTACCAGCAGATGTATGTAATTCAGTGAGTGGAGCCTGTAAGCCGCGGCAGTGTGACAGCAGCCTTAGTGTCAGTCACATACAATGCTGTGCGCCACACATGCAGTGTGACAGGACGTGCTGAGGGCTGCGGAGCCTGTGTGGCAAGCTGACACAGAGCAGAGTGTGTTATTAAAGCAGTAATGGCGTCTCCTTCACCCTCCTGCAGGTAGATCAATACAGCTCTCCTTACTGACTGTCCATCGCAGTGGCTCCCTGAGGGGAGGCGACTGTGAGCGAGAATGAGACAGAGGGAGACTTTGTGTGCGTGTGTGTGTGACATTGGGATGTTTTGTGCACATTTCTCTCAGCTGTCTTGGGCTGAAAACTGATGAAGAATCTCAGATATTTCCGTCAAGGCACAGCGAGACACTGCTGAGTACAAAGCCCCTCTGACATACTGCTGAGTAACAGAAAAAAAACATAAAATTCACAAGTATGTCTCCAAGTTGAGCAGTGTTTGCCTAGTGATTCACAGTGGATAAGACCCTGACACTGCATTTAGACCACGGGACTCTGAAACCTTCCAAACACAGGGAGGTCATGTGGTGTTCATGAACATGCAGCCTGCATGTTTCTAGGCCTGGTTACCTTTAATCAATTTCCACCGGTTTCTGGGTTGAGGCACAAAGTCCTGCATATGAAACTCGCCTCCTCCTCTCGTGATGTTGTGCCCTCCCTTGTTCTAAAGGACCTTTTTGATATAATTGACCCTAGAATTCAAGTTATTATTAACGCTCGCTTTGCCTCTGGCACCATCCCTGTATGTTTTAAATATGCAGTTGTGCAGCCTCTGCTCAACAATCATAACCTCCGTGTTTAATGTTTAGATAATTGCTGGATATCTGCTGCATAGCAGAAACAGGCAACTATTTGCCATTAGCATGAGCCATAACAGCAGGATGGTATAGAGGTGAATGGAGAATATGTAGAAGGCTCTGCTGACGTTTTGCAAAACTCAATTCATGCTGACAACTTTTCTCTCTCTCCTCTCATTATATACCCTCCACAAAGAGTGACATTTCATCCACTGGAGCTATGAAGAACTTAAGAGTCCTGCTGTGAATTGGCCCATATACGAGGCGGATGGAGGAAGAAAAGAGGCACTGCCACAGAGCAGAGTGCAACTGGAATAAATGGATTTAAATGGACAGCAATGGAGTTACACTGCTAAACACAACTACATTACAGGTTTGCAGAAGTCTGTTTTTCCTAGAGGAGTGCAAGTTGGTGCCTGTGAATCACTGCCCGTGTGTGTGTGTGTCGGAAAGAGAGAGAGAGAAAGAGAAAAGCAGCAGAGAGAGAGAGAGAGAGAGAGAGAGAGAGAGAGAGAGAGAGAGAGAGATGGAGGAACAAGGTGCTGTGGCCAGAAAGGCAGCCAGGACAAGACATTTCAGTCCTTGTAAATCACTTGAGAGACATTTATTACTTAATGGCTGGCTCTGCATTCTAAGCCACCAGTAGCCTGGGATCATTTCTACAAAAGGAAATACTCGTTGCACTAATCCCAGGTGAAAAAAGTGCTTTAAAAAAAATGTTTTCTGAAAATGTCCACGTCTTTGGAGATGTGTAGGTCTGTCCTGCCCAGATCTGATGATTATATCCAGAATGAGCCCAGTGAGAGCCTGCTGAGCTTGTTCTTCGTTCTGGTAGGATTTCTTATTTATCCAAATTAGAGTAGTATTTAATGTAATCTTACTCATGATGAATTCCTGTCATCTGCTCAGGCCTTGGAGGGATTTGGACACAATGACAAGTTGGGTAGAATTCAAGATACCAGCACTTTAACAGAGAGCCTGTTATGTAATATTATTGTTAATTTAATATTTCACGGTTGTTCATCACCAGCTTGATATACTGAAGATGTCTGATCAGTTGCTGCAAACTTCTCACACTTCTTCCTGTTTATCTCTGCTATGGGGCCAGGAGGGAGGGAAACTTATGAACAATTAACATTAACACATTAGAAAAAAAAAGCATCACGGATAAGTGAGAAACTCATATATTAATGTATATATGCACTGGCACACAGGTAAAGTTGAATAGGAACGGTAACTAAAAGGCTTCTGTCTGGATGCCCTTGACCTTCTGTCTGTCTGTGTGTGCGTCTGTGGCTGAAGGAAAACTAACAGTGTTTCCATAACAGTGTCGCTACCGGGGACCATTGATCCAAGGCCGAGCACACACAACAGACACGGGTAGGACATGAGAAACACACAGGCGGGTATTCAAACAATATGAAGAAGTAGAAAAACAGGAAACCTTCACACCGTGCAGTGAGCTCACAGTTTCAAAGGAGATGTATGAACTCTGATCCGGTGGGGCCAGTCACACACAAACCGCTGTATGTCGGCAAACACTGTGCACAATATGGGCATCTCCGTTTGAGCTTAAACAAAAAGGCAGCGATGTGACAGGAAAGCATTTTTTACCACAAACACAATTTCCCACTCAACTTCTCTGGGCTGTAAACAACCTAACACACACACACACACACACACACACACACACACACACACACACACACACAAATGTTTGCAGGATATGTAAGAATTGTGTTTATATGAGGTTTTGAATAAGATAATAAGTTTAAATCCAAATCCTTGAAAGGTCTAACAAGCAGAAACCATTTTGCTGAGAGCGTTAATTTCATCCATGCGACTGTGGAAAAACAAACACAGATTAAGAGTCTAATCCTCAAAATAAGATCCTTATATAACAGAGGTTTTTTGTGGCGAATAAATGAGACCGTTCAAATTATTTATTCTAAGTCTGTCATTTAGGTCACATTAAGAGTTGACAATGTCCAAATGTTTGGAGTGAATACATATTTTGCCCTCTCTCACTCTCTCTCACTCTCTCTCACTCTCTCTCACTCTCTACATCACTGAAGGCGGCTACATATGTGTCCACACCCATGTGTCCCCTTAACTGATTTTCCATGACGCTGAGCCAATTTGTGGCTTCGTAAATTTGATCATAATTTTAAACAGAGCATCGAAGCCTCACACGCACTCTCACGTTTTACTTTTATTCCGAGCGACTGCAGCCCGACAACCATGAACAAGCAACGCATAAACAGTTATTTCTGAAGGCATGTTTCTAATTTCTCCCACTTTCATTTCTTTTTTTTTGTGTGTATCAGGAGCGACTGATGTGGCGAATAAAACGTCGAGTCATTTTTATCAGACCCACAACCAAAACTTACTCAGGCTACTGCTTGATATTATTGTGTTATCTGAACTTCCCAGCTTCACTTCTCCTTTCTCTGGACGTACCAACAAACCAACCGTTTGCATTTAGCTGAGAATATCTGAAAACAGACAAGTTTAAGTTAAGGATCTTGTAATTTTACACTTTTCTAAGCCCATTGTAGGATTCTGAGTCTGTAATTTAGGTTGAGGTTTAGGTTAGGTTTTTTTTCTTGTTTGCACTTGTTTCCTACACATGATAATTACTTTCTGATCTTGAAAAAGAGCCTGCTGCCTTTCCAGCTTTCTGTCCATTCCAACATAGCAGGGTGGAAACGTACTCCACATGCACTGGGCCCTATACTCTACTTGATGCCAACTTTCTTTTTGGCACCACCTCTGCTTTCTACAAATTACTTCCTCCCAGCTGTCAATGTTGTCAGGACGACTGTAACTCATGTCTTTCCCCCCGTCTTCCTTTTCTTTCTCCTCATGAATTCCTTTCTTTCCTTCCCCACATGTCTCCACTCTGAGCTTTGAAGCCACCCAGTGAAGAAACAGCAAAGATAAACAAATACAGAAGGGAATCTGACGTCCAGCCTCAGCATACGGTTCAGCCCTCTGGCCTGGTTCCCACTTCCCCGACCAGCTGCTTGCGTCATCCGTCTGCAAACACGCTGCAAATGTGCTTTTCACACACACACACTCACACTCACACACACACACACACACCCATGACTAGGGTCAATCCCCGAAAACAGACGCAGTGAATTTGTGCACAATGACAGCCACAAGGTTAATACTAATCCATCTACAGCTGACTACGTAATGTTATCTGGGCATGCAAGTTGGTGAGGAACAAATCAACACACAAAGCTAAGGAAAGCCAATATCAATCTGGAAGGGTTTTCATTATTTACATTAATTTATCAGTAAATTCATGTAAAATTATTAACTGGCATGAAATTAAATGACAAAGTTGGAGGAATTTCTAAATGTTTTTCAATGGTTAAGAAATTAATAATAACTGAATACTAATCCACCCTCAAACTCCATCAGATAACTATAACAGCAAACTGCAAGTCATTAACTTTGATGTTTTTACACTTTGGGTTCACTGCACAATGTACTAATAACAATATTTGCCCAGCACAAACCTATGGGCCCCAGATGAAGTGCCGAGTGTGATCAACTTGACTGAAACTGCAAAATGAGGGAATGCAAACGGTCCTCCGTTAAGGCCTCCTGAGTGAAGCGGTCAGAAATATGCATCTCAGCCCAGTTTCGCCTCCCGCTGACGTCAAAGCCCTATTAAGGCCAAAGAAGCCCAGCAGCAGTGCCTCTCTTCCCCCTTTATTTCGAGGAAATCTCTCCGCTTTTTTCCAAAATATCTGCACTGTTGATTTGCGGCCAGCGTGTCTGAGCGTGTGGATTTGGATGTGTGTGTGTGTGTGTGTGTGTGTGTGTGTGTGTGTGTGTGTGTGTGTGTGTGTGTGTGTGTGTGTGAGTAGCTGTGTGTGATGACATCACTAGGGGAGCAGAGGGGAAGGAAGTTGGAAGGAGAAAATGTTTGGACTTAGATAAAGACAAGACAGAACCATATCTTATTAATTACCCAGAAACACAGTCGTGCCTCAGAGAAAAGGTTAAGCACTGGCTTGGCTCCGTTTCACTACTGTCTCATTCTTTCTTTCCATTTCACTGTCTAACTGACAGAGGAGCTGCTGTACATGTATGACTATAATATCAGCATTTCAACAGTTATATCAGAACATCAGTATTAATAGAACTAGAATTACCACCCTGTGATTGTATGCCTCTGCCAACCTGCCTGCATGTCTGTTCTGACTCAAGAAGCTAATATACAAAGTGGAGATTTTGAAGGAATTTAACAAAAGGCATTATCTGTATAAGCAAAGTATGAATTCTTTAGTTATGGCCAAAAAGTATGTTTCGTGAGATCACAGTGACTGTGACCTTTGACCACCAATTTCTAACCAGTTCGTCCCAAACATTTCTGCCAAATTTGAAGAAATTCCCTCAAGATGTTCCTGAGATGATGTGAGGAACAGACATTGATTCATGCTTTTTTCCATAGGCCACATTTGGTTCAACTAAAAATGTGACCTGATAAAAAATGTGCATGTTTTTGACTGAAGTTTGCTTTCTGGGGCCTGGAGCATCGTTTTGTAAGGACCTACTTGCATGATATGATTTGCTTATTGACTGTAGCACATTAAAGTATTTGTGCCCAATTTTGTGAGCTATATTGATACTGTCTTTTACAGGCTAATCCACATATGTGACCTGTAACATTTGGGAATGGAGCTTTGTATGAATATTTATGTATTAGTATGTAGTTGATGCAAATTTGTTTTTCAATAACTTACCTATTCAATTTGTCACTATACTGAGTTTCTAATCTTCTACCTCTGTATATATTATATGGTAAACTGTTATATAGTGAATTAGTTCCTGTCTAATTGTTTTCTTTTTAATGTGACAGATGGCATCTTACAGCCACTCCTAGTGCAGGATTTTTTTTCTTGCTACTCCAGGTTCATTCATCCTGCTCATACACACCTGCCTTGACTAAATAGATGTGCAAAGTGTTGTGTTTGGAAACACAGACAGACAACCTGAAAGAACGATGCCTCCAGCCACGATTTACGCTGGCACGGAGCCATAAAGAGGAGGCCATCACTGGCTGTTACGTTTTATATTGTGGTTCAGAAGATCAGGTTCAATGGGAAATTGAGTCACAATTACAGATGACAAAGCAGAGGGGGAAAGCCTTGGAGGAAATTTCTTCCAATTCACTCATCCTCTCCAGGAGTATGAGTCAGGGCGTTTATCACCATCCTCTCTCGCAGCAGTAAGGGCCCAGTTACTCTCATGACAGCTAGATGAAATTCTTCTGCGTGGAGTCACAATCAGTTGATGCACTCATGATAGTAAGTTATTTTGGATTCAGTTCAACTTTCATTAACACAACAAACTGGGCCCTCAGCCAATGACAAAGCTGCTTTGACTTTGTCTACCAATAAGATGACGGAATGGCCAGTCATACATGCTACATATCAAAAGCTATCCTGCTGGATAATTCAGTAGAAACTGACAGGCTGAAGGACAGTTTGTATGATGCAATGTATTTATCTTATAGCCTGTGCGCAAGCTAGCTCATTAGCTGGTGAAGTAGCACTAGCTTTCAGAAGAGTTTCCGTTACTGGTGCTATGAGACGATGTTAGCACAACACAGTGTGTTAAAGTCAGACTTCCTTAGCAATGTCGTTTGCAACAGCAATATCTGTCTAAAGTTGCTAACATTAGCTAACATCAGCTACTACAAGCTACTGATTTTACCAGACCGAGTGAGGCTGTTGCAGTAAAACCTCTGAGTCTATTGAATTGGCTTCAGTTCATAAAGGAAGACTGTGTTATTTCTTCTTTCAAAAACGACACAGTCTTACTTTGATGATATGCAGGAGTCCTCCTGATGAATTTGTAATGATACACTGATGTTTGAAACTGATGTTTTCTGACTAAGCTCCAGTGTCCACAGAAGAGGCACAACATTAACGTAACATGCATCGTGTTTGTTCTGCCACTGTTGCTGCCCTTCGACCTGTCAGATAATAAGCCTTTTTGAATTTCACATTGAGAGCCAAAACCATAAAACAGATGCTGGTGATGATCACTGATCCAGGAAGACCAGAACAAAACCAACCACACTTCACCAGCATCGTACCAGTATATGAACCTCAAAGCCCATCAACAACCACAGGAGGTCTGTTTCAGACTTTTTTTTTTATTTTGTCTCATCTCTCACTCCTGTATTTGTGTCTTTCAATTTTTTTCCCCGTCACATCTGTATCTTTAACAGATGAAGTCCCTCTCATAATTGGAAAGTATGAGTACACACATGCCCACACAAACACACAAAGGGGAGCCTTTACAAAAGAGGTCAAGATGAAAGAAAAAGCTAATCATTGCATTTTTGTGTTTGTCTATATGGATATTGTAACATGTAGACATTTCTATATATATTCTATATCTGTGTTTGTGCCTGCATATATTACAGCGTGTGGGTCTCAACACTCTCCCACCACCCCTCCCTCCCCACTGTGAATTCTGGGATTGCAGCGCAGGGCTTTGAAAAGGGTTGTCCTCAGGAGAGAAACATGTGGGATGAAAGCGTTTCATGCACACAAATACACGCAAATGTGCACACTGAGAAAAGCAGTAGTGTGTGGGAAGTGTTCAGCAGTGCGTTAGCGTCACACAAACAGTGCATTTTTGGGGTCAGGAAGCAACAACCTCGAGAGTAAAAAAGAAATAAGCACAAAGTGATCAATATGGGATGAATCATGTCAGAAACTCCATACTCAAGGCTCACAGGTACAATGAAACAATGACTTCACTCACCAAAAATGAGCTGGCTGTGCAAAAAATAGGCAGGAGCTATGCTTTAGTAAAAATAAACACAAAAAAAAAATGGCAGTAATTGTACCTGATTTCAGGAATTTCAAAGGGGCCGTGAGGGGCAGCTGGACATTAACTAGAGCTGAGCAGACCGCTTGTTAAGACCTCTTTAGGTCTATTTAAAGAGCCTGCACATCTGCCCCCTGTTTGCCTTTCCAGGGCTGTAAAACCTGGAAAGTGAAAGGAGGGTGAACCGTGATGGAAGAGAAGGCAGATAGTCTTTATGAGATGCACACTTAGACTGTTTGCACCGCGGCCTTCAAATGAACAGACTGGGACTTGTACATACAAATCAGCAGTCTCAAGTGGTTTTTTTTGTTTTTTTTCCACTAGCTGGTACACTTAAGATGGCTGTCAAGAAACATTACACTGTTGTTATGGAAACTCTATGAAACTGAAGCACACACAGTAAGCACCTTAAAGCTGTATTATGCAATTTTCGCATGTCAGTGCCCTCAAATAGCATCTGTTTGAAATCTGAGGACTTTGATACTTAGAAATCTCCTATAAGACAACACGAGGCGACTGCACACAGCACAGCCATGTTTACGAACCAAGCTGGTGCAAGGTCAAAGACAAAAAGGGTTCCAAGGTTTTCAAGCATCAAAGGAATAAAAGTGAAATTTTTATGTATGTTACAATGTATACTTTTTAATTTTAATATTTTCTGGGCAAAATGCAATAACTGTCATGTGTTTATATACAAAAAAATAGTATGAAGCATAATAAGAGCAACAATAATTAGATAATATTAAAATACTAATTAATTGTAATTTTAAAATTTTACACTAACAATAAAATGTAGTTTTTACCAAATATTCTTTTATATAGGGTAATAAGTACAGGTCAGTGTAGGTATATTGTTTCATTTTTATATAAATATATCTGTTATACTGAATGGTGATGTTTTGTTACTCTAAATGACATTTTTGTCAAAAAGACTAGAGTGAACTGTCATTGTTCCTCTTGTTGGAGTATTTTTAGTATTAGCCTGGATCATTAAATTAGTTTTTTGTCTGTGCTGTCTAACTCTTTGTTCAAGGGCATCTACACAAATCAATAACACAAAAACGGATAAAATGTATTAAAATATAAATATTAATTAAGTTTAAATTCACAGGATTAAATGTCCATTATTTATCTGAAATATAGATAAGATGCTAAAATTGTTACCTGTGCTGGAATACTGTCATCTGAATGACAGAACTTCTACTTCAACTACCAACTGGCCACTTATAGTGACGTGTGTTTGTAACTTAGGTCACCACAACAAAAAAAGGTGAAATTATCAAATATCTAAGAGAGATTAATTCACCTTGCAGCAGCACCACAGAGGTCGTCATGGGTCCTTTTGATGATGTCACAGACTGTCACATGACTGTCACTGACTATGATATGAATTCAAAATAGCTTCATGCTCTTATTACACAAATGACCTCTAATGAACTGTGTCTGAGGGACAAGAGTCCCCTGGTTATTTTAAGGGTTAAGAAAAACAACAACACATTGTCCTTTTAATATGACACTGACAACACTTATTTGAACATGGAAAGACAACAGATATATACTGTTACTCAGTATTGTACGTTAAAGATTTAATAAGTGCAGACTGTCAGCCTACACTGAATGACTGTTTTGTAGTTTGGAGCATTATTTCCCTCGTACTTTGATATTTTCCCAAAAGTTTGAAACATTAAAGCAGTTTTATTTAATAAGTTTATAATATATATAAAATCATTCGGTAAAATTTCTGTGATGCAGACACAAACATGGACACGTCTTGTCTTTGATCCAGCCCCACAAAGTTCAGATTGAAAATTTATTGCCAAAAAAAACAAAAAAAACACAAGAACTCACTACACACACACTCACACAATGAAACTTGTCTACAACATGAACTGAAACTGCTGAACTGCAACCACATCAACTCACCTCAACATGTGGGATGTTTAAAGTGCTTTGCTGCTTACTGTGTTAGTTCCAGTGATTTGAGTAAGAGCTTGGTTTTGCTGGTCAAGGTATTTTGGGACTTGTTCTCCTAAAATGTTCTTTTAACGAGGAACAGACAGGAACTAATAACTCCACCACACCTAACAACAATCCTTCAGTAGTTGGCAGTCGGCCGTCCACACGGCGCCTCGCTCTGCAGGGACAATTCAAATTCTTGTAGCCTCGTATCACATGTCACAGCGCCTTCTCAAGTATTTCATAAGTTCTTCTACTTGTTAACTTTTAATTCCTTGCAGTACTGCTGTAGAAGCCTGGCCTCCGCGCTCCAGAGGTCAATAAGTGCCCAGAAGTCAAGAGTGAAACTCTCTCCTCAGTGTGTTGGCAAACTCAGTCGGGCCGCGGTGGCGGTCTGAAGTGGATCAGTAAGGCCACACTCACAAAACTTGTGAGACACACACACACACACACACACACACACACACACACACACACACAACGCTACAATCCTGCCCATTCACGATTATTTCTGACCGAGCGTTGCTAATCAAAGTAAACATGGCAGTCCTTGTTACATAGTCAGGTGATTTTGTCATTACAACACAAGTCTGTCCTAAAGCTGCCATAACATTTTTGCAGGCTCTTGCCCCAGTGAAAAACAACCCCTATGGCAGGAGCTTTTTTGTACAATTTCTAATCTAATAGCAGAGATTTTTAATCAGCTTCAGCAAAGCATCACCGCCATCACACACACACACACACACACACACACACACACACACAAAATAGCTCCTAACCAGGATTTGCATGTCTTTATTTAGACCTTAATCAACTTCTTTGGTTAAACTGACCCAAATCAATATCAAAATACCCCATCAAATAAATGGAAAGAGAATCATAAATTACAATACAGTAAGTATTATTATAAATAATTACAATGAATTTAAATCATACATAATAGTATTTCTTCTATTGACACCCAAATGATCAAGTGTGAATTATGGAAACACAGCACAACACAAAACATACAAAAGATAATAAAGGACCTAACAGTCTCTATTCTTTATCCACTTTCTATAAAACCACACACAAAAACAATGTGTGTATTGTCTAATGAAAAAACATGTCTGTTTTTTTTTTTTAAGCCCTGTCATATGAACTGGCTGCTTGGAAAGATCAATGCGAGTAATGCTCATGTTATCTAAATGAACAGATGAGGACATCTCTCGTCTTGTCTCTCAAAACATAATTTCTCTTGCCCCCCCCCATGCACCATGTCCAGCCTGCACACACACACACACACACACACACACACACACACACACACACTCCTGCATTTCACTTCCACGAGTCAATACATCTTAGCAGGCATTTTCGCTCCCTAATCCTCTAACCCACACTACAAATCAGCCGTGGTTAGGGCTGACTCAGTCAAAGAGGACACTAAAACAGGGCAAACGCGCGCACACACACACACACACACACACACACACACATACCAGTAAGATAGAAAATCAATCCTAACTCATCTTTTTCAGAGAAAGGGTTGAAAACGTGACCTAACTTTACTTTACCATCATGTGACAGGAAGGTAATTCTGTCCTGACAGTCTCTCTCTCACACACTCACACACACTCACACACACTCTCTCTTATCCTGTGGCTCTCCTGCCAGCGGCAGAGATTGACTTAACCTCAGCCTTCACTGTGAAGCCATTAAGATAAGACATGGAGTTTATTAGCCTCATTTCAGCAGGTATTCAGCGAGCTGATGATCTTGGTGTTCCTTCATCACTATTCCCCAGTGTGGAAGTGACAGAGGAAATACTGACCTTACATTTTTCCCAGGCTTGTACAACACTGCTGTCCCTTGAAAACCTCGTATCTACAGAAAACTCGCCCTACGGGGAACTGAGAAAAAACTGGCTCATTTTCCAGCTGACACCAGGCGCCGTTCTGAATCTGTACTATTGCCCCAGAATGGACGTCATGGGAGTTACTCTATATTTGTGTGGTACAGGAAAAAAAAAAAAAGCACTTGAGCCGCTACCTTTAGCTACACACGTTAAATATCAAACTTGTTATTATAATCACTCAAAAGCCAAGCGGTCTGTCATTTGAAATCCAGATGAAAGCTTTTAACCTCTGAGAGACAACAGCAGAACAGACACTCAAAAGACCATTTACTGCAGCCTTTGTGACGGAATACTTGGTCCATGGTTGGAATATGAGGTCTATCGAGTGAAATATTTCAAATTAAAACAAACCTGAAGCCCTGAATGCTGTTGCTGTTGCTGGGAGGCTAATTGCTACACCTAGTGGGGTGAGAGCCATCAAGGGATAAGAAAAAATATGCTTTTGCTTTGCTCATCAACAGGAGTCGTGGGAGAGAAACATACAGTACGATTTGACTCTTAACACACAGCTAGAGACGGGCACAGTTCTTTATTTGTAGATTATTTCATCAATGTGTTTTTCTAAGTGTCTCAAATATGGATTAGTCAATGAATAAAGCATTTTTAACCATACCAGTGGCACAGATCTAGAGATGACTACTTTAACAACTACTGGAACAGGATTTTTTGGACATTTGTGATGCCGCCATGTTTCTACAGTGGCCCACAATGGACAAACCAAACACTGGAGGCTACCATAAGTTATCCCCCACACTTTGAATGGTATGGGTGAAGGGAGGGGTATTCAGTTGGTTGAAATCTAAAACATCACGGCTACACGCCACTAAATCCTACACACTGGTCCTTTATTGGTTCCCAGACAACATGACCTACTGACCTTGGTGATCCCCTGCCTTTTCCTCTAGTGCTGCCATGAGGTTGACATTTAGGGTTTTGAATTTTCTGGTCTATAAAACATCAGGAAACAGCGAAGAATAACAATAACAACAGTCTTGAGAACAAGGTGATGTAATTAAAGGTCTTGGTTTGTCCCTGGAATATCAGTGCAGCCTGTTTACCCTCACATTAATATGTCCAAGATGAAACTTAGAAAACACACTAAAAGGAAGCGATTGGTGCAAAATCCCAGGCTTGAGGTTTGGTAGGACTCCATCATCTGCCTCATTATTTGACAGTTATCCTAGGGATGGCCTTACACCATAATCACTATAATCTACTCTGCTATGGGGGTAATAGTAGGGATGGATGGCACTAGTAACCATAGAAACGAGAGATGATAATGAAGTGTGTCAGCATATAGCTATCTATAGCCTGTCTAATTTGTGTATATGTATGTGTGTGTGTGTGTGTGTGTGTGTGTGGGCTGAGCTGATAGTTCTTCCAAGATGCGCTGCACCTGTGTGTGGGCTGGAGGCATCGCAGAACAGCATGTTGACCAGCGTGCGCAAGTGTATTCTTATCCCGGGTGGAGAAGTATCCTCAGAAACACGCAGCGGAAGCAAAACTTTGGAAACTTTCTCACAGCGACTACAAAACAGATGAACCTATGAATCACAATCACTTTTATATGATCATGTGGGCGCTGACGCACCCAGGGACTTCAGCCTGATCTGCTTTGCTTTAAGAGGCAGACAGAGGAATTAAAATAGCTTTTGATGGATGGAATAGCAAACACACAAAACCCTTCACATATACATTTATTCTCTGGAGATTATTTTTAAAAGTTGTATGTGACCAGTAACATCACTTTAATGCATCCATGAACAAGCCACAGCCTCCCTGACGTAACGTTAAAGAGCTGCTCAGAAACCACTGGCTGCATTAACCATAGATTTCTTCCCTCTCAACTCTTCCAACCTTCTTCATATTTCATCCGACTACTCAAGCATGTCACCAACTCTGTCTACATGTTTTTTTTCTCTCCTTCTTTCCATTTGCATGTATTTTACTGCAAGTATCTTTCATGAGAGCATCTACTGGACCTCCATCTGTCTACCCTCAACCCTCTCTTGATAATTTCTGGTAAATCTTTCCCCCTCATCTCCTTACAGACTAATTGAAAAAAAAAAAAAAAAAAAAAAAAAAAAAAAAAGGAGCCATAGAAGAAGGAAGAAAGAGATGCTAATTTTTCCTATGCTCTGCTCTGCCTCCTCTTCCACTGCTGCATTTGCACAATCTGAGTTAAAGCAGGGACCAGCAGCTACTGCACAAGCACAGGTTGTAGAAAAACATCAGCTCTGTGCCTGCCAACACGTACGCATACACCAATACACACGCGCCACGCAAGTGAAACTACAGAAGGTGAGAAAAAGGACCACCAGGACATTAAATTCAATTTGATCAGATGACAACTCACACTTCGTTGCCTCCAGTGGTAAAAGCTTGTCAGAAATAAAAGCAAACAGTTAACAAAACAGTCAGAGCCCTAATCAGTGTCAGAGCACACAGTACATGCTGGATAACCAGCCCCTGATAGTGCAGCCAAATAAACAGAAGGCCACTTTAAAGCCGTTTTCACGCTCAAGTGATAGCATTATCAATGTGACATTTGCTGAAGTAATGGAGATATTACAAGCCTAAATCAAGCTTTGAGCACCACAATGTGTTTATGTGGACCTTGTGATAATGTTTCTCCACAGCCTCTTCAACAGAAGCCAGTATTTGCTGTTTCTGATCATGTTTGGTCAACAGGAAAAAAAAAATACTTATAAAGCTGTCGAGAACAACCTTTAGTCATCTTTAGTCTTGGCTCTTGAAAATGTAGGTGAAGACAAAGTTTATATTAGAGTTGGTGCAGTGCAATTTATGTTCAGACGACCTTGACTGTGGAGGCTAACACTCGTGGTTAACCTCAGCAGGGCAAGGCAAACAGACAGAGAGTGTAAAGAGATTGTGCCAACAAGATTACGTTCGCTCCGTTTTAAACTAAAATGCACTGAGTTAATTCAGGGAACAGTAAGTTCTCTGCTCTCAGCGTATTGCAAGATCAGCAATCTGATACAAGGATTTAATGCACCATATCAACAGTGTTTGGTGCCATGCAGTGCTAAAAATACATTCAGGGACAACCTACAGGGGAAAAAAAAAAACACCCTCCAAATCATAATGGTGCTAATAAACCCCCATTTTAAACCATCTCTCTGCATCACAGCTATAATCAGTTTTCACTTACTCCTGTGTCTATTGTATTATAATCTCTCTCAAGCACTTTGTTCTTTTGGCAGGAATCTGTTCAGTAATTTATGAAACAATTTTTTTTTTAAACTGTGGTGGTGTGAGGACAAGTAATAACGCGATGGTCTGCAGAGTGCACATGAAGCACGTAAGCATTTAAGCTATTACTGGGACGCAGCGGTCGCTGTGAACAGAGCCCCACAGCCACAGGTGTGGAGAGGAGTCATTTGTGGGCAATATGACTCCAACAGAGCAACATCGCTATCGATCAATTTCAATCATGCATTCATTCATTGAGCCTTTAACATGCAGCCACACCGTGGACAACACAGCTGTGAGTTCCCGAGCTGTGGAAACACATGGTGAAGCATGTGAGACGTCACATCCCCATAATACTGACATTAGCATGTTAACGTGTATGTTAACATGCTGACATTTAAAATATAGCATATTAGCATGATAACATCAGGATGGTAACAGTTGATAAGCTAATGTTTAGTCGGAAAACTTCAGTGCTTCAGCATATTAGCTTCTTTCATGCCTTACACACCTTCTGCTGTCAAGCACAAGTGAAGGGAAAATGTCAAATGAAAAGGAAAATGTGTTTTGTCTTTTGTCTTTTTTTTTCTCCGTTGTTTGTTTTTTAACATGATTCAATAAAAGATTGTTCACAAA
This sequence comes from Trachinotus anak, assembly GCF_046630095.1. Lineage (NCBI taxonomy): Eukaryota > Metazoa > Chordata > Actinopteri > Carangiformes > Carangidae > Trachinotus > Trachinotus anak. The sequence continues at coordinate 2,438,826 of NW_027273870.1, read as the reverse complement.
AAAAAGTGTAAATGCAACAAGTCATGACACCAACTGCTTATCTGAGCAACAGAAAATTAATCAGCAACTATCTGACTGTGAATAATGAAAAATACCAAACAAACTCTTGGCTCTGACTTTGCAATTGTATGCTGCTTCTTCCTGTTTCCCATCACTGAATATTTTATATTTGGGGGTTTTAGAAAGCTGGTGAGACAAATTGAAATATTGCAAGATGTCAACTTGAATGAATGGAAATGTAATATGGTCTTTTTCATTATTTTCTGACATTATTCAAAAGAATAATAATCAGATTAATTTCTTTAAATTAATTAAATTTTATTAGATTAATAAAAATGTAATAACACCCAACAAAATAAGGCAAATATGCAACCAACATGTAACCAAAAGTGTTTTGAGCAGGTCAAGCGTTTTATTGTGGAACAATCCACATTCTTGAAGCTCAACAAACTACTCTGCTGCAGCATTAACAGCCAAAAGGAAAAAAAAAAAAAAAAAACACCAGTCAGCTCCTATGTGTGAATCTATACTGTCGCTGTCTGTATGCACAGCTGGGCATAGCTCAAACAGACAGTGAGTCTCCCCTAGGGGGAAAACCCCACAATGATCAATGTACATATAATATCCCACATGACTACATCTGCCCCCCCCCCCCCCCCCCCCCGTCTCCACACAGTGCTATTTATACAAAACATGCACATGCACATCCCAACGTCTTCATCGTCATCAGCTCACCTGTAATCCTTCACTTCTGACACGGTAGCACATAACTTACACACACACACCTTCACCGTCACTGACGATGACCAGTCAGCCCACACGTCACAGCTCTGCCCAAAGAATAAACGATTCCGTGTAATTACTGTCAAGAGTTGCTCAACCACAGCCTGTGAAATCCCCTCTGATAAACAACAAAGAAATGTGCACAAATCCACTTGTAGGTGTTTGGCTGAGTGCGGCAGATGAGTGTCTGTAATGTCAAGTACTGTAAAGAGGCTGTGGAGCTTCATCTCTCAAATAATTCCATTAACTCAGCCTCATCTCCTCTCCAGACTCTCAGCCTCTTACCATATTTGTACATATTTGGGTGATTTTATACACAGTTATACTGAAGACCAAATACAACACCAATCCTTCAAATTCCTCATTCACACTGACGTGCAACAAGCAGTAAAGAGGTTTATTCTAATCCCAGCATGCTTTTTCAACTGTTCCTGAGACACAGTTGTGAGCAAGCGAACCCACAGCGGCAACCGTAAGCAGTTTCCAGTGAAGATGTCCACACCGGACGCAGCAAGAATAGTGGCTTTGGTCTAAAGAATCAACTGCTTTGTCTCCATTTTCAGCCACAGGTTACAGATTTAGCAGCCGCCTTCAGACTGTGGCTGCTGGTAGAGAACGACTTTCATCCCTCCTGTGATTTGTTGCTGCAGCGGAGAGATGGTTAGAAATTGTCCTCTTTTTCTTCGTGGTGACACAAGGCTGTTTCATATCAGAGCTTGAACAAAAAGAATCTGCTGTGCATAAAAGTGTGGAGGTTTTATTTATCTGTGGACATCAAGTTAGGACATATTTTACAAGTACGCCTGTGCCTCTGAATAATTAATGTGAGTAATAAGGTCATACATGGGGCAGTCGTCAGAACTATTATCGTTATTATTATTTTTAAAGTTATAAGCTGCATTTCGACAAGACGAACAGCAAGCCGATGTTTTATTCAGGAGAAAACACAGAACGGAGCACAACAATCCCTGCGGGCTTTCGATTCATGCCAAGTGTTTCTTCGAAAAGCCGTCATCAGGCTTTTACTCTCTCTCTCAGCACGTTAGGATGCAGTAGTGTTACACTTCATCAGCCCACTGTGCTCATCTCAGGGCGGCGGCGGGGGAACAGCGCGACCGAGTGCAGGTCGCTGAACAGCTTCCAACATAGACACGGCGATGGCGATGATGATGATGATGATGATGATGATGATGATGATGATGATGATGATGATGATGATGCCCTGCGATGTGTGTATGCGTGTTTCTCTTAAATAACAGAAATGAGCACACTTCAACTCAGAGTGGGGGTGCGCATAAGAAAGAGAGACAAACAGATAAGTGAAACAGGCCCTCTCCAGAGTGTGACTGTCAGCAAGGCATGACGATCTCATATAGTGTGTTATGAAACAGTCTTTCAATACAATACAATACAACACAACACACACACACACACACACACACACACACACACACACACACACACACACACAGAGCCATCTAGGAAATGAGACAGGGCCTCATCCATGGATAATGGTCCATCACAACCCATGATGGTTTCCTCTCCAAGAGTAAATGGCAGTAAATGGGATGTTGATTGAATCAGAGCATTGTCATGTATACCAGATGGCAAAGAGGCCTTGCACCTTACCATGACACCAAAGAAACAAACAGCGTCTAACAGGCTCTATTTCCTAAACAAACCCTGGAGTGGATGGGCGGCGTGGAACCACAAAGAAAGAAAATAGTCTGAATAAACAGATGCCAGTGTTTGTGCAAAATAATATGGACGTCATGTTGCTGGAACTTTTATGTTTTTGGCCCCCCAAGTTGGCAAGCGGCCACCGACTTGACCATAACCCCTGACCTCCCTGTGTGACCGGGGGCCGAGAGAGGAGAATTCCCTTACAGGGATCAATAAAGTCTAACATTGCACAACTTCATATTAAATTTCATTACATCACCCTTTCTAAAATGCAGGAACACCCAGCCGTCCAAGGACACTGTCTTCTTTAATTAACTTGCCTAAAAGAACAGTTTGATTTGTCTGGAAAGAAGCCTCTGTGTCCGTGCTGAGCTCCAGCACATTTGTTCTTGTTGCTTTTCAGTTCTCCCAGCCTGTGGATACATGAAATTAACGGCTGCCGTCATGGAAACATGCTCTGGAACTGAACAATGGCAACCAATCTTGTTAAAGAGCCCTTATTAAAAGGGGGTTTCAACAAACCAGCAATTGCTGGGGTTTTTTTTTTTATCCAATGTGAAAGAAGTAACCAGGAGAAAGAGACACTAATGCCAACACTGATGTAACCTTCTACTGCCTTTTGTGAGAATTTACTGTTTTCATCCACTGAATAATGCCTCAAGCCACGAAGCCGCAGCAGTGAAATGGTTCAAGCTGATACGATGTGTGTACAACATGGACATTTCTATGAACATGTATCACTGATAATCCCTGCAGGGCGAAAGCACAATATGACACAGCAGTTCTAATCCAATTACAATACTTCATTGGTCCACTTCAACACAATTTGACAAATATCAGGTGTTGGCTCCACTCCACTGTGTGCCACCTGCTTTTAGACAAATGGATGCCTGGGGTGTGTGTGTGTGTGTGTAATTTCATATCCCAACATCAGCTGTGCAGATGCAGCTGTGCAGCTTACACCCCCCCCAGCGTGAGCCCAAACTGACGCTTTAGTAAGGTGAAGGAACTGTATGTGGTTTTTGGCAAGTGTGGGCTGTACTACAGTATAGGATATTCATCCTCTCTAATGAATTCTGGCCAGACTGAGCTTTGCAGAGATGCTGATGCATTGAAAACAGCAGCACAGGTGTCCTTCCAGCCATCCGTCCGGCCATTCATCCAAGCAGCCAGCGCCACATCCTCCCATTTATAGAGTCATCCATCCCTGAGTAAAACCCCTCCATCCTCTCAGCCTGCCCACAGCACCTAAACAAGCAACTTCCCTTTGTAAAAGTCATTACAGGTTCTCAAATGTGATTTAACATGCCCACATGCTACCTGTTTAACATTCATTCAAAACCCACACACACACTCATAAATATGCAAAGTGGAAACAGAGGAACTATCTTTAATTCTGGGTTTGAACCAACTGCCCTGAGCTCTGCTGAAACACTTCACTGCCTGTGAATAGTAAGCGTAACGGTCAGAAATGGCTACACCTGTAGGTTCACCGTGTATATGGGGGCCTGCGCCGAGAGAAGACGCTGCCCAAGCACAGGTCTCAGAGCAGATTACAGTCTTTCACAATCAGATGGTGCCATAATCCTTCAGTTACTGCCAGAGCTAACACCCCATCAAACAGCCATTCAGTCAGCGGGTATCGGCTACAACGACTAGACTCGAACCACACAGATGATCAGCTTATTCAGCTCTGAATGGGTGTCTTTTTCTCTAGCCTTCGCTCAATGTCATTATGCTTTGAGTCACTACGGATAATGGGGGAAAATAAAAAAAAGAGGCTGGCCCTCTGCAATGAAGACCTGCTTCAATTTAGTACCCAAGCTCCTGAAAACCTTATTCAGCTGATTCAGTCTGGGTCTTTGTAAGTCTGAGCACAATTCTAAGCAGGTCCCCGGTGCTCTTTTCACCGCGTTAGAACGTGAAATCAAAGCTGCGATGCAAACTTCAGATTCATCAACCAAGGCCGCGCTGGAGGTGGGTACAGGCTCTGAAAGCAGGCGTGTTCCTGGAGGCGTACGGTGACTCAGGTCAGCCAGAGGTTGGGCGATGTCAGCATTTTTTTTTTTTTTTTTTTTTAAGGGATTGAAAAAAAAAAATAGGGCACGTCAGCCAAAGACAGGGAGGTGCAGGCAGGAGCCGCTGCAGCAGAGAAAGACATAATGGTAGACAGACAGACAGACAGACAGACAGAGCAGGAGAGGGAACACATCTATCTGAGTCTCCCGTGATGCATCACCTCTCTATCCTATTCCAGGAAAAAAAAAAGAAAAAAAAAAGGAGGCGCGGTGGGAGATGAATGACGACTCTGCTCACAGGAGGAGAACAGAGCAGAGTTATCCCCAAGGCCCCGAGAAGGGACAATGATTATTTCTTAGCTAAGTGCTTCTGGTTAGAGTTACATCTAAATCTTTTCTGAGACACAGCTTCAAACACAGAGGCTACACTGGGGCTGAACTCATCCAGACCTGATTTTCTTGAGTTACACTGAGTCATCACGGTCCTGTGTATTACGCAATCATTATCCCAGGCTAAGAACAATGTTGAACTGTAACATACAACATAAAGAAACGGGCAGTGATTATTTTTCACAGTGAGTAGGGAAGTCATTACTTCTAACACTTTCTTGCGAGTATAAATGAAGAATTAGGAAAATGGAAAATGGAGGGAAAAGGCCGTAGACAGGCGGAGAACTGAGGCTCACAGAACAACTCATACCCTCTGGTATTGCTAAATGATTTCTTCAGTGTGTATGCTGTTTGTTAAACTTGTATAAACACTGCTCGAGTAGCCGGTCCAACATCTGCTGTAGTAAGGCAATGATGACGCAACACATCCAAGCAGCAGACAGTAATCTCTTCCCAGAGACAATACACAGAGAGACGTGACCCTGCGTGTCCCCATGACTCTATATCTAAGCACACACACACACACACACACACACACACACACACACACACAGAGTATTAGTGTATGACCCTGGGGAATTTCACAGGAAAAAAAAAAAAAAATCCTCCCAGAACTTCCCGCATTACCCCCACTCCTCCCTCCGCTCTTTCCGTCCTCTCTGCCATCCTTTTCCTCCATCTGTCCCTTCTCCTCAGCCCCTCAGCAGTCAGCCCGGAGTCATTTATCCTCCACTCACCATCCAGTCCACCCTTCCGTCTTTAATTCCGTCAGTCTCTCCAGCTATGTCTCCTTCCTCTCCCCCTTTGGACGGGCAGGAAACACTGAGTCAACTTTCAGGAGACACTCAGCTCAATGTGCGTGGCCATGATAAGAACAGGCCATCACGTCCTCCTCTACGTTTCCCTCCGGACCGTTAAGGAGACTTCATGCTAAGTTAGGACGGTCAACAAACAGCGATGCCCTACTTCCTGGGATTACCCCAAGTAGGGCTTCATCTTTGCAAAAGAACAAAAAGGCCCCAACTGCAGGTCCTACCTGAGCAGTAATGGATGGCCGCTCTCCTTCTTGCTTGCTGAAATATTTTTTAAACGTTTCATTTCGAGCACAGTGTAACAGCTTGCGGCTTGTTTCTCCATGTGTGTGATCTATTGCACTCAAATGTTTCTACTTCAATGCCACAGATGCACACACTTCACTTCTATTTATATTTCTAATAGTTCCATTAAGTATCCTGTTTTGCTTCACTGTGTATCTCTATCATGGCCTTACAGCGTCACAAAAAACAATCTAAAAAAAAGCCAAACCAGCTGCGAAACAAAGAAACTATTAACGGCTTGAACCGGCTGCAACTGAATCAGAAATCGGACGTGCATGTCACTCTTTAGAATTGGCCCGCTTTGCAAAGGAAGTGTTTATCTCTGTAGCAATTTATAGTAACAGGAAGTTACAACAGCAGGTGCTGATAGGGCTAACCCTAATGATAAAAGTGCAATCTACTATTTTAAGTGTATTTACAAGTGTAACTGAAATGATTGATGTGTAAATGAAATGTTGGCTCATCAGAAAAAGAAAAAAATAATTAGGATGTAATTGTTGTCTGGTGTTGATCCATGTATTAACAGACTAGTCAGTTTTGGAATGGCAGCAGTATTCAATGCTGCATCTTAATTTTTTTTTTTTTTTTGTAGTGGAATGGCCCTTTTGTTTAAAACTGATCACCGATTGAGCCGTTAATTGCTGCTCATAAACAACCATCTGCTCACAAGTTCACCGAGCATGAAAAGGAAGGCTGTTGCTACCCCTCCGGGCTCGAAATACACACTTTACTGAACGGAAAAACACATGTATGAAGGAAAACACCCACATAACACACACATCCAGCGACACGGGCACACTGCAAAGGTATTCAAGTGCACATGCAAGAATAACTGCAAACATATTCCTCCCATGGTACCCTTGTATTAAAGGATGGTATTTCCCCTTTAACCACAGGTTTCTGCATGAGTCAGTGATCTAATGCCTTTTTCACTGCTTGTGGTGTGAAAATATAGCACTGGCAGCCCGGTGGCAACCTGAGGGAAGAGTAAACACATTACTCTTGTCAAGAGTTTCATGTAAATGAGCAGCCCGTAACACAAAGCAGGGAGGCATCTCACTCCACATCATTCTGTGGTGATCTCTACAGCTCCTGTTCAGTCTTCAGTGAATAAAACGGGCGTAAACTTGATGCTGTTACCTGCAGGTTAACAGTATTTGTGCAGACCAGTAGTCAGAGTAACATCCGAGCAAGAGATTTAAAGGAAATGCACAAGATTTGAAAGCAGGGAGTCATTTTTTTCATTAAGATAGATTAAGATAAGATAGATTTTATCTTAATGAAAAATGTCAAAATTACTTTTGCGAATGCATCGCTCGTTCAAGCTTCATGATGCTTCCTCAGAGAGGACCAAATCTGTACTTGGTTTTCAACTCACGACCTTAAATCACAAGATTTCAGTTGAGTTGTGTGTCGTGCCGTGCTGTATAGCGTGCATGCCGGGACAAGAGAGCAATCATCTTCACCTTCTAATTTTAGACGGAGTCGTGAGACCAAATACACAAATAAGCTGAACGTGGACAATGGCCCTGTCTCCGTGATATCAACCAGTGCAGCAGCAGTGCAACCACCAGCCAGTGGGGGGGTCCCATTGTGTTAGTGTCATGATGTGCAACCAATGGGCCAGCATGAATTTATGCATGGCAATTTACATGTGAGTGATTGATTGTGTGTGTGTGTGTGTGAGTGTGTGAAAACAGTGCTGAAACCACAACATTGCTGTGGTCTTCTAGTGCCTCTTTCAGGGTGCTGATTAAATAATAATAATGATCCCATCCCAATTGATCAAATAATCTGTCAAATGTATAAGTGATGAAAAAGTAGTGATTAAACTGTCAGCTTCACAGAGAAGCAGTGACAGAGAGATGGAGGGGGGGGGCAGTTTTAAAATAAGGTACTTCAAGTTCATCTCACACTTCATGTGACCTCCTGCCACATGTCTACAGGAGCAGATTCAAAGGGGGGGCTGTCAGGAGCCGCCTGCACAGCGCCGGACCGCAGAGCTGGTGGAAGGGGCACTGAGATGAACAGGAGTTGGTAGGAAACTTACCTCCTCCACCGTGAGGGGCATGCATATCCTGTACTCCTTCAGCAACATCTTCCCTCCGCGCGTCTCCGCTGTGCGCTCGCAGTGTGTCAAACCGGCCGAGAAAACGCTCCCTCCGCCGCCCCACGGGATGAGTGCGATGCCCGGGGACGTGTCAGCGCATGTGGGGGGACGGTCGCACCGGGTTATTCAACACAGCCCGAGTCACGGCTGGGCTCTCTCATCGGAACCGGCGGACGCTGTCTCCGGCGGGAAAGGTAGGGCAGAAATGAGCTCGGATCAGGATAGTCCCCTCCTATCACCCTGTCGCGTCAAGTGACACGCAAACTGCGCCGAACAGGACCAGGAAGCGAGGGATTTCGGCCTTCAAAATAAGAGTGCGGACTTTGTCATGCCAAGGATATCCTGATTTAGACTTTCTTATTCCTGTTGTTTATAGTTTTCTGTCTGACCAAGATATCTATTTTTTTTTTAAGTGAAAATGTGTCGATGGTGTTGATTATTTCACCTGAAGCTATTAGAATCAAAGGCTGGATTACCAACCGTTTAAAGTGGGCAACTGCCCCACAATGAGAGGGGCTCAAGAGGCCCCAGGTTCACAAGACTATCTCAGTCGTTTTTGATTATTTGATTAATTGCAAAAGTGCACCACTAAAGTAGAATATCATACACTGCTTTCCCCTTGTTTTTTTAATCAAGTGTCATTTTTCTAAATAATACTAGCCTAATGTAATATTGTTTCAAGACACGGACACTATTTTATTATTAGACTCTGTGGTAAATTTGCTTTAATTAAGTCTCTCATTTTTTCCCAGAATGATAAAAAAGCAAGCATATAGTTCATTTTAATCAGATCTGGTCTACATAATCTGATGTGTGACATTAGTAGACACTAACACAAGCCTACAGTTCTTATTTTCTATATCTTACTGATTAGTTATCAGCACAATACTGGTTGGATGCATTTAAAAATATATTTCTGTTGTTTGCATGTCTACATATGGGCCACATGGACCAAAACAACAAATGAGTGGCCTGCCAACTGTAAACTGCATCATCTGTCACAAAGCCTGGGCTGCCTTCAGCTGATGATTCATTCATTTACTTATTCATTTTCATTATACATTTATTATTAAGTATTAAGTGCATTACCAGTTTCCCAGTCCTGGTGTAATTACTGCCTCACTTGTACAGTCATTCTGTAATATTTTTTTTCTTCCCAAAAACGAGTCAAACTACGGCATTTATTTTGAAAAATATTTGACCGGATGTGACATTACGCTGGGATACCGCTAGAAGTAAATGTCCAAATTGCTGATAAAGAAAAAAGCTGCTGTGCAAAGCCTGTCCGGTGAAAACACCCTCTGTTACTGTTCAGATTAAAACATGTCGTTTTCAGGAACGAAACAAGTCCACGAGTGGGCGGAAGAGGAGGCTTCCAGCTTTCTCTCTCTTTTTCTTCTTCTGCTTGTAAACGCGGCTCACAGAGGAATCGGAAAATTGAAGCGCTTCTCAGCAGCAGCCCCCCCCGCCCCCCCCGTCCTCTCCTCGGCCATGCAGCTGAAATACGACGCGCTGAGCTGCTTCATGGAAACATCGGTCGACTCAGCCACAGCGCAGGAAACATCCCTTCACTGCTGCACTACACGTCCTGCCTCACACTTTACTGTATACTACTGCACACACACACACACACACACACGTTTGCCAGGTAGGTAAACAATCAGTTTGACATCAGTAATCCAAAGTGCATGCAGTAGGGGAGTATTTGGGCAGTGACTCCATTGGATCTGAAACCAAACAGTCATGAGGTTAAAGTTCTGACTTTCAGCTTTATATGTTTTTGAGGTTGTATTTTAATGGGTGAACATTATTCTAACCCCCCCCCCCCCCCCCCCTCCAAAAAAAAAAAACACACACACACACACACACACACTTTTTACAGCGATAATACAGCAGGAAATTAACAGTGAAAAGTTGCTGACTTGCTGAGACAGTCACTGAAACCCAGCTGAGAGACTTCACACGCTCAGACTAAAAGCAGAAAGACCCCTGAACAAGCAGCAAGCGGATATGACTGGCACAGGCATGGCATCAGCGTCACTAAGGAGGACAGTGGTGCTGCTGATGGGCCTCAGCCAGTCACTGTGTGCAAATGATGTGCACGCAACTCACTGATGCTTGACGATTGCTGTTATCGGGTCTTGGTTTGAAAACACTTTCCAGTGGTATGTAGTTTTTTTACACTGTGGGATTTCCCCTGATAAAAAAGGGCTTAAGTTGGTGACAATGATATCACTGTCCCAACATGAAAACATACTTGCCTGCAAGGCCTTACACTTCAAAGTACAGCCTAGTGACAACTAAGAATGAATAAAATGAGTTGCACTTACTCCTTTTGAGTCCTGCGTCAATGTCAACACATTAATAAACAGTCTCTTTTAATTAAGCTAGGAGTTGACCTGCTGGCTTCATAGGCTTTGATTCATTCAGGCCTACTCAGCAAAGTTACCCCTCATATTTACAGTATGTGATGAAGATGCTGACAAACAGTATTTTCCGCTGTCAGCAAGCATTCAGTGTTTCCACACAGAAATATGTGCATGCCAGAGCAGCAGAATATGAATTTAAACTCTGCGCTTCGTCCCCAGACTCGTGTGTAGGCAGCTCCATCAAGCAAAGCCATCATCTATTGAATGTATGGGTACAGTGCTGCCTTTACGTGAAGAAATAATTCACAAACCTTAAAGGAATTTGCAATAGAAGTGCAATATCTTTGCAGATCTGAGTAGTTCGTGTAGGTCTGTAACCGTGTTACTGCGAATGGTGAGCCGCGAGACCATGGCCAAGACACAGACGTGATTAAATGCATAATCTACATTATACATAAGAGTATGTTTCTTATTAAGGACCAGCCAATGAAGTCATCAGAAATGTGAGATTAAAGGAAGTTGTCCTTGATGTGTCTTATACAACAACATAACTTTTTCCTCATGTATTTCCTCAGGCAAACTGTTCCAGAGCTCCGACTGATTAGTCCCATTACCAGCGCATCAGTCTTATATTAAAGTTTTCTCATGTGTGTTCTGGTAAATGGCCTAACATTGTGTAGCAGCACATTAAATGGGCATTATGAATTAACTCAGTCATATTTTCAATGACAGAATTTACATAATAGCACTCCAGAAAACTATCCCCACTGCCACAGTAATATACCAAATGCCACATATGGTGATGTAACCAAAGTGCAAAGTTTATTGAAGCAGACTGAAAATATATTCGCATAAAATATACTGTTATTTAATATAACTGCATTCACACATTTGGCTTCGAAACGATTACGTTTTAGATGGTTGCAGACCTAGGCACCACGCCATCCACAGACTTCTTTCAACTGTCTATAGGTTTTGTAGAAATGTCTTAGATAAGACATTCCTCTAGATGCCTCAAGACATCTTGATAAGAGATGTTCTAAGAAGTGTCTTATCATATCTCAAAACATGGGGCACCCTGGCAGCGGAGCGGTCATAGCCACATAACCGCAGCATCCGTGGTTTCAGTCTGGCCTGAGACTCCTGCTGGACGTGACACACACCCCACTCTCTCCCTGCTCTCTCATAATCAGCTATTCAATAAAGGCCCCGCTCCAAAAAAGAAGAATGTCTCCAGACAGACAGCTGGGTGTGAAATCAAACAAAGTTTTCATTCATGTTTATCTCATGGATAATACAAGGAAAAGCTTTTTAATGATATCTGGTAGGCTGGTATTTCATTTGTGACATTCTGTCTTTCTCTTAACCTAAAACCTAAAAACCCTGAAGCTCAAAAGCCATGGGACAGTGATGGGCTTTTATGTGAGCGGTCTCTCTGAAGCAACTAGCTATGATCTAATGATGACCTAACTATTTCAATAAGGTCTGTGTTGATTAGGACAGAGATTAGAGCTTGATGTCATATGAACTGCTGTGTTGCGTCAATAATACCACACAAATCTCTGAGCTCCAGCTAAATAAGCCTACCTCTGTCCCACTTTTTTAGCAGAGAACCAATCCGTTTAAAAAGGTGGCACTATAGCAGGGGAAACGTTTGGTTTCGTTGTGTGCGCTGTGTCAGCAGTTATGGTCTGTCTACATCAGATGAATTGCAAAATTTCACATTGAGGCTTAATCAGTTTGATCTTGGCCCTGACACTGCACGGCCTGCTCTCATCATCAATGGTATTGAGAAAGATAATATTGATGATGGTATATATGAAGATGATGATGGCCATTTGAGGCCCTTCAGCTGAGCTCTTCCCAATGTTTTTGAGTCTCAAAGCGCTGAGAATATTTTTATGCCTCTGCAATCAGAGTTCTTGTTCCATATCTGATCTTCCTCTCAGTGGATCAGAGTCATGTTCAGTTTATCAGGCCTCCAAGGTCTATGCTGAGCCCGCACTGGGATAAAAATGATTTTAGCTCAGGGCTTAGGGGCTTTCTCTGCCATGAGCAGGAAAATCACTGACCCACATTAGCTTTATTTATGGGGGCACTGGAGCCTTTCAGAGCAGTGAACTGTGTGAAGACAGGACTGCACCATGCAGACATTAAAGGGACACCTACTGGTTGACTGTAGTCATTGCACTCTATGTTCATTCACATGCTCATGTCCATTCACAAAGTTCGTCATTCATTGCACTCTTCATTCAAGTGATGAGTGCAAGTTTTATTTTTAATTACTGTTAATTTTTTTGTTATTATTGTCATCCTGTTTATTTTTAACTATGGTCTCCTCCTCCGTCATCATAATCACTTCAATGAAATTAAAATGGAATGTAAAACTGTTTTGTCTCAAAGTGACAGTATTTCCCTCCAGTTGCTGAGTTTGGTGCGGACATATGACAGAAAATCCTCTTAAAACTATCAGTCTTTACCTTGTGTTTTAATCCCTTTGCATTCTTTGCATCGTTTTACCTAAAGTTGTCATTTTATGTGCTTCCAGTTAAGCTTGCAGTTAAAGACAATGGTGTCTCACACTTGAAGATAAAAAAAAAAAGGTGCCTCTTTTCGTTTTCAGTCCATTCAGTTAGGCACTGAATAAAAAATTTTTTTAAAAATTCCTACTTTGTGCTAAAGCCTGATTGATTTGCAGGCCACCAAATTAAAATGACTGCCTGCTAGACAGATTAAGTCCAGTTGTGAAGGCTTAGAAATAACGTTAAACTGCTTGTGTAAAAAATTTAAATCCACAAATTGACCAGTTATTTTTATTAAAATACTTGCATCATTAAAAGCATTAAATGTTTGGAGTGATACAGTCCAACAAACTATTGTAAAATCATAAATTAATCGTCATCCTTCACTATCCCAAAATATGCATACTGTATATTACAATATATATCCCTGTATAATGTAAAAAAATATTACTTTTGCTATTTTTGACGGATTGAGCGTGTGGAGTGGATGTATTGAATACCAAATTGTAGGTGCATAACGCCACCTACCGTACCGGATTATGTGGACCGGGGTCCATTTTACATTAATCTGTAATAATGAAATACAACGAGCTAAAACAAAAAAATACTATATTTTATTAAACTTTATTAAATTTGTAATAAACATTCAAGAAACCATAAAGATAATTTGCAACATGTATTCGTATAATTTCTGAATGTTTTGCAGTAATCAAATAAATGAAAATTTTTTTTACCCAAACGAATCTTTTATTTAAAATTAAACAGTTAATATCTCCAGTAGCTTACACGTTCACGATACATATATAAAACATTCAGAGAAGTTAAATCACTCCTTCACCATTTAATTTTTATTTATTGTTTATTTGAAAATAGCTAATTTTTCACACTTTTCACCGACTATAATTTTATATTGAGTGGCTTTCATTTCATAGGCAGATATTTGCACTGTACACAAATTTGACTTAGCAGTGCTCTGTCATATAATATATAATAAACATTTGATTGTGATACATTTAAATCAGGCATTACACGGTCGCTCCGGGTCCTTCAGGCGCCTCGGGCAGCTGTTTGGTTCTCTCCTCTGATTGGTCACCTGTCCGTTCCGTTCATTTGACAAGCAAAATAGTGCTAAGGTTCGGCTGAGTTTGATCGTGAGGAAAGAAAAGCCCCGAACGGTATCTTACACCCGTAACCGCAAACATGTCTGAGGAGCGATCTGAAAGATCCGATGGAAGGATTGTGAAGATGGAGGTCGACTACAGTTCAACTGTAGACGAGCGCCTCCCGGAATGCGAGAAAATGGCTAAAGTAAGCAGAGAATGAAAGAGGCCAGAGCCGGCTGAGTCATGGTGCATCAGGATCACAGTGTTAGCATCCAGGCTAACACACACTTGCTTTGGCACCAGTTGGAAACTTCATATAACCAACATGTTGAGGAGTAATATCTCATAACTGCTGACGTTTTTTTTTAACTTTCGCGTATTTCTGTTTCCTCTTTATTCCCACTTACACGTTTGTTTTTATTAGGAGGATCTCTAGCATGCTAGCACTCCGAGCAGTCTTGTCATTGGCAACGTAGCTAACCTGCTAACAATGTTAGCAAGTAACTAGTGTGATATAACAGTAACTACGTTAACATTTGTCATTTATGGAAGCAATGAGTGCACCTGACGCTGACTGTGTGTATTACTCTGCTGCAGGAGGGCAAACTGCAGGAGGCCATTGAGAGCTTGCTGTCACTGGAGAAGCAAACTAGAACAGTAAGTCAGTGGATTTATTTACATGTGGAAGTTCAAATGAAAATATCACAAATACACTGACACTTAATGATATGATTTTTTTTTTTCCCTCAGCCCATCTCAATACGCATTTTATTGCAATATAATTCTCAGCCACATATTCGGGTTTAATATGTACAGTCCAGAGCCACTCTGAAACTGTGACATCTGCATCAATTGACCTAAAGCAGTGTGAATGAGCTTCATTTGGAAAAACCGGACATCCAGGACAGCAGCAGTTAGCCTGTAATTCTGCTTTTCAGTCATTAACTTGTCATGGAATGACAGAATCAACCAAAATGTCCTAAAAAAAAAAAAAAAAAAAGTTGCCCTGGAACCACGGAGAAAGGCTGATAAAAGTAATGAGGTCACTGAAATGTGTATATTTATTTTAGTCTGAATGTGTTCACTGATTTGCCCTCAACCCTTGCTCAGGCATCAGACATGGTGTCCACCTCTAGAATTCTCGTGGCTGTGGTCCAGATGTGTTATGAAGCCAAGGACTGGGATGCCCTGAATGAAAACATCATGTTGCTCACCAAAAGGAGGAGTCAGCTCAAACAGGTCAGATACTTCTTTTTCTCTGATTAGTTTTGTCCAAATATATTCTCATTCCCACTTTCTAAAAATAAATGTTCTTATTCCCTACTGTTTCCCCAATGTGGGACTAATAAAGGCTATCTTATCTTATCTTATCCCGATAATGAACACTTTTATTTTTAGTCAAGATATAGTGCACCCTTATCCATATATTTAGATTTTTTTTTTCTGACCCTTGAAAATAGTCTCTCGTAAATGGTAAAAAAAAAACTTTAGACCAGACCTCTGACCAGAAATTTTAGTTAAGACAACAAACTAAATTTAAAGAACTTCAAACAAACATGATTAACTGCTGTTATTGTTTTGTCGGGCTCTTATTACTGAGACCTACATCTAATTTGTGTTGTGCTCTCTGTCTTATCAGGCTGTTGCCAAAATGGTGCAAGAATGTTACAAGTATGTGGACGCGATGACTGATCTGACCATCAAGCTGAGACTCATCGACACACTTCGCACTGTGACTGCTGGCAAGGTCTGTGGAATGTGTTTATGTGTGTTAAAACAGAGCTGTGAACAAGAGACAAAAAGACATTTGTGTGGATTTGAACTGCTGTCAAATCAAACACTGAATGCCACCCTGTGACAGATGGGTGGGCGAGGGGGCTTGAAAGTAGCAGGTTAACTATGAGGGAGACGGCACTAAGAAATGTGTGTCTTATTAGGCGCACCAACCTGCAGGTGTAGTTTGCGTGTTTATCTGAGGCACTGTTTTTGTATGATCACTGAAATGTTTCTCTTGTAGTCCATGTTCATTGAAGGGAAAAAGGGCATTGATAGGCTTTGCACAATTTGTGAGGGTTTAATCAAAGAATTATCTTCCTCTGAGGAGTGGATGCAAATGTGGTTAGGTTTATTAAAGGAAGAAAAGGGAAACATTCTATCAACTTATAATCCCCCTCCTCCTCAATAATACACTGAGCATGTCCTCCTCACAGATCTATGTGGAGATTGAGCGTGCCAGACTGACAAAAACCTTGGCCAACATCAAGGAACAGAGCGGAGAGGTCAAAGAGGCTGCTTCCATCCTCCAGGAACTGCAGGTAAGAAAGTGACAGACTTTACTTTCCTCCTTATTAAGATGAAGAAGATTGTGTAAAGTAGTTGTGGGAACTAAAACAGACACATCTGTGTTTGAAGAGGTTTAAAAGAATTGGATTCTTGGGGGAAACAGACTTAGCCATGTTGATATTTTTTGTCACCAAACTAAACAAATGGAGTATCTTGGCCTGCTGTACACTAAGTTCTCAGAATATTTTGTTTTCCCTGGTTTAGGTGGAGACATATGGCTCCATGGAGAAAAAGGAGAAGGTGGAGTTTATCTTGGAACAGATGAGGCTTTGCATTGCTGTCAAGGATTACATTCGCACCCAGATCATCAGCAAGAAGATAAACACCAAATTCTTCCAAGAGGAGGGCACTGAGGTAAGAAAAAAAAAAAAAGCTATGAATTGAGCTTTAAATACTTAAGTGTTCCCTCTGAGTCAACGTCTGAGTGACAAACATTTGAAAAACATTTGGTGACTTGTCTGCGTATTCACTTTTGCAGCAGGGTTTTGGAATCAGTTTTTGTCCTTTTGTTGATCTGAGCTGATATAGGTTGGTGTAACTTAATGTTTATTCTTCCTTTTTGGCCTCTGGGACCTTTTAGGAGTCTAAGCTGAAGTACTACAACCTCATGATTCAGGTGGACCAGCACGAGGGCTCCTACCTGTCTATCTGCAAACACTACCGGGCCATTTATGACACCCCCTGCATCTTGGAGGACAGCAGCAAGTGGCAGCAGGTGCATGGGGTTTCTCTGTATGCATACAGAATACAGTGAAAGTAAACTGCTGTGATGCACTGCTTGGTTTCAGTGCCATGGCTGCAGAGGACACATTATATACAATTGAATTTTGTAATGAAAGGAACTAATTCATTTGTGTTTCAGGCCCTGAAGAGTGTGGTGCTGTACGTGATTCTTTCCCCCTACGATAATGAGCAGTCAGACCTCGTGCACAGAATCAGTGCAGATAAGAAACTGGAAGAAATCCCCAAATACAAGTAAGACATATGTTGTGCTTCTTGGCCTGTTGGCTCCACTTTAAATTCAGTAAATAAGCCACAGACATGATGTGATTGGGGTCTTATTTCCTCACTTGAGAGTGAGCATTGGCATTACAAACAAAAATATCTTGAAAAAGTAAAGGCCATCTGAAATGACAGTCAATGAGGGGAAGATCTTAAAGTGTGGTGAGCAAATTGATTGTCTGTGTACTTGCCTCTCAAGGGGAAGTGACCACAGCCGCTGTAATAAATGGCAATATCATGTGCACACTGTCTGTAGCACCTTGAGAACATCAGGGAATTTTCATTATATCCTTCCTCTATTCCCAGGGACCTTCTGAAGCAGTTTACCACTATGGAGCTGATGCGCTGGGCCTCCCTGGTGGAGGATTATGGGAAGGAGTTGAGAGAGGGCTCACCCGACAGCCCTGCCACAGACGTCTTCTCTTATTCAGAGGAGGGGGAGAAGAGGTGGAAGGACCTGAAGAACAGAGTAGTGGAGCATGTAAGACACACAGTCAAGAGTCTGGTCTTCTCACTTGGAGCTGAAACATACAGAGGTCAAATTAATGAAATGAATATGTTTTCAAAGAACCTTTCAACTTTCTCTTAAGCTATCCAAACCATTCAGCTGACACATATTGGTCATGGAATGTTATAGATGTTATGGAAAAGTCATTTTATGAGTTTGAATGGGGGAAAATGCATGGAATGGAAAAAGAATCCAAAATATCATAAGTAGATATGCACAAATATGCACAGAGCATCCTGAATAAGCCCTTTCGAGCACAACATGTGGTGTCACAAGGTCAGGGTGCTGCTTTAATACCCAAAGGATTGATCCATATCTATTTGTAAGGATGTGAAAGTAAAATTACAGAGAGACCAATAGAAATGGATTGTAAGCAGATTCAGTGGCTAAACTGGTGTAGACTGCTATGTGCAATATTCAGCTGTACTCAAATTAGATTGATAATGAATGGTTGTATTTCACTTATGAATATTTTTACAGCTGTGTTGATGTGACCTCGATTTGTAATTTGTAAATATTCTGCAGCAAATATGTATAGTAATGAAATTCTCCACTTTCCCCCAGAACATCAGAATAATGGCCAAATATTACACCAGAATCACAATGAAGAGGATGGCTGGACTCCTTGACCTCTCCATTGACGTAAGCAACAGATTTATTATGTAGCTCATGCAAACTGAAGCTCAGGCTAATAGTAAAGACAAAACACATTTGCTGTTTTCAAGATGTAAGGAAATTGGTTAAATATGCTGATTTGGGTAATTACGGGTCATGACATGTTTGTGGTAGGTTGTGGTTTCACACATTGATATGAACAGTGTATAAGTATCTGTGGGTGTTTTTTTTGTTTTTTTTTTTTACTCAGCCAACATGACTTGCAGAGTTGCTTTTGGATGGTATGGAAACTTAGTTTCTGGATTTGGATCCACTAAAGAAAGTTTTGAAAGACACTAACATGATGTGTGTCGTGATTTTGTCAGGAATCTGAGGAGTTCCTCTCCAGTCTAGTTGTGAACAAGACCATCTATGCTAAGGTCGACCGGCTGGCCGGCATCATTAACTTTCAGAGGCCCAAAGACCCCAACGACCTGCTCAACGACTGGTCGCACAAACTCAACTCTCTCATGTCTCTGGTCAACAAGACCACACATCTCATTGCCAAGGAGGAGATGATCCACAACTTGCAGTGAAACAGGAATAGAGTGTGATTTTTTTTTTTTTTTTTTTTGGTCCATATTTGTTGTTTTTCCTTCTGTTGGAGTGTTTCTGAATATACAATATATTGGTGGACTGTGAATGCAGCACTATTCCAATGTCATATAATTGGAAAAAGATCTGCAGCACACACACGGCACCCCAACTTTGTTCATTTTTTTTTTACTGGCCTGTAAAGCATTGACAATAATAAACACATGAGCACCTCCCCTCATTTGCATCCTTCTGTCAGTGTTAGCAGAGTCTGGGTCTTCAAATATTCAAATATGTTTCTCTTCTCTATGAAAACTTGGCTGAAATCTCTTTTAAATGTATACTCAGCTATGTAAACAATAAACTCCTCACATTTGGTTAACTATTGTGTGTGTGTAGATTTTATATTTAACCCACTTTTATAAAACCTAACTCTCCACATGACAAGTGTTAAGCTTCATGTAAACATGACTGCAACTCATCAGTCAGTATATTCTGTATGAAAGTTTATGTTTGATTATTAGTTTTAAGCAAAATTCGAATTGAGTGACAGTTGACAGTGAAGCAAATTTTGTTAAGTCCATGAAAGATGTTTAATTCAATACAATTCATCAATACTTGTAATCAAATTTCAGTTAATTGAAATGTTTGCACTTTTTGTCTGCTGTCACTCACCATGACTTATGTTACACATCCATCCTGTTTTGTTTTTGTAGTATTTTTTTGTGATTATAGAAAAGAGACTCCTTTCTTTTAAGCTAATGAAGTGTTTCACGTCCATTCTGGTGACAGGACAACAACAACAATATTGGTAAGAGGAGGCGATGTGATCTATCTGCCTCTAATATTTCTTAGTTGAATTCAATTTTTCTTCATCTCCCTCAAAAATGCTCCAGCTATTGAGGTTGCTGATAAAAAGGAGAAGATGCAACACTCTTTAACTTTGCTGCAGTAATACAGTGAGACACTGCACTTGTTTGCATTTGTAGAGAAGCTACTATACAATTTGAAGTTGTACATGGTAATTTTGGTATAAAGGTTTGCAGCTATTTCAGTTAAAAGCCAATTAATTGGGTGTGTCCACAGTAATTGGCTTTTTTTTTCTTAGAGAAGTTAATGGAATTACAGTGAGCCTCCATAGACAATTTGGCCTCCAGACTGGTGACAAAGGAACCTGAATAAATCAAATGCAGATGCATATAAGCATGACTAATAGGTGAATCATGTTACTAAATCTCACCCAAGTTCAGCACCAATGGAAGTTTAACAGTGCTCTACACCACCATTACCAACACACAGAATGAGAGAATACCACTTGGAAGAATGGCGTTCATCTGTTTAATGGTTTTCTACAGACCTGTAAAATTAACATCAAGGAGCACTGACGTTGATCTGAAAGTTCAGGGTGAAAGAGGAGGTGATGCAACAACTGGAATCAGGCAGGAAATTACATCACTAGTTTCACACCATCACTTTGGTGATGTTTTGTCACGTCATGATGCATTGTCAGCTGTTATTTTTTCCAAGTATGGCTGGACATGTTACCGTTTCTTTTCAGATCTTAACAAAGCACATTGTGCAATTACTGTATGAGCTATTCTGCTTTTACTGCTACTGAAATTTCTGAGCAATAACATCTAAGCTTTCCTCACTTTTTCATTTTCTTTGACTGACTTTTTTGGCACTAACTGGGTCGAGGTCTGAGACAGTTTGAGCCCGGCCAGGAATCGTTGTTGCGTGCCACCTCTTACTCTCTGTATTCTCTATAATGATTTATAAAATAAAGACAAAAATGGTGTAAAACCTTAGTCATCTTAAAAAGGGTCTTGGTGCTCAGTGACTTCCAGCTAGAAATTTGATCATCCAGTGTTTGATCATTTATTTCAGGCTGCATCGCAGATATTTTGACTGACCAATATGACTGATTAATATCCTAACAATGCCTGTGCTCAAATTAGACGGCTTAGTTGTGCTATGAAATGTGAAGATGAAGATGCTGTGAAAACAATCATGGGTCTTAAGGAGGACAAGCTAATGTGGGAGATGGCAAACACACCGTAAGCTCCTCTCAACTATAACAAGCTGGGACAAACCCCGTTTAAACTTTCTGTTTCCACTCTTCATACACAGTAAAGATGCTGAGCGACACCAGCTTTATTTACCATGTTAATTCCAGTCATCATTAAACTGCCATGACATGTACAAATGTCTGCCATGAAAGAAGTATATTCCTCACATAGTTTAACCCTGCATACACACTCCTGTAATACTCATCCTTATTCAGTTATTAAGCTTTAATTGACATCAGTCTCTTTGCTACACCTTTATTTCAACCTTACTTTTTGGTACTTTTTAAATTTCCTCAAATAATTTGTTTTTAACTCTGTCACTTCTCACACTCTCAGTCAACTAATAAGCTATGTCATTCAGCTTTATTGCCGTTCCCTATGAAAAGGCACAGACCTTTTCGGATAATGGATAATGTCAGCCTCAGCACTTTGTTTCCTCTACGAGAAACTCTCCAGTTGTGCTAAGAGACAAACTCCTGCAACTGATGGCGTCCCACATAAGTTTAATGAGACTGATAAGGGTTTGATCAGTCAAAAGCCTCTTAACAGTATCATTTCATGTGGTTGTTGCACAAGATAATCGGCTGTTGTCTCGTTTTTTTTTAAGTTCTCATGCTGATAAGCCATGGCAGTTATGACACAAAGATGTGTTTGATGTGAAATGTCAGTATTGTGTTTTTTATGCCTTTTATACTCAGTAAGTACAAATTCAGTGATTGTTAATGTCCCAGTTGTAGAGAGTGTGGGCAGTGCCAAAATGTCGCAATTTTTACCTCTGTTTCAAGAGCAGTTTTATTAGGATGTACAGGAATTAGTGATGTGTAAATTTAGTTTGAAAGGAATAATAGAACCCACAGTATTTTAAAACGAACCCCCCCCCCCCCCCCCTTTACTTTAACCCCAGAATAAACCTGATCCTAACCTGAACCTGAACCTTAAAACCAAGTCTCAACCATTAACAGCCCTGTGAAGTTGAGGACCAGCCAAAATGTCCTCACAGGGTTTCGACCCCCACCAGCACAGCACACCACAGCACACACAGCACACATTAACGCACATGTACGCGCACACGCACGCACACACACACACCCCAGTCCCCTCAACCTTCAGCTCAGTACATCCCACTATGCTTTGCGATGGTCTGACAAGTGGATCCAAGATGGCGTAGAAAGTAAAGCTAGGTAAGTGTTGACTTCCCATTTTCAGCCCTTTTAGTTGTCTTTTTCGTCGCAAGGCCACTGACGTGAATCCCCTTCATAAATCACTGGGATAATGACGAAAGCTTTGAGTTCATGCATGGATAACAACACGATGTCATATCCATTATATGCGCCTAAACACCGTGGCAAAATTACAGGCCCGGACCCGTTTTGTTTCGGCGAACCTAGCTAGCTAGCTAGCTAGCTAGCTTGCTAACATTAACAAACCAGCCAGCTATTCTTGTTGTGAGCTTGCCAGTTTGGAGCCAAGAAAGGCCGTGTTTTGGCTAGCAAGCTAACCGTTAGCTACGCATAGCCTGGCTAGTGTGGGAATAGTGTTTACCCTGTGCAAATGTGAACGGTAAGGTAACCTGCACTGTGGGGACATTTCCAGGGCTTTGTAACGCTGCCGTCATCGCTCTGACTTGCAACAGTCATGACAAGTTTAGCAGACAAACAACAGCTTTAACTACCTGCAGTGAGACGAGACTAGTCGTTCCCAGCGTTTCACTTTATTAGTGTGTGCTCTCCTGATATCCTCTAATTGGGGCAGAGAAATTCCTAAGTTTTTTTTTTTTTTTTTTTTTTTTTTTCTCTTCACGATACTGTCGAGCTAAATAACGTTATGTCAGGATGAAAGCAGCCGATGAGCTTTTGCAGCTATCCTCAGCCATAAGATCAGTTTTCCACTACACTGTACTGCAGAAGAAGCTGTAGTCTCTTTAGTGAGATCCCACGACTAGACCAAAAGACAAGACAGGTGTCCACCCACTGTATCCCGCCAAACTATTTGTTGTTGTCTCTATGAAGTGGCTGGCCTGCCAGCACTAACATTAGGTAAGAGCTATTCCTACAGTTACAAATAGGACAGTGAAACACAGCACAGGTTTTTAAGTAACCTCTCTTAATTGGACTAAATGCTGCCTTAAGATCAGTTCTATGTTTGGTTTCATCAGTGACCATATTTTTTCATTTTGCAGAAACAGACTGTTTTTTTTTTTTTTTTTTTGTTTTTTTTTTTAAGCCCAAGCAACTTTCCACCCTCATCTGGCTTGCTACACGTACAGTTCAACATTTGCTAACTAGATTATGGTGATTTTATGTTGTTAAATTGAAACACCAGAGTTTTTATTCATAGTTGCCACTATGCCAATAATGTCATGAGATGACTGCCTCTTTATGCAATGCATATTTTTCAGCTGTGGTTTTGACACCAGACAAGTGCAGTATAAATACATTTCCTTGCATGCACCTGAACCTGTCTGATAGGAACAGGGGAACAGATTAGTGTTTCTTATTTAAGGTGCTGTTATATGTTATTATGGTATTAGGGGCACTACAACATTGTTTGTCCTAACTGGCCAGTTGTCAGTGCTTAGTATCAAAGGATATATGGATATAGCCATCTCATAAGATATTGTATTGTTCCCGGTCTTGAATATTTGAATTCTCAGAGGAAAACTTAGTTTCAACTTCTTGTGGAAAAGATGAGATTATGGGGGAAAAAAAAAACAGAGCTGATGTAGACTGTTGTAGTTTCTGTCTTAGGATATGGGGATAGGTGTGCTTCAGCAAGGTAAGAAATATTGCACGTGGTGCAAATATTGCACTGTACTGCATTTATGTTATTTCTGGGTAGAATATAAATCATATCATGGGTGCTATACATCAGCACTAACTTCGGACTGAGTCTGTGTCGTTTGTGCGCCCAAAGAGTACTGTACATTAGCTGAAGAATTTGTGTGTATGTGACAAGAACAGACTGACTCGGAGGCAGTGCCAGTTGGGCCAGAGCAGCTGTTGTAAGAAAAGTTGAGCCTGTTGCTCTGTACTCTAGAAGTAATTATGTGAAGCACTTACTGCAAGCTTGATATCCTTTTTATTACTAAATTAAGCCAAAATTAAAGATGTAATTTTCGCCCTCCTAACCCTTCTTGCATAGAAAAAGTGTCTAAAGACTCTTTCTTTCACAAAAAGCCAGTTTTCTTCAAGAATGTCAGATTATCTGTTATTTGATGTTTTTCATTACACAGCAGCTTTAACGTACAGTGGCTGTCTGCTGTCACAAATGTACCCCACATTACTGGACCACAGTTTTACTGTTCTTTTGAGCCAGTCATAATCAAAAGTTGAATTCCAGGCTGTGGTGAGTGCTAGAATGGAAATTCAGCATCAGCTAATTGTTGTGGAATTTTAATTAGCAACCTAAAGTTTGTTTTGCCAGCCATCTTTGCACATAATAATCCTACTGGGGTTTTTTGGGCAGCATTTCTGTGATAAAGGCTCTTTTTTTGCCACCCTGAGATAAGATGCAATGCCACTGGTGAAAACAGTGACGTGGATATAGGACCAAAAGTTACTAGGCTATTGGCCAAGGTTGAGCATTTGCAGTCTTGGTGTTCCCCAGCAGGTCACGGTGTACCTTCCCTATCTTGATCTCTGCTGGTTGGTGTGAAGGAGGGTTCGCTGCTTCTTGTAATCCCAGGCTGAGGTTTAGATTGTCATGCTGCTGCCCTGCTGCTTTTTTCTTATTTGGCAGGACATGAATTAAATATTGCTGGGGCCATAGAGACTAGGGGTGGCTATTATACACTAAACTCAAATCTTGCATCAACTGTAGGTGAACACATTTTCAAGCTCAGTATTTAGGAAAAGGTAAGGCATCCCCTGTCAGACCAAACCAGTGACCTGGGATAAACCTGCTTTTTGGTTAGCTAATATGAACTGGCCAGACTTCATTATCCTGCTTCTAAGAGGGCTTTAACAAGGGCCAGACACTGCTTGGCTTTGGTATGTAATGGTGGACACAGGTTTCTGCAGTAAATGTTGAACTTGAGATCATGAAAGTGCAGTGCTTTGTGGGCTAGATTTCTCTTTTCATCTATTGAAGGCTACTCCATGCCTTGACCAGATGAAGATGCTACTTATTTAACACTTCGGGGCATATTTACGATTTGAATGCCGTGGTATGGTTAAGTAGAATTTTCAATATAAACTTCAAAATATTTTGCCGTTCTTTCTTAAAAGGAATTGTGGTTATTAGATGCAAATTCTCAGGCATATTGCATTTTTAAATTTTACGTAGAGTATATATTAAATGTAATTGAAATATGTTGGCTTTGAACACCCAGAGACACTCACATGGTTTTCTAGGAATTAAATTTAGTCCCTTGTACTAATTATACCCTAATATGCAGAAAGGTAGCCAGATCCTCCCATCACCACCCACAACCGAACACAGCCTCCTCCTCCACACAGAACCAAAGAAGATTTCCTTCTTACACTCGATAATAATTAATGTGAGATAGACACATTCTTTTAAATCCCAGAGTGGTATGGCTGAAAAAAGAAAACACTCACATAAACTGTAATTAAAAGAAGTGAACAGCAGGTGTAGTCCAGAGTTCAGGGGATGCTGCTAGTCCAACATGGCCTGTTGTTGGTTCTGCAAACACTGATTGGCAAAACATGTTGTGATTGACAACCATCTTGGCAGAGAATGATGTGTCTGATGTCCTAATCAAGCCTGTACAAGTCCTGTCTTTGCTCTGTTTTTTGACAGTAGTTGAATACATATATAAGTACATGACCCGCTGAGTTAACGCACATTTATACTTTAAAGCAACGTGTCAGACACATAAAACTTTGAGTATTTTTAAGAGGAAAGTATTAAGACTTAATGCCACTGATGAAGGCTATACACACATCTATCTGTTGATCCACATATTAAATTACAATCTCTAATTCATCAGGTGGCACACACTGTTTAAGCTGTTTGCTTAAAAATATTACGTCTAAATATACCAGTCTCATCAGTGCATGTGAGGTTCATGCAATATCTAAACCACGGAGGCAGTGTAGAGCCTAAATCTGGTGCTCTGAATTACAGTCAAAAGGTGAGATTAAGTATATTGGCGTGTGTATTTCTTTTGGCACATAGTTAATGTTGACCATTTTGCTGTGTGGCTATGAAGTGTCACAACACACCCATTTTCTTATGTGCATTGTCCAGTAGATGACACAATCTAGTCTCAATAAAGCCCTAATATACTGCATTATCAATTATGATAATGCAGTTAGTCTAAGCAGTCAGATGACGCCAGACAGTTGGCTCCACTGTTGTTGGCTTTAGAGGTTAAGATGATAAAAAAGTATGTTTGACATAACGCTTTAGGGTTCTCATATGACCACTGCTTTTCCAGCTAGTTGCAGATGTATTGTACACAGCTTGAGCAGAGGCACATAGTAAGGTAAGTAGGAGCTGTTCTTGAGAGCGCAACATAAATTCTTTAGATTTCTTGTTTTGTCTCACTAACAGTGTAAAACCCAAAGATATTTAATTTCAAATCATCAAATCAAAGTACTTTAATGATCCCAAATTGGGAAATTTACATATATATATTTACATACATATGTTTACATAATATAATTTACACTTATATAAGACAATGAAACGCTGCAGATATTCACATTTGAGATGTGAGAGTGAAATGTTCTTATCCTTAAAGTTTTTTGTTGGTTTTAGATAGTTAAGTGCTTGTTTTTAGATATAGAGTTGTTATTATTACCAAAAAGACAAAAAAGGGACAAATGAAACAGGAACAATAACAGCTTCCACTGTTTTAGAAAGTTCAACATGGAAAGGAGGAGGGAAATACACTTAAGTCCATGTACACTTTGTATATGTAACTGAACATTTATTCCCTGGCGGACTGAGACAGTGAACCATTTAAATGAAAAAACACCACCAGCACAAAAATACACACACATCAGTATCAACAGCTGGGCTCCACAGACGGCATAAAAGTGGCCCACACTATCTCAGGTGCATGGGGTGGAGGTCTCGCAGGTTGCCTCCCATCTGTCAAGAGGGTTTATATCGAAGGCTATGGAGGTAAAGCACATTTGCCAACCCTTATTTCTACTTATTTCTGACATCCAGTTCATATGGCCAAAAGTGGACAGAGAGAACTGTTATTGTTGTTTAAAGAGGAAGGAGTAGGGACTAGGCCAAATATAGCCAGCATGGGATTCGGAGTAATGCTTTTGTTAAAGGCTTTTACAGGTTAAATAAATTATTAAGAGCACAATATTTAATTGTGTTTTGTATTTTACTTTATACCTATTCAGGCTGAAATTTCAGCATGCAACAGACGGGAAAGGTGTCCAAAGGTACAGAAAAACATTTCATCTGACTTTTTATTCTTTGACATATGTCTGAGTCACATGTAATGATGATGACGATGTGGCTAGGCATGAGAATGAGAATAGCATCACAATCATGCAAGATGGGGTTATGCCATTGGGAAATAGTTAGGTTGTGATTACGTATCATGAATGGCCGAATGACAGGGACACAGAGAGGACTGGTAAAGAGAGAGACAGATGGTAAAAACTTTATGGTTTCAAATAAATTGATGTATAGGAAACACTGATCAAGTATTTGTTTTTTGTTTTTTTCATTAAAGGTCTTAAAAATTTTAACAATTAAGTTTCAGTTTCATTTTCCATGTCCACTCTCTCCACTGATCACTGGAGTTTAGTGAAAGTGACCATTGAGTTCCTGGTCTCCTCCCTTACCAAGGCGTTTCCCCCTGATTGCTCAGTTTGGCTGTGCAGTGAGCTCTAGGGAGATTCCAGCTTGTTCCATACCTACTTCATTTAGAAATTATGGAAGTCACATACCAGGAATTTGGTATTCTGTACCAACACTCGATGAAATTTAACACAGCAAAAAAACAAATCAGCATGCACACACATGCACACACCGCCATATAATCGGTGTGCAAGCAGTAAGCCTGTGAATATTCTCATTTGTCCAGGTCATAGTATCTCAAAGGAGTTTTAAATCGAAAGCAACTGGACTTGGTTATTTGTCTAGGAAGACGTTTCACCTCTCATCCAAGAGGCTTCATCAGTTCTTTCTCGCACCTGACCAGGCTGGGACTAGTCCAGTTGCTTTCGATTTAAAACTCCTTTGAGATGTGCAAGCAGTAGTTTAAATTGCCTAGGTGAAAGATCCATGGTCTGAATATATTAATTTAAAAAGTCAGTGTTATATTTTGACAGACTGAACAGTATTGACCGTAGCCTACTATTGTGAGCACGCAGCTCATGTTATGAGCTGTTACTTTGTTAGCCTGGACAAGATAACATTAGCCTTTGTGATGCAATAACAGTAACATTTAAACGTGTTGTTAATATGAAGTTAAAACTGGAACTCGCTCAGGCTGAGTTCTGTGTATAGATCCACGTCTGTCTTTGAGCTGTTTAGATAAGTTTGAAGTGTTTCCACATTTAATTTGAAATGCTCTGTGGCACCATTTGCTTGCTGACTTTTGGTTGTTTATAACTTGTCCCTGGTGATTTGCATCAAATACAAAATATCTCCATACATTAGTCTCGCCCTGTTTGTTTTTTCCCCACAAGTCGCGGTGGACCTGTTGCTGCACCTGCACTTGCTGCTGCCATTCCACGTGTAGTTGTTATCATTTTTACAGCGCCTGCCTTCTTCTTCTTTTCAACTCTGATATCAGAATATAAGGCTTGTGTGGTTGTTATACTGCCTTTGTCAGTCCTGGAAGAATCACATCTCCGGTGCCTACATCACCTTTGGTTCTGTCAAAAAAAACCAAGCACCATCATATTGTTTCACATGTTTCTGAGCTCAGCAGGCAGCTCCTTCCATCTCATGGCTTAGGTTTTGCTCTTATTTGCATTGTCAGCTGTGAGACCTTATTTAGACAGTTGTGTGCCCTTCCAAGTCATGTCGAATCAGCTGAATTTACTACAGGTGGACTCAAGGAACTCTGGGTCTCAGAGATGATCAAGAGAAATAGCTGACAACTGAGCAACATTTTTTTTTTTTTTTTTTTTAATTAAAATTCTGTTTTCACTTTGTCATTATTGTGTATTGAGTGTAGATTGACAAGGGAAAGAGAAATGGCTAAATTGTCGTTGTTTAAAGAGGAAGGAGTAGAGAGTAGGCCAAATATAGCCAGCATGGGATTCAGGGTAATGCTTTTGTTAAAGGTTTTTACAGATTAAATAAATTATTAACAGCACAATATTGAATTGTGTTTAGTATTTTATTTTATACCTATTCAGGCTGAAATTTCGACATGCAACAGAAATGAAAAGTGTCCAAAGGTCAAAAATTTCATCAGACTTGCTATGCTATGAAATATGCCTCAGTCACATGTAATGATGACGACTTGTTACCAACTCCGACAGCGTGTGACTGGTATTGTTTTCACTTTGTGAGTCTGCATGTGTCGTCATTGGAAACACCGACATGGGGGCGGGTCCTGTTGGTGACTGACTATATATGACCGGCACAGAGAGAGGACTGGTGAAGAGACAGACAGGGATGGTAAAAACTTAATGGATTTTTTTTACCGTGCACAGGCCCAAGATTTTACCTATTAGAAATATTTTTTTAAATGAATAGAAAATAAATATGTGGTGGTCAATATTGACATTGTGGTGGGCTACAACAAATAAAGCAATGTATAGGAAGCACTAGTTAAGAATTTATGTTTTTTTTCATTAAGAAAAAAAATCTTAATAGTGTGTTTCACAATTAAGTTTCAGTAAGATGCAAAAGTTATATCAGAAAATTGGTCATTACAATCTTAGATGGAAAGTGAAGCAAACAAATAAAGTTGTTCTTATTGTATTTGCTCTTGTCTTTTTCTGTTTCCAGACGTTTTGTCCCTGAGTCATGGCGGACAGGAGAGCGGAGAAGTCATGTGAAGAAGCCAGCAGATCGTTAGTCAGGCGGGAGTACGAGGCGGCAGTCAGCCACAGCACGGACGCCTTGGTGGTCCTTGTGCCCCAAGCCCCATCCTCCAGTGCCCCTGTCCCGCCGAGCCCTCCATCCCTTGCCGCCACCGGACCCCTACGCAGCCGTGCCCTGCTCTACCGAATTGCTGCCTTCCTGCAGCTGGTGAGGACAGTTGTGGTAGCAAGCACGAGTTAACTTTTAAGGAGAACTCTGCAATGTCACACAGTCATCATCAAATAGAAGCCATTTTTCTCCTAAACAATTAATGCATTACACTGAAATGTCATAAGCTGATCATTGTACTTTAAATCCACTGTTGTTCTTCTAATCGCTGGGTAAATTACCATGAGGAGATGCTTAGAAATGAGAACAATGAACCCTACTTTTTTTCCCCCATGGTATTCTTATGTTATCTTCCGAGAGCACTAAAATTATACCAGTTACTTAAGCCCTGGGATTATGGAAACTACTTAAGTCCTGTAATGATAGTGCGATGGACTCTATCGTGAGGCAAAGATAGCCATTCTTGGAGCTTATATGAAGCTTTGACCCTCAAACACAAAGTATTTCCATTTGTTATGGCTACCACTTATCTACTTTTTTTCTCTTCTGCCCCCAGAAAAACTATGATGAAGCAGATGAAGACTGCAAACATGGTGAGGAGCAGCTCAAATTGGAACCATCTGCTGATATTGTATAGTCTGTTTTTTTTTTTTTTTTGTTTTAAATAAAGTGTAGGCAGGAGGGAGGCGGTAAGCTTTAACATGCTTTGGTCTCTGTGTAGTAGAAGGAATTTTAAATTGGTCTGATTTACTCAGCACAATTCAAGCTGTTTGCTTTACGTCTGTTGGGTAAATGTCGTTGCTTTGAGTCAGAACTGAAAGACGAAGGCTAAAAACAAATGTTTGGGTCGGTAATTTGTCTCAGCTTTTGTTCAAATGATGGGTAATGTCTCAGGTCATTCAGTGAAGGTTAGTGTTAGTCATGGACACAGCCAAACTTTGGTAAACCTGAATTAGCAGGGCCCTGCTGTAGTCTGCTTAGTAGACTGGGGGTGGAAACCCAACAAAATAAACAAAACCTGACAAAAGTAAAATTTCACGTTTTGCTCCTCTGTGCTTTTTGTCCTGTCCTAGTCCTGGTAGAAGAGTTTGCCAGAGGAGACGGTTCGCTACAGGCCAGCTTGCGCTCCATGCTGTTGGATGGCAGCCTGCAGGAGGTGGCCAGCATCCTCTCTAAAGCCTTGTATGGAGAGCCAATGGTATGATTAATAAACAAATGTATACAAAATATGCATACTGACAGTCAGTGCAATTAGAGTGTTATGGCACAGTGCATTTAAGGCTTGGATACCTTTATATACCTTTATACTTGCTGAGGTCCAGATTTTCCTTCCTTTAAGTGATCTGAGATGCTCCAGTGACATCAAATACAGGGTCCTGTATGGTTAAAATGGTCATTTTACTGTATAGCTGTATGATTTTTAATAGGTGCTAACATGTGTCATCCAGATATGTTAGCAAAGTTATAGTGAAAACAAAGCCTATCAAAAACTGCTCATCCAACAACTTTATGTATCACATTTGGACAGTGGATAAAGTTCCAGCCTAACTTTGGAGTGATGTTCTACAAGGCCACTTCTGGATTGGAAAAAGGGCCACATGAATAAGATATCTAAGATGTAGTGCTCTGCCTGTATCAGTTTTAACACACACTGAAGGTCACTTTTTATATTCCCTTCCTTTTCCCACTTTTTTCCATCTGACTTCTCTCCTCCCTTTGCTTATTCTAACCACTGTCTTCATACACCAAGCATTTTACTGCCAAGGTGCCTCCTCCAGCTCTACTCTTCTCCTTTTTGCAACCACTTCCTGCCCACTGCAACACACACACACACACACACACACACACACACACACACACACACACACTCAGAGGTTGAGCTTGGCCCCAAGGTCATGCAACATTTTATGCAAGTGAGGACAATCCTGTTTACTAGGCAGGTCTCTCTCCCCCTCTTTCTGGATGTCTCTTTTAGAGACTCACATTTTTTGGACACAGCCTGGGCTGATTATCTTTCAACTTCTCACTGCCCCCCTCCTTTTTTTAAGCCTCTCTTTCTTTGTTTTCCCTCAACTCCTCCTCATCCTCCCCTTCCTTGTATTTTAGTGTCTACGCAAGCTATACTTTCATGGACTCAAGTTTTGCAGTTTCTCAATGTTTGCACTCTAAAAGCTGATAAAACTGTTTGGCAAAACCATTGAATTTCTCAGGCACACATGTGAAGTACTTCAGAATTAGAATGGAAACACTGAAGGAGGCAGTAAACTCTTGTGTCTTCTCTCCTTTATTTGCCACTTCATCTTGGCCCCGTGTGACGCTTGTACTCCAAACACAGTGTAGATTAGCTGTCCTGTGGAGTGTCATTCAAGTGTGTCTTTCACAGTTATTAAGATGTACACAACTGCCATTTATTTTCTTTAGATTTCATTGACACTTGTAGCTTGTAATAAAAGTGCTTCACAGCGATCGAATAACAGAAATCAGACACGTGTACGTGGATTTTAAAAAGTAGTGCTAGAGAAGTTCTGCTGGGATCTGTGTTGTAAAAAGTAAGGTTGGTAATAAAATAACAATAGGCCCTGTTGGAGATTTGTTGTTGCTTATAAATATATCAAGAAATGTAAAAATGAAAAATAGTGACATATAAACAGCAACATATGGATTGTCTATGGCTTTTCAGGTGACGTCTTCCACTGCTGTTTGGAGATGCAAATATACAAACTTGTGTAGTGTAGCTTTTTAATATGGGATGGATTTAAAACTTGCGTATAAATCTCTGTAAAACAACATGATTATTGAATCATAAATATGGCTACACTTAGCAAAATCTGCCAGTTGATTTCAAAGTGGTGAGTTGTAAACATGAACTGAAAGCACTACTTGCAGTAGTTTGATGTAATGAAAATCTTTTCTTTTTCTAACCTTCTTTCATAGAATGGCATTGTTGCAAAAGACCTGACCAGATTAAAAATGCTCCTCTCAGAAATAGAGGTAAGTGTCTCTGGTTGTGGGGCTGTACACCTTACTGTTGCTTCCTGTCCTACTTTGTTTATGCCTTTTGTTGGTGGTTTTGATGGTTTAATGCTTGCAGGCGAGAGTCATAAAGATGACTAATGGCCAGACTCCAACACTAACTTAATTATTTTGTGCTCCCCTGTCTAGCTTGTAGCTGTTGTGGATTTATTGCTCATTTGCATGTAATAAGTCCGGTATCCTAACTGCTTATATGTGGCTGAGCTAGCAGTTGACATGACAGTAATAATCTTTCTGCATCCACCCCATCTCTGTCTCTGTCAGGCTATAAATAGGGACATGGCACCAGAATACACAGATGACCAGGAGGAAGGTGAGCAAATCTGTTGCACGAGTTGATTTCAATACTTTCCTCAACTTGCAAAAAAAAAAAAAAAAATCACCTGTAGATAGTATTTATGTTTAGAAAGCCTTCACTCAGCCAGTTGGCAGCTGAAACAACAGGTTAACAGCTGGCTGAAGCCCATCTCATGATGTTTTTAGAGGCTTTGGCTCAGTGTCGTATTGACCATTTGGCTGTGTGTATTGACAGAGGTTCAAGATGGCTGGCAGTTCCGGCCTCCTCCCAGAGGAGTCACCAGCAGTGAGGAGTACACCCTCTGTAAAAGGTAACACTAACCATCTCGTAATTTGCACACAGATGTGAGTAATGAAGAATTTATTTCTCAGCCACAAAAATGCAGAAGAAAATTAATATGCCTCATCCACTGCTCTAGATTGTGTGAAAGACAGTGAATATAAAACAACCGGCAGGAAGTGATCGTGTATTCAGTTACAAGAAAAGCTGTAAAATTATGATTCACAGTAGCAAACTGATAGAGATTTAAATTTAATCTCTCCTCACACTGAAATACTAGTATACCTCTTGGATATTTGTGTAGATGGATAAGCACAAATTTGCTGAACCCGAGCTCTTGTCTTTCTTTGAGTTTCCCTTCAGAGCCTTTAGCACATGTTCCACTTCAGCACCAGCAGCACAGTTTACTTACTACTGTTGTATGAAACAAAGAAAAGCAGCTATTTCTCATCAGAAAGTTATAACTAGAGAATGTTTGGTGTTCCTAATTAATTCATGACGCAAAACAATTAGTTGAAACTGGCACTGATTGTTTTTAGTTGAATAATTTATTCTTCAACTGCTTGTTTTTACACCACTTGAGCATATGCTGTTTGCCTTCGCTGTAGGTACTTGGAGCAGGGTCTGTGTCGGTACGGGGCCCAGTGTACGTCAGCCCACTCGCAGGAGGAGCTGATGGAGTGGCAGAAACGCTATGCGTCACGCCTCATCCGCCTCAAACAGCAGCAGGAGAGCAAGCATTTCACCGAAAACTACATGGAGACCCTGATAGAGAAGTGGATGAACTCCCTCTCCCCAGAGAAAGTGGTGAGTGGCTTTGTGGTGCATTCAAGCTCAAAATTGGCTTGGCAAAACAGCATAAATTCTGTGAAGGTGAGGGGTCATTTCCTAGAGGGGCCATCCAAAATATGTGTTGTGTTTTTATTGACCTCTATTTACCTTGTAAATCTAGCAGGGACAGTACCAACACCTTAGTGCAATCTAGTGAGAAGCTAACTCTAGATAACTTGTAGTTGTTTAACTTTCTAGGTTAGTTAGTTCAGTCTTTGCCCTCCTGTCAACATTAAACATAAACATGCTCTCCATTATTTAGCTTTGTTATAGACCCTTTCTGGGGTTGAGATGGCACAACACATTTCCAATAGGAGAAACATTGTCAGCGTCCTCGCCATAAACTGTAAACAAGCGCAAATAAATGGAGGAGCTGCAGTTTTTCTGGATAAAAAGCTCTGAAACATTCAAACTACTCAACTGATTTAAATGAGTCATTTTTCCACAAGTTAAAATAATGAAGCACCCGACCTTATCCTTGTCATGGCAGTCTCAAAATGGTTATGAGATTGAATCTTTTTTTTTAAATTACTGCAGTTCTGTTGACGTCACAGACAAAA
Source organism: Trachinotus anak (assembly GCF_046630095.1). Taxonomy (NCBI): domain Eukaryota; kingdom Metazoa; phylum Chordata; class Actinopteri; order Carangiformes; family Carangidae; genus Trachinotus; species Trachinotus anak. Next base: position 2,403,592 of record NW_027273870.1, on the reverse strand, counting down.
GATAATAAGTGGCAAGAATCATTCAGTTTGATCAGGAAGACGCATTCATAATAACACATCCTTTGTTAACACGATTAATCCATATCTGGCTCTTGACCATTGAGTGGGATATGTGATGCGTCCAAAGGTTGCAGTCATTTATATTTTATGCCGCAGTGAAATTAACTTTCACCTGTCCGCAACAGACGACTTTTTCTAAACTTGTGTTTTCTTTCTCTAGCTAAGCGACTGTTTAGAAGGAGTGAATGTAGAAACCAGCTCCAGCCTCTCTGTTACTGTCACCACCAAAAAATCCTCCCACTCCTGGGCCTTCTCCTTGTTGTGCAAGGTAGGATCCGATTGCAATGTGACACACATGAATAATGACGCCTTATTTTCACTACAAGTCTGACAGTGTTAGTTGGACCATAAAACTAAACATCTTTTGATCGTGTGAATGTTCTCACTCTCTCTGTCTCTTACTAGCCGGCTAGAAAGCTGTACCGCATCGCCCTGCTCTATGATGCCCATCGACCACATTTCTTCATCACAGGCGTGTCAGCTGGGGAGCGGCTCCAAGCTGTTCCCCAAGGCTGCCAAGAGTGGACTCCAGGAGAGGACACAGCATGTATGTCATATATCCCTTTTTATTATTTTGTGACCAGAAATATTTTTCTCTCTTAAAATTCTGACCATATATGACATATATGATACATGACATATATATCTTTTCGTCCCTCCATCACACATTTTTGTCACATTTTTAACTTTGAACTTTAAACTGGTGCTGAACAGTGTGAGTGTTTAAAGTTCAAATTATTTGAACTTTGCCATTTACTATGACTTGTTCTAAAACTGACTGAGAAACTTGAAAGCAGAGAATCTGTCCGAATTTCCAGAGATAAAACATCTGTCTCTAGGGAAATAAAACGAATAAATAATAATATAAATAAATGAATTACTGTATATAGTAACGTATTGGTGTTCCTGGCACTGACACTGCACCAAAACCAGAAGCAAGTGCAGCTCAGGCTCCTCGTGTAAGCAAGCATGTGTAGGCAAGTTGACAAAAAACACATGATATTTGCTTCCATGGTTTGTGCAGTTGATTTTTTGGGACTGGATGCCCAGAATAGGTTTTGCAATTCTGTTCTTAGCTCTTTATTCTGGAAAGACGTGTTTTACCTCGACCATATATAGCTTGTAGCTTGTAAAATATTTTAGATTATGTAAATTTGAGGTAATAAAGTCTTGTTTACAGCACATTTTAAACTGTGCATTTTGACTTTCCACGTTTTTTTTATTTTAATTTTGTTACATTTGTAGACAAAATGTAATTTGCAAATGGTGTTGTGTAGTTTAATTCGATTTAATGGGGAAATATCTCCCAGCATTTGACTGCATGTTTAAATGCACTTAAAATAGATGTTGTTGTTCTGACAGTGGCAGCAGACAATGGCCTGGACAACTGTGTCTACAAGGTTGCAGTGAGCTTCAGCACAGAGATCTTTGGCACCTTCAGACAGACCGTTGTTTTTGACTTCGGCTCAGAACCTGTGCTGATGCAGCGCATCATGGTGGATGCTGCCTCTATTGAAGGTATGTTAAAGCAAGGAGGTCACCTAGAGGCGAGTGACAAGTGAATGAATGTTTTAATTCCAAAACATTAGTGCAGTCATCAAAGTGTGTATCAAACATTGGTGGCAGGGTATAGATTGTTTTGTAGGAGTTTTTCTGTTTTGTGCATTTTGTTTTTGTAGTACGTTTTTGATATTTAGAAAAGATTTTTTTATTTAACTACAGATGAAAATTGGTCAAATAGCAGAGTTACAGCAATTAATGCTTTCACCTGCCCTCTTGTCCATTGTGCTCCAGACCTAGAACATTTGATGGCAGCCAGGCAGCAGCTCTTGATAACTGCAAAGCGCTGGGACTCTTCCTGTAAGACCATCGTAGAGTTCACTCCTAACGAGACGATGGCTGAACTGGAGCGCAGCCTCCTTTCCCGCTACCAGATCCCTCTGTCGGCCGACCAGCTCTTCACCCAGTCAGTCCTGGACAAGACTCTGACCAAAGACAACTACCAGGCCCGACTGCATGACCTGCTCTACATAGAGGAGATTGCACAATATAAGGAAGTTAGCAAGTGAGTACACAATCTTTCATGGTTTCTTCTCGCTCAGCTAGTAAATTAAAAATAAAAAAATTCTGAAGTAAAACCCAAACAACACAGATATTTGAAAGTTCCAAAACATCTACTAAAAATATATCAGCAAAATTTGAACACAAAATTAGAAAATATATTATAGTGTATATAAAAACACACATACACCAAAATATATTCAACTTGACTGTGCAAAAATAAGCGTCAAATGTATGTACAAATGCAGCTTCTATGTGCTGAATTCTTTTTGTATATTGGCCAAAACATATATGTGGATATGTCTGTGAATAGTCAGTGTTCAGACTCTATGATGTTTACTATATATGGCAAAAACTGACCACTTTGTAGAGCCTTGAGTTGAGGAAACACATGTGAGATGGACATTGGTATAAGATTTAAATATTTTTGTAGGCACCCCCAGTACATGATAAACCTGTATTAAGAGAATTTTAAGTGTGTTTGTTGAGATCTAAACATAGAGACACACACATTTGATGTGTGTTTATCTGTGTGTGAACTAGTTAAAACCGCAGCCTTGTCATCTTACATTCTGAAGCGTTGACAGTAAGAACTAATGTTAGGTACAAATGCCAGGCAAACTCTGGCAGTGTAGACGAATGTACCTTGAAACTATCATGTTGCAGGATGATTACTAATCTTATCCAAGGTCCACGTACTCACTTTTCCCAGAGCCTTCAACCAGAGCTTTTAAAATTAGAATAGAGTTGTGCATTTTTAAAACCTGAACAAGACATCTCAGTGATTGGTCAGACTGCTCTAATTTGGCCACAAATAATAAACATTACTCTCAAGAATATATTTTAAACTTGTTTGATATATTGATCAGTTGGTGATGGTTTTGATGCGGTTGTCTTTTTAATGAGTTTACGTATTGATTATTTGTAATGTCATTATTATTTGTAATCGTGTAATTGGTCCAAGATGCTGTCTCTAGGCCTCTGACTGGTTCCCCACATCACAGACCTATTAAGCCACTTAAACTACATCCAGGCCCCGCAGATTGTCAGTCGTGGGTCTCCTGACCGTCCCCCACGCTAACTTTCTCAACTTCCTCTAATTATCTCGACCCACAACATAATTATTCACCCTCATTTTTTTGGCTTGCTGTTTGTTTTTGCTGTTTTGTCATCTGCTGATGTTTGATTTTCTGTGGTGAATGTTTCCGGTTTTAGACTTACTCTATAAATGAGTTTGAATTCATCTGACTACTAAGAATACATAGTCATCGATACATGACATCAATCAAAATGGGTCTTGTCTGAAGTTGACTGGTGTAAATATCTTGTGCTCCAAGATGTCAACACACCACAAGGTGTCAGACTCGACCTTCATTGTGAATTTGCTGTGAGTGTGTGTGTCTCGCACAGCTTGACTCACAGTGCGAGCGCCGTTTATGTCTAAGTTGATTCCTTGTAGGTATGTGAGGAAAATAGTGTTTTGATTTTTGCTTTATTTTGAAAATCCGTACCTGCTGCTTCACTGGTTTAATTAAATGTGGTGCTGATTGCAAGTGAAATAACAATAAATGCTTAATCCCACAGTCAGTAACCTGAGTACAGTGGACCATCCTCCAGCACTTAAAGTCTCTAAGCTTTCCTTTTTGCTCTTAATTTGATCTTGTCTCAAAGAATTAAATAATGGGTCCCTTCCTGTTCTTACCTGTAGTATGAAGTCTGATTCTAATCTGCTGTACTTCCAATGTGCATATGAATAATCTCTCTGCCTGTTAAACCATCCATGTTCTGCCAGGTTCTAATACTTTTCATGGCTGACTCTTATGACTGACTGAAGCTTATTTCAGACATTTAAATGGAACCTGAATATTTCTATAAGAATAATCTCACACAAGATTTATTTCTTGCTTGCTGAGAGTAACATCCTCCTATTTGCCAGTCTTGTCTTGGAGGTCAAGGGGCATGAGGTGATTATCTAAAATGAGCATGGAGTGAGTCATGGAGTCATGGCTGCCTGATTTGTCTACATGTTTCCACCTCTGAGAGAATAGCCAGAATACTGATGCAAAACTTAACAAGAGACCTCAAGAGTCCCTTTGCTTGTGTAACACCACTGGTTCACAAATAAAAACAGAATGTATTAACTTATCTGCATACGTCAATCACCCATCACCAGTTCACCACCAATATTTCTTCCTATTTCATCATTTCAGATCAGGCGTAGACCAGAGAGGCAATCTTAAACAATCTGGAACTGAAGTGATGTTTTTCTCAAAAGTGTTTTTAAATTTTCCACTAAACGTGTGCACGGATAAGCTTTGTGCCCGCGGTTGTTTTTTATACGAAGGACATATCAAAAATAATTTGGCTGCCTTTTAGGTTCCTCACTGACAATATTTTATTTAAGTGGCCTTACATTTTGAAAAATGTGAAAGGCTTTTGCAAAATGATGGTAAATAAGTAGGGTTTTTTATAATTTGCTTGAGAACCCATTTTAACTGTATGTTTGTCTCCAGACCTTGTGAAAAACACATATGCAGGCTTTGTCTTTGTCTTTACATTTACTTTGAACTCACCATCTCTCTGTCACCTTAACGGTGTATAGCTGTCCTTATGGGGACTCTTTAGTGAAACAAGGCACAGAGCAAGCTCAGATGCCTGAGGCATGTATGGTGCCCTTGGAAATGTGCTAGCACTAAGAGAAACCTATTACTGTACATTTTCAGTGGGTGTGTCGGGGGTTTGTGTGGGGCCAGTATCTGTCACGGCCAATCACATTAGCTCCTTTTATGCCACAGAAAAGCAGCACTTTTCCCCTCTCTAATGGTAGCTGAATGGAGAGTCCTGGTCAGCCTCTGTCATAAGGAAATGTAAAACAGTGTCTGGAGTGAGAATACACAGCAGTCTTAGTATGAATATGTGTCAGAATCTGAACTGTTGGAAGCAATTTCGTTCCAGGGTTAAAATTTCTGTAACAAAGGAAAGATTCATGTGTGCCTCAGTCACAGGAGAATGTGTTGGGATATTGGTACTAGTTTATTGATAATGCATGACAAGGCAGTTTCATGAGTGCTCTATTATCTTACAGTGATTTATAAGATTAGGATAGAGGTCTGCTAGAACATAACCAATATCCATGTTTGCCCCCCCCCCCCCAGGTTTAACATCAAAGTGAACCTCCAGCTGGTTACCAGCTTTATGCTGACTGGCATTTCTGTTGGAGCCAAGTATGCCCAGAATGGACAACTCTTTGCACGCTTCAAACTCACTGAAACACTTTCTGAGGTAACTGGACTGGTTGAATTGGCACTTGGAGTACACGCTTGTCACGCTGGTTTCTGCCTTTTCTCCCTTAAACACTGTATCTAATTCTTGGTACATACAGTATTGTCAGCTAGCTCTCCTGAGCAGTGTTTTTTCTCCACCTTAGGACACGCTGGCTGGACGGCTAGTGATGACCAAGGTAAATTCAGTCCTGCTGCTGCCCTTGGGCCGTGAGGGGATCAGCAGTCAGCCGCCGCCTGGGGTCAAAGAGCGCGTTTACGAGGCTGTGATCGAGGAGAAGACGAAGGATTACATCTTCTTGAGGATCTGCAAAGACTGCTGTGAGGAGCTGGGGCTACAGCCTGACAGAGAAATACAGGTACTGCCATCACCAAGGGACAAGGAGACACTTCTGTGCCTAAGCCTGAGACGTCTGTGTTAAAATTAAGTGATGAAAAAATATTTCTTTTAATGTGTATTTATTAAATAAGACTGGTGGATTGGCAGTAGAGTGGAGAATACAGCTGAATGATCTCATAATACAGGCAATTCTTTGTACAGCCTTGGCGATGGGAGTTAGCACCCAGCTCATGATTCTCTCCGTTCAGATGTAATGGACTTGGAAATCTTGGCAGATGATTAGCGTTTTAACAAAAAGCTACAGGACAGAGGAAGGCGATCTTTTCAGGAAAACCTGTGTGTGCTTGTGTGTCTGTGTTTGTACTGACTGCACTGTTCGGTTACACGTTCTCTGGTTCTGAGAAAACTCCCTTTTACTAAATGACTCTACCTTCAGCAGCCCCAGTTTGATATATCTCTCCTCTCCTGCTGTTGGCAGAGGAAACAAGGCTCTGTGTTAACAGTTATCAAAACAACCCTCATCCTATCACAGTGGGAGCATAATCTTCTTATTCTTCTGCATACGCTGGCCCTGCCTGCTTACGTGCTACATTTTCATTTCCCTATCTCCTCTGTGGGTTCTTACAATATTCAACACACTCTTGATGTTTCATGCTCTTCTCACTCTCGCATATCTCAGACTTTCCTCTTCTTGTATTTCTTGTTTATTTCACTCTTTTGCTTTGTCTTTCTACCCCACTTTCCTCCTTACCGTGTTCCACTTACCTCGTTTTATCTTGTGTTTATTCATTTTTTTCCCTTCCTATGATTTTAACACCCATATCCTAAAGGCATTGCATACTTAACAATATAATTGTTAGGGGCCTGTGTCTGTCCTTATTATGTATCGGCCCCACAGCAGTGGAAAATATCTCAATGATTACACACACCTGGTTTACGTAAAGGGATTAAACAGGGAAGGGAAATGGGATGCAGCAAATTCAGATTTAAAATCTCACTTTTGAAGTGGAAAATATCCAGCATAGAGCAACTGGCAAGATTGTCAGTTAACTGGAAAATAATATAACTTGAACACTGGTTATTAATATTTTAAATCCGTTTACATATATAATTCACACATTGCATTTTTGGGGTTTTCTCTGAATTCTGTGGATTCTCTATAAATCATGAAAATAGGATCATGACCTCAAGTTTTAAACCAAAAATTAATGATTCCTGTTTGATCCAGAATTACGCCACAATAATTGAATAGCTTTTGGTAGAAGGGCCATATACTGTAATGAATTGAATTATATTGTATTGCTTATAACATACTATCTGTGGTTTGTAGATGGATATATATGGTTGGGCAGATGAACTGTTGTTTGGGTTGAGTGCTTAGTAAGCTCTTGGTGTTGCCTCTGTGTCAGGTGGAGCTGCAGTTCCAGCTGAACCGACTGCCACTCTGTGAGATGCACTACGCCCTGGATCGCATCAAAGATAACACCATCCTTTTCCCTGACATTGGCCTTGTCCCCACAATCCCGTGGAGTCCAAACAGGTGTGTATTCCACCATCACACACACACTTACATGCTTGACTGTTTAATACTGATGCAGACATTTGTTTCACATTAAAGGCATCCATCAGTGTTTTATTCTGATTCAAAACATACTTTTTACACTTTGTATAATGAAAAACAGTATTGATTGCTACCACAATAAAATGGTTTTCCCCTCCTCTGGGCATGGTGTCTCACACCATTGAATCAAATGATGGAAAAAGAAGTCAAATACAAATAAATAAATAAGGACAATTGAATTTCACTTTGCACACATGGCAGACTGTTTCACGCTGCTGTGTGAAGGAGGAAAAATTCTTTCATATCAGAGATGTAAGACATTTAGTAAAGGCTACAACCTCCATTTATAACGATTTAAAAGTGAGGAAAGGTGTGTGCACACACTTTCGTGTATGGTAAATAGTACTAATCCTAAACACGGTGATTATACAGAAACTCCTTTAATACCTGCACATCGCATTAGCTTGACAGATACCCTCACAGAGGGGACACCACATCATTTTGAGAGTTGCCTGAATATCCCTCGCCTTGCTGACGTGGCGGTCATTCTGAAATGCTGGCAGCTCCTTGCAGCTTGAGATATCTCTCTGAAGTTGGACAGGTGAGGGGAGCAAGGCAGTAATCTTTATTGACTCGAGCCAAAGTCAAATATAATCCCTGTGATTTTCCAGGCTGCTGCTTTATCTTGGCTCCAGAATATGATTGATGTAGACTTTTGTTTTAATTGGAATTTGGATAAGTGAGGGTGATTCATTAAATATAGGCCAAGGAGTGAGTTTGGCAAAAGTTTAAGTTCAGTTTCTTTATGGTTCTTGTTTGAGTTTTAACATCAGTGTCAGATTGTGGTTATGTTTTTTGGAGGCGTGAAATACAAAACTGTCAGTGAATAACCTTGCTGTCAACTCCTCTTCACGTCTTCCACCTCAGGATGACAATAGACCAAAACAGTATGCAGTTAACTGATTTCACGTCAGAGCTCAGTCTGTGGATTTAAGACTTGGATCGGTCCTCGCAAAAAAAGATGATAAGACAGATTATTCATATTTAATGTCCATTTTGTGCTTTGATTAAAAGTCTTAGTTTTACCTTTGCTAAAATAGAAGTGATGGTACCAGGGACATCAGTTCACCATTTTAGTGTACATTACACCATAATGCAATGTAATTCTTAGATTTTACCAATGTTTTTTATCCACAAGTAACCTGTATGGTGGCAAAATATGTATTTAGTATTCAGTATTAATTCCATCCTTTTCAGTTTTTGAATTAATAACCCTAATAAGCCAGATGTGGTTGCATTACTGTAATAAATGAGCTGCTATGCTTTTCACTCCGTTCAGTGATTGAGTGACAGAGAATTAAGATGTTCTAATTAGTTATGTCAAGGAAAGGGTGGAAACTAAACAAAATGTTACTTATTTTTTTGTCTTTTTTAAAAAAAAAATTGGTTTTGGAAGCCAAAATACAGAAGATTAATCTTGAGCACAGGGAGGGTTGATTTGATTTGTTTATCTTAATCAATATAGTTGGTATAAAAGAGTTGTCACTCCTAATAGTACTATTAAATACATTAGCCCCTCTCTCTTATAAACAAACACACACACACAGACACTGCTGAACACTGTGACATCGCTCAGCTGCCCAACTTTGTCTCAGTTGGAGCTCAGTCAGTTGGTGGAGTTGAAGCTTTAGAGAATGCAGTCAACATAATGAGGACGGTGATGCTAGGAGACAAACACAGACTCATACGCTACATGCACGATAACTAACACTTGCACAAGTTTGTGTATGAATTCACATATGTGCTTCCTTCTCTCCTACCCATCTATATTATATACCCATTTGTTACATGTAAACACATAAATATCAACACTTTAAATGTCAAACCTAGATTTCAACTGCATAATACAATGTATTCATAACAATATGATATAATATGGAAGAGGAAGTAAAGTTTCCACAAGTCCCTCACAGCTTGTTTGTTTAAAGTGTTTTTGTATCCACCCGCATCTTGTTTCCAGACACCTTACCCACTTCAGCTTTGCTTGAGTGACACAGTCGTATTGGTCATGTTGAGTATGTGTGTGTGTGGGGGGTGGGGGGGTGGGGTAATACATTTCCTGTCATTCTGTGCTAGAATGTGTTATTCTCGCTTTATCTCTGTCCCACTGAAGTTAATTAAATTAGCCGAATGTTTCTCTGTCTCTCTCATGTTCAAAGTCATTACTTGTTTATGAGGCAATATTTTTATCTAAATGCTTGAAAATAGCAAATTACTCTGTAAGTTAATTAAAAGTTCATCTGTTAATTCCTCTAATAATTTCCCCATCCTCCCTGCACCCTCAGGCAGTGGGACGAGCAGCTGGACCCCCGACTGAATGCTAAGCAGAAAGAGGCCATCCTGGCCATCACCACACCCATCTCTATCCCCCTGCCGCCAATCCTCATCATTGGGCCCTACGGCACCGGCAAGACCTTCACCCTGGCACAGGCTGTCAAACACATCCTCCGCCAGGACCACAGCAGGTCTGTGTATGGATTTTATTTATTTATTTATTTATTTTTTTCAAGATGTATTAAATATATATATATATTTTTTTTTTTTTTTAATTTGCGCCTTCATTTAAGAGTGCTTATCATCATTTATAATCCTGTGGTGGTGTGGTGATGTAGTCTTATATTTGGGCCAATGTATATTTTATGGGAATGTAGCTCAAAGCAAAGTGTTATCATAATAATCAACCACTGTGTCATTTGTGTTTGAGAATGGACTCTTTATCCCTCAGGAATGAAATGTTCGCACTGATAGCTGGGAGCTGGTTTTGTTTCAGCACTTGAAAGGTGTTGGGTGGAAAAGTGGAAAAAAAAATTGAGCATCTTGACTTGTTAACGGGTGTGAGTGTAAGTGCTGGGAAACTCAGTACCTGTGAGATACATGTTCAGTCAGTGGTATTGATCAGCAAACCTGTCAAATCCCACACAGATTGTTGTTATTCTGTGCTATAAGGCAGGAAAAACATTGCTTAATGAATTTATCAATCTATGCTTAATTGCCAGTTTATTAGGGACAGCTAGCTAAAATTAATGTAGTCTGATACAATCTCCTTCCAAAAAGGTCATAATTTTTAGTTCTTACTGATTTAGAGAGCTGATGATTCAACGTTATGGCCCTTTTCTAGGCTCTTTATGATTTTCTTTGCCCTGTTTTGTTTGTTAAAAAGGGGCTGCACAAACTATGAGAAATACCTCTCAATATAATGCAATACAATTCAACGGCATCACCTGCCTGCATGTTTTAAACATTACATTATTGAAATTTTTCTGAAACCTTTCTCACCCATATATTTACCAGCCTTTACATCATCTTGGGATTTAATCAGCAACCTCGATGTCACAAACCTTCCTCTTTGAACTTGTAGACGACTGATGCTACCAGCAGTCACTGAGTGTTAATAAGGTGTTATTAACTGTAAGTGGTTGAGTGTTTATAGGGAAGGAACGTGTGTGTGTGTGCATCATTAATAAAAGCTTAAGTTAGCAACAGAGGTCAGTCAAAGGGCGTGGTGAAGGTGGCAGGAGGTGCTGGGATGTGCAGTGGCCTCAGTTTTAGCCCCAGGCCTGTAACAGCCTTGGGTTTGACATTTAAAGTTAAGAAAACACTGAGCTGCAAAGTGTCAAGCTGTGGTGTGTGTGGGGGTGTGGTGGTGGAGCCTCTGTTTGTACTGTGTGGGTGTGCATCCTTCGGAGTGTGTATGTGTCATTTCTTGAAGTCAAAATGTGTTGGTCATTTGGAGGAATTTGTGTCATTTGTGGTCACTGCACATGGATGGTTTGATGATCTGATTCCTGAGCTGGAATGGATGTTCATCTAAACCATAATGTGATCAATCAGGTTATGTCACTTTAGTGGGCCACAAAGTGTTGTGTAACAATAAAACGTAGCAAGATAACCTTCCACTGGCATTTTTCATCATTAGCGTGCTCCCTCACTGTGTGCAGATACCCACAGGAAATTATACAGCTTCTTGTGTCAGAAGCAAAACGATGTTGCACAAGCACATACAAGTTTCCTGGTCTTTATGAAAAATGAATGCAATACCTCGGACAGTGTCCCCCGAACAGAAGTTAACATGTTTTTAATAAGGGAGAAAAGGGGTGTATATATGTAATGTAAAAGAAAAAAATGCCCTTTGAAAAATGTGTAGTAATGTAATATTCATTCCTCATTTCACTCTGAATACATTTAACATTCTATGTTAAGGATGAATTATAGATATTTTAAAAGCAAAGACAAGGGGAAGAGACCCCCTGGTCTCGTGCTGCCATTCATATAGGCCCTGGTCAGGTGTGGCCAGTATGTGCCACTATACAGGTCCACTGCTCAAAGCTGTCTCTGCAAATACAGAATGTCGTTGCGATGTTTCACTAACATTTAAATGGGTAACTATAAAAGACAGTTTTGCACAGATATCAATTTTAATAAGTGAACAAAAGTGGTGTTGCTGTCTGTCTTACACTATAATTGACATTTGCTGGCTTAAAAGCACTTGCTGTAAATCAGCATCATGACAAATAATTTTCGTTTCCACTATTGCTGATATTTTATGTTTTGAAGCAGTGGGGATGACAGGCCTTCTCTCTCACACATGCTTCGTCTTTTAAGATGCAGCCACAATCAAATCAAAACCCTGAATGATGCCTTGATGTTAGAAGAAACTTTTTGTATTTTAGTCACACAAATTAAAGTTAACCAGCCCACAGACAGCGTAAAGGGTCACTTCACCCAAATAATGACATAAAATGTTCACACGTGCCCTGAGTGGTATCTAATCCAGCTGAGTGTTTTGGTTTTATGTTCCATGGTTTTGATATGTCTGCCAGTGACTATTGCAGCAACTGTGCATCCAGGTTCATGTCTGACAGTGCTTGTCTTTTGTCTCTACAGGGTCCTGATCTGCACCCACTCCAACAGTGCGGCTGACCTTTACATTAAGGACTACCTTCATCCTTACGTTGAAGCAGGCAATCCACATGCCAGACCTCTCAGGTAAGGAAACACACTTGACTAAAGAAGACTTGATGGCTAAGGGCAGAAACATGTTTTATGTGCTTTGCGTGTGTGCATGTGCTTTGTGTAACAGTTAAAATATTAAGTGGTGCCCTGTGGGAGGCATTAAGACCCGACTTGCAGTTGGCAAAAAAAGAAAACTCACCATGTTTCCTGTGAAAATACACATCACTTCACACAGCTTTTAGGACTACAGCCCCCTCAAAGACACATAAACACATTGTGATTTGTCTGCTGTGAGCCACCTTAAAGTCCCTGATCTTGTCACTTATGTGGTAACACAGCACACCCATATTAATGATTATATGAATGACCCAAATAGCAGAAAATTTCAGTTTGTGAAACTGTGTACAACAATTAATATTTTTTCATAGAGTGAATTAATATAGTGAAAAAGCACCAGTTAAATTTGATCTTTTGTTCTTAGTGGTTGTGTGTCTATTTGCCTTGCCAGAGACAATCTGTATGACACTCACTCATTTTTGCACATCAACTGGATTAACATTATTGGAAAGCCTGGAGTCAGAATGATACATCCATATTATACAGAGATTGTTGAGTGGCTGGGTTGTCTTTGCCCCATAGCAATAACAGGCAGACATCAGGCTTACTTTGGAGATGTGACTTCAGTAAGTCTCCTGCTTAAAGAACTACACCTGGAGGCAATAAACACACACTCAAGAGATACACACAACTTCCTTATGCTGCACGAGTGACTTCTAATCACATTTCAGCAGCCCCCAAAAGGTCACAAAGGACAGAAAAGCAAGGTCTGCCTTGAATGGCAAAGGCCTAACATGACAGCTGTGTGTTTGTGCGTGTGTCTGTCTACTCACAAGAGCCTAGGGACCATATGGGCAATCAAATGGCTTGTTTCACATGAGTGGGCAGTCTGATTTCAACGGGTTCCAGGGTGAATTCCTCCATAATCAATGTAGCAAACTCCTTTCTCAGCTCCAGCCCCTCATCTCCTTTAGGATGAGTGGACTCTCACTCAAGAATAAAGAGCCAGTATGAATTTAGGGCTAGAGTATGGAAAAGGACTGACCAACATCCCAAGGAGATGATACTTAAGGGCCCTTCTTTCCTGGCTGTCTGTGACGATCTGTTTGCTGCAGACCTGAGCTGTACACAGTCATGTGCAGCCATGTATACTATACTTTCCTGAAGAAAGTAAGAAAGTCTGTCCTGTAAAAACTCTGCACTTTCCCACTATTTACATTTTGAGCCATTTTTGACACAATATCCTCATGGATTGAACAAATTTAATAATGTATGTGGATCAAAACTAGTACTCGGTGCTCAGTTTGTTCACAATGCAGGGGAACAAATGCCAGACTACCAAAGTAATTGTTCTTGTCCTCCCACTAGTTGTACCTCTGTCCCCTGATCTTTTTCCTGTTTTCTCTCCCTCTGCAGGGTATACTTCAGGAACCGCTGGGTGAAGACAGTCCACCCAGTGGTCCAGCAGTACTGTCTCATCTCCAGCACACAGGTCACTTTCCAGATGCCCACAAGGGAGGACATCCTCAGGCACCGCGTGGTGGTGGTCACCCTCAGCACCTCCCAATACCTCTGCCAGCTTGACTTGGATCCCGGTGAGTCACATGAGTAGATATTTATTAGTCTCTAGGATAGTGATGGTTGTGGTGGATAGCCATTGTCCTCAGCATTCATGTCCTCTGTCAGCTTGATACCTGATGATACATGGAGTTCCTAAGAATGGTTAGGTATGGCAGGGTTTACCTGTTGCAGATTTCCCAGCTGATGGTTCTACAAATGTCTTTGGTGGAAGCAGACATTTGAAGAATGAGCACATAATTTATCAGACGTACACACAGAATACAACAGTGACCGGAAAAATAACAATTCTAACACTCTATAATAATAAAATGATTAATGAATGAATTATGATTTTTAATTAAACTCAGAAAGTTCTCTTATGTACCTTTTGTGCACCATATGTAAATGAGGTAGAGAAAACATTAGAAATGCCAATACAATGACAAGGAAAATCATAGGCTCAAATATTAATATAGAATTGAGTCAACACACAAGAGCTCATAATTATATGCAGACATAGCTCGGAGCATTCAGCTTCCTGTTCCTTGGTCATCCCCAGTGACTCTGATACCCGGTGTTGGCAGAGGCCCACCATTTAGAGAGAGATGGAAGTCATTTAAGTCGTGTAAAAAACATGGAAAACAAACCAATTTGTCAGTGTAGCCTAATAACTGACTCTAATGTGTCAGCAGAGGGGGCTTTGTCTGTTGCTTGGGAACACCATCTGCCTGTTTCTAATGTACTTTACATCATTAGCCCTCCTCCCCACGTTTCATCTCTCCCGCTCTCCTGGTGTTCAACAGTGATGAAAATCACCAGGAAACGAGGCAACTGGGAGCCAGCAAGTCTACTAAGTAGCAATAACAAATCCCCCACCTCAAACACAGAGGTGCCCCAAAAAAGATGGTTAAGCTGCTATCTGTTTTATGTCTGGCTCATCGATTTTCATCATCTTTATGGCCTAGATGTGATCTGGCATGTGGAAACTCTACATGCTTGGTTTTGTGTAAATGAGCTATGTATATATGCTAATTCCACTCTCATGTGCAGGACTAGTAGGATCACTTCTCAGTAACCTTCTCCTCTCAGATTGGGCTCCCAGCCCATTCTCTAGTCTGTAGCCGATGTAAGTTTCCTCCCTCAGTTGAAACATGTGCAAGTGAGGTGGAGTGGCCATTGATCCGCCCACAGAGGTTTTCTGTTGTTTTTGTAGTTTCTGGAAAAGGCTGAATAAAAACAGGAATGATTATAAAGCTGTTTGCTACCTAATGCAGTAAGAAAGAGTGAAGCCCTCTGCACATCATGTCCATTATTTCCCCACAAACTGAAAAGTTGAATACACCTCACTCCACAATGTCCCCAAAGCGCACATACCTCAAATTTATTTGGGGTTCAGTTCAGTTTTCTGCCTTTTTCTCTACTGACAAAAGCACAAAAAAGGCAAATTCTGTATTCATGAGTGATATTCGGCTGTCGGGGAGACATGAGCATCTTTTAAAGATGATGTTTCCCTGAGGTGACAAGCAGTGAAGCTCTGTGTGTTTGCCTACCATCCTGCCAGCTGCTGTACAGAATCGACAACATCCCTGTAATTTGACAGTTGCAGGACAGTAATACATTTACCTATAAAGACTGTCACATTTCATTACTATTTTTTAAGCACAAGGAAATTAAATTCATTAAATAAACCTCTCTGGAAACAAAATGGTGTGAATGAACCAATTTGAAAGTACAGGGGAGACATGGAAACTTTCAAAGATGATGCCATATTTTCAACTCGCAGCAGACCAGGACTTAGGTGACTGTAATATATTATTTCTGCAGGCTACTGAACCTTGTGACCTGGTGATACAGGTTCAAGACTATAGCTCAAACTACAGTCAATAAGGGAATTATGCTATCTAAAATTAAGTTGGCTCCTATTGGGTTCACATTGTGGCAGGCACCAGAACACATCCAAGAACAATATAAGAAATGATGTTACTGTCAGCACTGGGAAATCATTTTGTGAGAATTTGACAAAGCTTTCAAACCTTTTGTGGGATACAGTTACTTGCACAGACCCTTTGCTTTCATATTCACAGATCACAGATTTTCCAAGTCACTGTTACAGTGTGAAAAGGGTAGAAAGAGACTGTGAAAGAGAGAATGTGAGAGACTGGGTGTGCGAGGTGAAGGAGCTGTCATTTATTATTAACAGTCAGCTCTCCCCCAAATCACTTCTGCAACACTGTGCCTCCGAACTCTTTCACCTCTGCTTTATTATCCCTCCCTCCTCCTTTGTCTTTTTGTCAAATTCAAACACCATTATTAGTCCAGTAACAGATAGCAGATACAGAAATGTAATTTTGACCCCTGGTTTAAAGATAGGTTCCCCAAGGCGGGCAGCTGTGTTCCAGGTGGAGCATTAAGGACCGTGTTCCTTCATGTCTGCCTGTTTGTCTGCTTGGTTCTCATAAAGACCACGTCTGCCTCCCTCCTAATCTCTGCCTCCCTGCCTGGGGAAACATTCCCATTTGTATTGACCCATGTACATCATTTGTGAGCGTTATTTGGCCCTTATGTTTTCATGTGGATCGAAATAAAAGCGCAAGTAGGCAGGATGCAGCAGGGCTGCTGTTGACTACAATTTATAGGAGAGGTCAACAAAAGTGCCTGGCCTCAATAATTAACAATGTGATATAAAGGGGAGCACATTTGAATGAAGCCCCCATGGCTGCATTGTTGAGCTAGTCAGGGAAGCTGAAGCTTTACCAGCACTGTTTGAAATGATACTTCCACCAGCATTTCAGCACAGTGAAACACTGCAGCTTGGCTGTTCATTCATCCTGTATATTCAGCACTGAGAGATTACTCAAGTGTATGATTTTAAGTTTATGCCTGTGATTCCAAAATTACTCATGCACATAATTGTATGTATATTACACTGCGTCTTTGGAATAAGTGACCTATGTGACATCGAGAAATCTTTTTTTTTCTGTCTAACAACTCATTATCATAGAAGCCAACATTACATAATCGAAAAGGCAGGAATGTAGCCATATTTAGTCTGTTGTAAGAACTCCCAGACTTCGATGAGTTGCAGACACAGTTAAGAGAGAACACTGGTTTGAGGCTTTAGAACTGAGGGGAAAAAATCAATACATTTTGCAGGCGTTTGTTCAAAGGCAGATACTAAGAGGGAATTTTGCCTCAAATCAAACTGCTCCACCTCTTTTCTTGCCAGCCCATGTTTCTGTTGTTTGTTTACTTCTTGACAGTCACAGAGTTTGTTTTTTTTTTTGTTATTTCCAGCCGTCACATTTCATATCTGCATATAGTTTCCTGTGGAAATGGTGTTTGGGCTTCAGAGGCTGTTTGCTGGTTGTTATTCAGCCTCCCTCTCTTCCCTGCTCCAGCACTCATTTGCCATGCCGTTTCATCCCCTGCCTTCATACTGCCGAGCACCGTTTGAGCTTTTTAAATCAGGGTTAGGCTACTGTTTCATCCCTTTCAAAACGTCCACAAAACCCTGGCTTTGGTTCGCAGGGCTGGTTAAAAGAGGGATAGGAAAAAGTGACTGAGAGGACAGCACAGTAGTGACAGTTACATGGTTTAAATGCTCCTAGTAAACAAAATAGTTTGTGTTTACCAGCCACTGGCTTCAACCAATATCAAATTTGTGGAATCATTATAGATTAAGAAGCTATTAACTCACTTTTTAATAATAACCAACCCCCTGTCCTTTATTGAGCCATTAATTACAGCTGTAATGTCCTAAAGATTGAGATGGGCTATGTATAGCTATATTTTCCAGCTGTGAGTTCTTGCTCAACTCAGTACATCTAAGTTTGTGTTTATTTTTGTCTCTTTTTTTTCCCCCAAGATCCTTTTACATAGTTGCTTGGACTGTTTTACTGCAGGGATCCGAGTTCAATTGCGTTTGCTCTTTTGGTGCATATGTTTAAAATCAGAATCCTGCAGTAAACTTTGATAAAAAGGCTTCTCATGTTTGTTATCAAAATAATTTTTTGGACAATACAACTGTATATGTTGACCATATACAGTGAGGTCCAAAAGCCTGCTTTCCCATTTAAGTGGATGGGAAAGTGGACTCTTGCACCCTACTGCATTAACTTAGAAGTAATATTAGCTAAATTGGTGTTGGTGTCCCATCTGTTTTGGCAGGGTTGTTCACGCACATCCTGTTGGATGAAGCGGCCCAGGCCATGGAGTGTGAAACCATCATGCCTTTTGCTCTAGCTAGCAAGACCACCCGCATCGTGCTGGCTGGGGACCATATGCAGGTAAGTAAACAGAGTCAACAAGGGCCTTTAGAAAATGTCTAGTTTCAATTTTGACTGTACTGAAGCTGCAGGTTTCCCCAGTGAAAAGAAGAAAACTGTCACATTTCTTTGCTTATCTGTGAATCACAGGATAATGTCAGTGCACGATAGGGTCTCGGGTTCATTGTCTCCAGATGTTTGACGACTTCTTCGTATCCTAAAAGAAACCAAAATAAACACTTAAAAGAAGGGATGCAGCATAACAGCAGAGAGTAGCTTCCTTTGTGCTTTGCTGTGGATTAGACTCCACTCTTGCCTACTTGCCAATACACATGAACACACAGCAGCCACTGAAGCACTGTGGTTCTGGAGACCACTTCAACCACAGATAACACAAATATAAACTCATGTCAGTCAAGCTTTCTAAGCCAACATAAGGAATTAAACCCTTCTTTCCTCCTCTCCTGGTTTTTAGACAGTGCACAGGATTACCAGTAGGCAGTGGATGAGGACAAGGCAAGAGTCTGCCTTGCAGTAATTGCTTTAATTACTTGATCTCTTCCTACCATTTCTTGAAGCAAACAAAAACAGACTTAAAATAAAATGTTCACCTGTGAATCAATTTGTCTCTTTCTCAATCACTTCGTCTCACGCTTTCCTCAATGGAAGGATGTTGCTCTTTGTATTTCTTCATCTCCCTTTTGCTCCCACAACAACAGTTTACCTCTTCCATTCAGGAGTGGAAGAAGCAACTGAATTGTCAATGAAGGCTAGGGCTCCTATTGATCATTTGTTTTCTTATTGACTGTGTGGGGCCCTATTAAGCTAGCTGATCCTCTTTCACTGGCAGGTTTGAATTAAGATTCAAGCTTCAGATAAATTGCTGTCTTGTACAAGGCACTGGTCAAAAGAGAAAAGGTAAATGAGCCTGCATGTTTATGTGGGCGTGTGCAATTTGGAAAATGTGTAACCTCATTTGAATCAAAGCACATGGGGAACATGGTCATAAATCATCCTCACCACTGTTGGACCAGAGGAACATAACACACTGAAATAGTTTGGACTATTTCGGGTAAATTGATTTATGCTTGATTCACTCAGACAATCAACCGTGTGATATTACTTTCAAAGGAAGAGGAATCAAGTGCTACTGGTGGTTCGGCGTCAGTGAAATGCTATTCTGGTTTGGCTTGCCATATTAGGGCAGATCTGTGACTTAGATTGGCTATTGCATATGTACTCCAAACAAAATTGAATCTGGCAGGTATTCAAAGTGCTGTCAAGTCACTGTGAGCTAATTTTACTGTAATCTCTGCAACTCAAGGTTGTTCCCTTTTTTTGTAATGGCATCAGAGACACCAGATGGAAGAGCTTACAAGGCACAGTGGGATAAGACACAACTTGACACTGCTATGTTAGACTCATTAGATTCAGTATACCAAACTGAAAATCATAGTTGAATAGAAAGAAAAGATAATAGTGTGAGAGAATGATCAAGTACCTGTGACATGCTTTGAAACTAACTTTGCGTTTCATCTCTCCCTCCCTGCCTCTTTCTCTCCCTCCATTCTCTCTCCCTTGATTTGCAGCTGAGTCCTTTTGTGTACAGCGAGTTTGCGCGGGAGCGTAACCTGCACGTGTCACTGCTGGACCGTCTGTACGAGCACTACCCCCCGGAATTCCCCTGTCGCATCCTCCTGTGCGAGAACTACCGCTCCCATGAAGCTATCATCAAGTAGGTGTGAGCCCTCAACACTGCCTTGTGTCGCAACCGTGGAAAGGAGAGGCTGAAAAAAGTTACTAGAGAGAAGAGGTGGTGGGCGGAAGGGGTCAGAAGAAGAGAATATAGAATAAAATAGCAGAGTTGAGGAGAAGAGCTGACAGATATGGGTTGTCCAGAGAGGGGAGAGGGGTTATAAAGGCTGTGTTCATGCAGACAATAGCTCTATGACAACACAACACAAAGGGCTGCAATGGTGTGGGCGTGGTGCCACAGGCACTGGTGAGAAGATGAAATATGATCTAGGAGGTCCAGATGGAATTGATCTTATACACAAAGAAAGGGTTATACAATACAAGGTGTACGCTTCATTTACACATTATTACACCTTACACATTACACATTATTCAGATGCAGTTGCATGTGCTGTAAGTGACTGGTCAACAGTGCGACATAGGGTTGGGTATTGTTTGAATTTGATCCATTCCAGTTCTTATCAATTCCTTGTTTTGTAAAAGAAGCACATCAAATGTATCTAACAAAAATATCTTTAGTCTTTTTAATAAAAATGTATGATCCACAGACATGTGCATTAACAAAACATCTTTAAGATAAAGATCATTCTAGAGCAGACACATACAGAGGGCCATGTGGTATCGCTGGGCATCTGCATATTTGTGTGTATGTGTATGTGGAGCAGTGACAAATGGAGAAAGGCAGAGAGCCCGAGAGAAAGAGTGCATGCAATATATAATTAACTCTCTTTTGAGTGAGGGAGTACTATACACAGGCTGCTTGTGCAGACTGTAATTTGTAGTGATAAAAGTATTAAAGTAAAGCACTTGGATAAAGATGGAAGGTTGGACAGCTGCAGAGATGGATTTATTTTCAGAGGCATGGTACAGTTCACAAAGATGGATCCTGAACTGGAGTCTAAATACGACTGCACTCTCACTGCATTCTGTCCTCCCTTCCTCTCCTCTCTTTCTCCCCTTCTTCTTCTCTCCCTCTTTCTTTTACCTCCTCCCTTCTCTCTGTTGTGGTCCAGCTAACACACTCTTCTGACAGTAGCCATGCATGCTAGCTCATATCTAAAGAAATGGACACCCTTTTGTGTTGATGTGTGATGTAGTTACATAGACAGGTCCTGGCAGATATGTACAGTGAGGTCAAGAAGTCTGACACCACTACACCAGTTTTTGATGGGCACCAGGTACAGGGTCACATTGTGCTACAACAAAAGCAGAGCACTGAGGATAAAAAAAAAAAAAAATACTTGCAGTAAATGTTAATTGTCAGGTTTTGTATTGGAATTTCAGGTTATAATGATTTACTGGTTGCGCACACAATGTATCCATAATCATTCTGTGACATTAAACATGTTTGTGTTTTCAAACTTTTGTCAAGATCACAAAAAACTCAACTATGACAGGTTATGTTACAGGGAAATATGTATAAAATGATGTACAGGACTATGGCTGTTCATGATCAACCGCTTAACCATCAACCGACAATAAGAATTCTGACAGACTGATACTGTCAGGTAAACAGTTAAAATATCCTGGGACATCAGTGGACAGACTGTGCACCAGACTGACCCCATAGCATGTCGACATGTTGCTATTTCTGATTAAAAACCAGTGGAAAAGTTGTCCGCTGTGCTGAGGACAGAGGTAGGTCTGGTCTGTTTTTCTGTCTTCAGGTTTAATGCCTCTACGGCTGTTCACATCAGAAGCTCGTTTCTCCACACCTTTCAAGAAGCAGCTCCCCTGCTCTTTTTTTAATCACCCGAAGAGCTGATCTTCATGATAGCCTCATAAATTTAAAAGATAGAGCATTTTATATGTTCCTGGATAAGCAAGACATCACTTCTACTGTCACAATGAAGTCAAAATGTCCATTGCTTTGTGTGATGATCTGCCGGGAGGGGCTTCTTTCTTGCCTGTGTGTGTCTTCTCATCTGTCTTGCTCAATGTTCGGACACTCAGGATCCTTCCAGTCCACTTTAACCCCTATGTGTTGGTATTTTTTAATGCGTTACAGACACTCATTTATTAATGGTTGGTTAACAAGGCCAACCCTCAAACATGATCAGTTTTCTTTGGCTTATAATGTCAGTTTTTTTTTATAAATATCCATTCTACATTCTTGTATTTACAGTTCCTTTCTTTTATTCCTTCCTCTTCTCCTCTTCGTACAGCTACACATCAGAGTTATTCTATGATGGGAAGTTAATGGCAAGTGGGAAGCAGCCCTCCCATAAGGACTTCTACCCTCTGACCTTCTTCACAGCCAGAGGAGAAGATGTCCAGGAGAAGAACAGCACTGCCTACTACAACAACGCAGAGGTAGGGGTTAGAAGATTATTGCAAACTTAAACAGACAAAGCAGAATAGGATTTCTACCTACCCCTCCCTGTGTGAAACAAACACAAACACACATATCCTTTGAGTACAAAAGAAAAACAGATTGAGATAGCTGTGGAAATATGAGTTTGCTGATTATGGAATGGAGGTTATAGTTTGTGTTGTTCTTCTGCCATACCTGATGGTTCGTATAAATTATGAAACCAATTAGTCATAGAAGTCAAGTTTTTGACTGAATGTTATCAGGGCAATTATAGAATTTGTCAAATAGGAACTTGTGTTGGTATGAACTCTTCATGCTTGAAAGTAAATCTTACATTTTAAAATGAATAAATGAATTCATGAATAAATAAAAAAAATTATCATAATTGAAGAAAAGCAAGTCAATTACAAGCAGCATAACATTGTAAAACACGTTGAAATTGCTGGAACTAGATAACACAAATATCTTAAATTAGATCAGCACCTGTGTTGTTTCATTCATTTTCCATTGTATAAAATGAATTAATTTAATTGTATAAAATCCCACAAAGTCTGCTCTTTTAATCTGCTACTAATTCCCCAAATACATGTTTTACATTTAGAACTAAACCATAATAGAGAATATCCTTGCTCCTTCCCCCTGGGACGGGGACAACTATCAAAGTTGGTCAGGATGAGCCACCAGTTCTCACAGATTTAGTTTAATGTGATTTATTAATGGTGATACTTGTACTGTATCTAGTCTGATAAAAGTGAGAGAAATTAACATAGGGAAAATGCTCAAATTTTGATTATGAAATATTAAACAACTAAAACTAACTCTTGTCTAGCAATCATGTTGTTAATACTGCATGATTCAGCTGTGGCTATCTAGGGCTTCCATGTAAGCTACTTACACCTCCTATCTCTCACACATTGAGAAGCTGATATTGGATTTTTTTTTCTGTCTAACCCACCTCACAACATGCTGTCACCTTCAGGCTGCATTTTAGTTCATCTCTATTGCTCTCGCATCTGTGCTTGTGTCTGAGCACT
This sequence comes from Trachinotus anak, assembly GCF_046630095.1. NCBI lineage: Eukaryota > Metazoa > Chordata > Actinopteri > Carangiformes > Carangidae > Trachinotus > Trachinotus anak. The sequence goes on along the minus strand of NW_027273870.1, from coordinate 2,380,291 downwards.
TTATGACGACCACCATACTAATACTGGGTAGGGCCTCCTTTCTTCTTAAAACAGCCTCAAGTTCTTCGTGGCATGAATCCCATATGATCCTGCAACACTCCTTTGAGGTTCTGGTCCTTGTTGACATGACTGCATCACGTAATTTCTGCATATTTGTCAGTTGCCTGTTCTACCACGTTCCGAAGGTGCTCTATTTGATTCATATCTGGTGACTGCATAGACCACAGACGTACACTGAACTTATTGTCATCTTCATGAAACCAGCCTGGGACAAGTTATTCTTTATGACATGGTGCATTATCATGCTGGAAGCAGCCATGAGAAGATGGCGAGTAACAATACTCACATAGGCTGTCGCATTCAAACCATGAATGATTAGCTTCTCTGTCAGTTCCAACCAGTCTGGCCAATCTCCTCTAACCTCTCTGTTCAACAAGGTGTGTCCTTCTGCAGAACTGCTGCTTTTTTCACACCATTCTGAGTAAACCCTAGAGACTGTTGTGCGTGAAATTCCCAGGAGACCAGCAGAAATACTTCAACCAGCTCGTCTGGCACCAACAATCAAGCCACGGTCAAAGTCACAGAGATCACATTTTTTCTCCATTCTGATGATTCTGACTCCCCTGACCTGTATCTGCAGCATTTTATGTATTGCTCTGCTGCCACATGATTGACTGATTGAATAACAGCATGAAAAATAAAAATTGCATAAATAAGCAGATTAACAGGTGTTGCTAATAGAGTGCTCGTCACAACGCACCACAGCTGTCTCTGTGACGAAGTGACAGTTGAGCTGTGATGGTGCCAGTATTGACCATCTAATACAATCTGAAAATATTGATGATTGCCTAATCACCACTGCAGCAACTGTGTGTTAAATAATGAAATTATTTTCAATTTCAGAAGACATGAGTGATCACTGGTGAACCATGAAAAACAGATTTGACTTAAGTTTAAGTTTTGTGGCTCAGCTCAGTTTGATTTTAACAAGTTGTATGAATATATAATAGATGTAGTACTTAGTACTGTCACCAAGGTCTGCTACTGCACTGACTGATGTCACTCACTTGTAAGTCATTATGGATTAAAGCACCTGCCAAATGAGCAAATGTAAATATGTGAAATGGATAATATTCTTAAGTATTCTATCTTTAAAATTAAGCATAGCTGTAGACCTTAGTTTGACATAAATATTTCAAGGATTTGACAACAGTCAACTGAAATTAAATTTAGATTATTCAGGAGTTGACTGAATTCAAAAGCAAAACTGATCAGCCCTGTTTATATCATCTCATCACTGTAAATAGGAATGCCTGTTGTCTTTTAATCATAATTGGAGATGAAACCCATAAACTTAATTAGGTGGCCAACCAAGAGCTGCATTTGACACTCAAGATGCATGATTCACTCACAGTCTAGTCTTTGATTGGTCCCTCCGCAGTCCAACTTGGTTTTGGTCATTTGCTGTCTCCGACCTCTGACCCTTTGCTGACATGTTCTAACCAATTACACATGGATGCTTCTTGATTTTGCTCCCAAACTGTGACCAATGCCAAATAGATTACCACCCATCTCTTTGATACAGCAGCCATGTCAGACCATTAGCAACATTATCATAATCTTGCGGAATTGAAATGCATTGACAAAAGCATGTCCGTTTGTTTGTCTTGTTAAAGTGTCTTTGATGGGCTTAGCGTCAAGTGGAAGACAATATCTCCACAGCAGTTCAAAGCCTTCAGCAGTATGCCAAAGCTCTGAGCAGGAATTCAAACCTGCTCATGACAAAAAAACAAAAGGGATTCAAAATACCAATTCTTGCTTTAATACCTAATATCTGGGCTAATTTTAACACTAAGACAAAAACAAAAGTTACTCTGAAGGTCACCTTGAACTTGTCAAAATGAATGATTCCTTCTAAATTCTCATTACAGTTGTGATACTCTGGCCAAGTAGAAGTGATAACATCAGTAACTAGGACTTAATGAGGCTGAAGGAAATAAAGCCATTCACCATACAATGACTCTCATAGTGTTCAAAATTTGAAGCATCTCCAGTCGAGCTGAACTGCAAGTGTGAGATTAAGCCAATTGGTCAGACAACCAAAAATGCCCTTACTTGGAATCGATGACAGATTTATTTTAGTATTTATTTTATTAGTGATTTTGTAAAATAAAACATAGAGCCTTTTTCAGAGGCTTCACATTGTGTTCACTTTCATTGAGCCATACCTCCCTATTTTATGGGCAGATTTTGATGTTACAGCACCTAAAGCCTCCTTTGTTTTGCAATTATTTTGTCCCCCACTGATTGCCAGCGTGTAGGGATGATGGTGTGAAGAGACCTTGCATTTGAGCCTCGCTGTGTCTTCTCTCCATCATGTTGCGCCTCCATCTCCTCAGGTTTTTGAGATCGTGGAGCGGGTGGAGGAGCTGCGCAAAAAGTGGCCAGTGGCCTGGGGGAAGTTGGACGAGGGCAGCATCGGTGTGGTGTCACCATACGCTGACCAGGTGTTCCGCATTCGTGCTGAGCTCCGGAAGAAGAGGATGCATGAGGTCAGCGTGGAAAGAGTGCTCAATGTCCAAGGTGAGAAAAAGCACTAACCATTCTGGTCATGCTATCCATCAGCATCAAGTAGGGAATGCATCTATATGTGTGAGGTCACTTAAACTAGAGCTACTATCAGTTTATTAATATTTTGAGATTTAAATTGCCTCATTGTCCATTGCAAGCAAATTGACAAAACAGTAGAATTAGATTTTTTTAATTTGTGAAGTTGATGGTGTTTATCATAATTATTCAAAGAATGGGAAATGAAAATTGGACAAAAAGCAGCTATGGTCAGACAATCAAAACACAGTAGCTACACAATCGAATCCAAACGCTTAAGTTCTCAAAGGTCTCATTAATATTTCTCCTTGAAGCTTGTCTCCAATGTATCTGTGAGGGAGATGATGTGTGTGTGTGTGTGTGTGTGTGTGTCTCTACAGTAAAAATTTGTTCGTGTTGCTCTTTAGATCATCAAGTACCACTATAAGGAGTTAAGGCTTCTTCCTCCAGTCACTCCTGTACTTCAGTCCCATGTAGCTCCAGCTCATGGCATCCAGCTGCCTTGCACAGTTAATTAACTCCCTCATTAATCACATATGAAATATGTGGACACACACACAGGAAAACTGTACAGTTAGTGCTTAGAATTTTAATTAATACAACATACATTTGGATGATCTTTGTTTGTTATCTATCAGCCATAAGAAGATTAAATTATTACTAGACCAATTTTTTTGTGTAGTAAGCTCAAGTGATTTGACTCCTTCCTTTATTTGCAGCAACAAGCTAGTGGTGCTAACTAAAGGTGTGGGTTCAATTCCTACTGATAACAAATGTCATGGATGCTAATAAATAAGGTTTGCTCAAGAGTTTTCGTTGAAATTTTGTTGCTCATTTCTCAGTCAACTTTTCATAATGAAAAATTGTTTGCAGGTAAACAGTTCCGGGTGCTGTTTCTCAGCACGGTGCGGACACGGCATACGTGCAAGCACAAGCAGACGGCCATCAAGCGTAAAGAACAGCTAGTTGAGGACTCAACAGAGGACCTCGACTATGGCTTTCTGTCTAATTACAAGCTACTCAACACGGCTATCACCAGAGCCCAATCCCTGGTTGCGGTCGTGGGAGACCCCATAGCACTGTGCTCCGTTGGGCGTTGCAGGTAAATATAAGCACTTTTGACTAAAGCCTTCAGTAATGTGTTATACATGTGTACATTTACAAGGATAGGAGCAACAAAAACTTAACAAATAACTGTTTTTTTGGTGCTTCTATTGTTGTACGGCATATAACTAGATATCCTATGATGTAGATCTGCCATAAAGAATTGTGACATGTAAAAATGGTTGGTTAGTGAATTTCTGACCAGTTTGTTGAGTTTGTATGTGGACGCCTGTTTGTTCTCTTTCATATACTGAGCTTTTGGTTGCGATCATAGTAGTTTCAAGTAGCTATGAGGGTGTCGCCATTGACTGTTTGAATCTCTTCAGCCCATCTCCACGCCTTCCCCACCTCCAGTCTCTATAGCAACAGTCAGTTTTTGTCTGCTAGTCATCGCAGCACGTCAGGTCCTTTGCTGTTATGGTTGTTTGCAAATGTCAGCCTGCAGAGACAGCAATTAAATTGATATGTCCAAGACGAATGCATTGTTTGGCAAACGTTGAACCTCCTCTTAGGAGTCAAAGGTCTGCTGAAGGAAGTGTTAAGATTCAGTCAATAGGGAGTAGCCTAGGTGACTTAGGGTGTAACTAAAGGTCTTGGCTAAGTCTTTTTTGTTTGTTTGCTGATTTCTGTGGCGTGGATCCGTTTTTCAAAGTGAACTAGATATGCGACAAGCTGCAGTTACCAATCTATCCTAATCCTAAGTGAAACAGCAAATACTCTGGGCAGCGTACTGTTGACATGCAGAAGACCTGAGCCTCCACATGTTAATGACTGTGTTACAACTAAAAGAAGACTCACTCTTGTATGAGGACCAATAAATATAATACTAAACACATAGAATATTCCCTTAAAATACGAGCTTCCATGGTAATACACATTTTCACGTATCTAGTTTTGGTGGGAATTATTTGATTGTTCTCATGATTGTACTCATAAAAGCTGACAGCTCATTCGTGGATAGTCACTGAGAGATAATTGTTGTGCTCTTTGCTCTTTTCATGCTTGCAGTCCTGCCACTCTACTAGCCTCTGTTTAATTTTATTTCCCTTCGGTGTGCTTCATCTTTTTGCTGATTTTCCATTTCCTCATTCTTCATTCTCCTCTCTGGTCTTTATACCTGCTTTTTCAAAGTTTGTTCAAAACAGACTTGGCCTTTTATATTCAACCCCCAAGGAGTAATTTGCTACACTGCCAGCAGCGAAAATTCGACAAGATGATCCATGAGACTCTCAGTCCAAACAAGGAAAGACAAAAGAGAACAGAATTAAAACTTCACTCCATCTGTTGTTTTCTCTTATTTCCCCTTTCCAGAAAATTCTGGGAGCACTTTGTATCCATCTGCCACGAAAACTCAAGCCTACATGGCATCACCTTTGAGCAAATCAAGGCTCAGCTGGAGGCCCTGGAGCTCAAGAAGACCTATGTCCTCAACCCACTGGCCCCAGAGTTCATCCCACGTGCCCTAAGACCCCTGCAAGGGCACCACTCTTCATCGCAGGCCCTCCATTCTCACCATCATCCGCATCCTCAGCACGCACAGCCCGCCTCCAACAAGCAGGGTCCACAGCAGCAGCAACAGCAGCAGCAGCAGTCACCCCCTAAGGTAAGGTGTTTCTCAGTAAAGAGAGCAAAGTGGGATGAATAATTTTTTTTTCTCTACCTCGTTTTTATGTGCATTTTCAAATGCATTAAAATCCTCACATCAAAAAAGAAAAAGAAAAACACCAACAAGATGCAATTAAGATTTTTGTAGCTATGACTTTGCTGGATCTGCTTCTGCTCAAGCTTCTGTTCTTAAAGTAATAAATTAGTATCCTAAAGAGAGAGAAGGAAGACAGTGGAGAGGCAGAAATGAAAGGAAAAAAGGTGGGGTAAAGGATGTCCTGAGAGCTCTAATATTGTGGGGTTTCTTTCTTAATGTAATGTGATGGGTAACCACTTACTGGTTTGTAGAAATGGCAAACAAATTATCAGGAATAAATTGAGTGCTTCTTCTTTTTAGAGAGGAAAAATGATAAAAGCATTGCACATGCAGGTACAAAGCAGATATCTAATAAAATTACTCAGTTTAATTTTCACCACAGGAAATTATTTTGGTCATTCAGTTGAGCTACAGAAAAACAACGCAGATAGGAAATTAGCATTGCAGGTTGGCGGAAGGATGTGTTGTTTGATTGTTTAGCTCGGGCTGAAATGTCTTAGTGTGTCTGTCCTCCCTCCTGCCCTGAGGTAAAGGTTAACGAAATCACCACAGCTGCCAACCTGCTGCCATCACCCACTGGGCCTAATGAGCCGCACCTCCGCACACACACTTCCTCTCACTCGCTCCACAGTCATACTATGTAGCTCACGACCACACAGCACATACAGGCACTGCTACAGTATGCAATATATTGTTTCCCTCACTATACACTGCATATCACTAATTGAAAGGTCAAACCATTCTTGGCGCCGCCATATATGGCTGATGCAGCTGCAGCCAAAAGCAATCCATACAAATGTCATTTAATAATGGAGTAATTCCCAAACTTGAATAACTGTCTCGCCGTAGCTTCTGATAAAAGCTGTGTTGTTGCTTTAGTACAGTCTTTCACGAATGATCATTATCACACTAATACCACACTTTGTAAGTATTATGTAACTACAGTTTCTCAGATTCAGTTACTGAAGTGTTTCACAGCACAAAAGAATTTCTCAAAAAATTAATTTGTAGAAGATGCTCCACTTTTTTCTATTGATCATTATGATCAGCAATGATTCATGGCAGACTATACTGTGATAATCAGTCAAAACATTTATATGTCTGGAGGCAGAGAGACAAGACTGAATACAGTTTGTAGTTGATTGTAGCTGAAGATAAAACATGCAGCGTTTCATTATTGGACATCCATTTTGCAAGAAATATATGTTTCCATTGACGTCATGTTGAGAAGATCTGTTATGAGACACAGATGGTGTTTTGGTGAAGCATGGTATGGTAAAATATTTCTCATATTAAAAAGCTGTTTGTAGTACAATTATGTTGTTGTTTTAATTGGGAAAAGCTGATTAAGTACAGATGGCCAATTATTTTAAAAAAATAATTTATTACTTCTTAATATAATATTATTTGAAAATCAGAACTTATATATGGGGTGTAATCAGGAACTTGTTTGAATCTATTTTCTCATGCCCTCATGCCATTGGTTCTTCTACACAGCACAACACATCATCACTTGACTGACAGATGGGATGAGCCATTGACAAACAAACACTGCTACACTCAAAGGCATTAACCTCGGGCCATTCCCTCCCTTTTTATTTTTGTTTGCTTTCATTAGACGGAAACATGGTTAGAGTAAATAATGCAACTATACAAACAACCAGTTCCCCCTGTTTGACAGCCAGCGTGCAATCATCATCTTTTAACATCCCATATTCAGTCCCTTTCATTCTTACCAGGTCTCTGCTGTTTGGGAAGTGAGACAACGTCCTTCGGGTCCACTACTCAACTCATACTTTTCAGAGTAAATTTAGCATCTGACTTATTGTATTTCTAGATCAAATAACCACAGCCCTAGACATTGGGCACCACCATCAGGTGTGTTGGGCATTGCTAAGTTAATATTACGCCCCAAAATAGCAGCAAAGTGAGGTTGTTTCTGCCACAATATCAGGCCTCAGTCAGTTTTAAGAAGGGATTTTACTCGCACTAAACACTACATGTAACAATAAGGCACAAGTGATGTATTTATTATAACATCATTGCACTCTAGAGAGAGTGACTTTAACATTAAGCTTTTTTTTAATATATATATATATATATATATATATTTATATTTGGTTGTCATGTGCCAATACCAAAGGTACGGTGTTAAATTAAACCATTTTACACATGAAACCTAAATATTTAATGTCTCTGTTGGTGTTAATGACCAAGTATAACCATATTTTAAGGAACAATAAACAGACTGTGCTACGTGTGAGGCTTGCAGGAAAACAGGCCTTGGCAGATATTACTTTGTTTACTGAACACATCTTGGTACTTGGGCTCTGTCACCAAGTGGCTCCAACATAGTCTGTCTGAGGCTATCTTTAATATGTATTCCTACATTCAGACCCTCATCTCAAAATGTCTAATTTTCAGAATTTGTTTCCTTTTACTCAGCAAATGACCATAGCTTTTATTTTTCTAAACATGTTCTATCAGTATGTTCTGTGTTTGTTTATAAGATTTGCCCATATTTCAATACAAATTTAAACATAAATGCAGGCAGTTCCAAAGGGTGCTCTCACTTTTTCTAGCCACTGTCAGTTTTTTAGATTTTGATGAAAACCATAAGCTTTTCTATAGCTGGTTCAATAAGAGCAGGAGAAATCTGCATCACACATTAATATTACAGATTCACTTTGCTGTGCTCTGTTATCCAGCTTAATTCCTGCATCACATCAGCTCCTATAGCTGTTGTGACAGATGTGGGACAGTCAGGACCATAATGCTGCTGCTACTATATTACTAACTACAGTTACCATATTTCTTTACAGTCACCTCTTGCTGACATTGTCTTTTCTTCTCTATATGGACGTGTTGTCTTCCTTCATGACTTTCTAATGATTCTTTTGTCTTACAGGGGAAACATGCAAACCACACAGAGCACCTGCCACCTGAAGGATATGGTGAGTTTAGCAAACTGCCCTGTTGATTATCAAAATGTTAAAAGGTGCTATATTGTGAAAAATGCCTTTCCTCGTGCATGATCAGGTTTTACAACAGAGCATCAATACTAGAGTTTCCATTGTGTCTTGCTACACACACACAAACACACATGTTGACAGCTTGATATGAGCCAGTCTAATTCAGTGGCCCAGATGGATGCATGAGGGCCTGAGGCTACTGAAACCGTCAGAGCAGTGCAGCTTTGAACAACACAGCAAGGAGTTTGTAACAGGAAGTTCACCAGGGGGAGGACAATCAGTTTGTTTCAGGCACTTTGAACTGCAGCTACATTCGCCTGAGCTGAAATACAAAAAATCTAATTAAATCTGTGCAAATCACTTCTGTCAACCCTAAATGTAAAGATTATAATATAATATACAGGTTGGCAATCAGCGATTTATATTTTGTCTTCCTCTCCACTAGAATCACACAGTGTATTATCTAACATTTTCCAGGTTATTAATAATTAGACACGCCTTGTGTGTCACTGTGTCATCACATTAGGCTTAAGAACAGTTTGCATTTCCTTGTATTACCTTGCCACCTTCTCTCATTGCAGTCCAACCCAACCCAGCCGTGCTGATGGGAAACCCTATTCGGGCATTCACACCACCCTTGGGTGGCACGCCAGCTGGCATGGGCAAGTCACCCAGTCCTGTGCAGAGGATAGATCCTCATACAGGCACTAGTATTCTCTACGTTCCTGCCGTGTATGGTGGAAACATGGTCATGTCCATGCCCCTGCCGGTAAGTTTTCTGCTTCTGTGTGGAGATTTGCTTTTTTCTGACTATTAGTACATCAAAGGAAAAATATTTTGTCTGAAGCTTAGTCCTCTGTTATTGTGTAGCTCACTTTTCTGTGTGTGAAATGTGTGTTGCCTGTGTAATATAGTTTGGAGAATGAATGGTTCCACGTGGGTTCTAGCACAAATAAAACTAAATAAAAGATGCATAAGCATTACCATTCAATCCTGAAGGTCGTACTTCACAGGTGGTTTGTGCGTGTGTTCATAATGATGGAACTAAAACATAGGTATTTGGCCTTCATGCCTTAATGTTTATAATCACCATTATCGGTAATGCGCTATCCTTAATTACCAGTATGTCTTTACACCCCTGCTCTCTGTCAATAATCTGCCCATTTGTGTTTTTATTTTCCCTAGTTGCCTTGGCCAGGTTACCAGAATCGCTTTGCTGTGGACCCTCGCATCATGAGCCACCCTGCAGCCATGGCCTACAACTTCAATCTGTTGCAGGCCCAGAATCGAGGCTCCCCCATCCCTTACAGTGGGGTGGCCCACCCCTCTCCTCTAGGCATGGGCCAGCCTAGTCCTGACAAGGAGCTACAGGCAGACCCCATAAGAAATGGTGTGTTTTAATTACTCATCAAGCAACCACCCAAAGCACATTACTTGAATTTCCGGTCATATATTTATTAGATTTAAAGTCCTATAGATTTAACATTTGGTTTTGACTTCTTAGGTAAATTAGAAGGATGTCCAAAGTCAGAACAGAGCCGTCTCCAGACACCAGAGAGGAAAACTACCGACATGAAGGAAAAACAGGCAAGCTGCGACATTTGTACCTCTTTTATGTAGATCCACATTACCAAAGCTGTGTGATTGGGTGATGATGACTTTATTGGCCAACCATTATGTCTTTGCTAATGGTGTTTGGATTGGTGTTTTTTTTGTTTTTTTTTTTGGTCCAGGGAGATTTAGACACGGGCCAAAGTCGAAGTCTAGACTCACAGACAGACGGGCTAGTTGGATTTCCCAACGCGCTGCTCCATCGAAAAGACCCCTCAGCTGCCCAGAGACCCCTCAACTACCACCTGGCACCACCCAACCCAGCTTTTCCCCCACATCCTGCCAGTGGAAGACCCTTCCCCCCACAGTACCCAGTCTCCAGGCTTCCTTACCGGGTCGGCCAGCCTCAACACCCAGGGATGGCCCAACAGAGTCAACAGCAGCAGCAACAGCTCAGTCCTGCCTACACTGGTGGTAGCCACAACGCTTCCTTCTTCAGTGGCCCCATACCCCCTCACAGGGCTGTCCAGTCTCCCACTTTGGATGGGCTGGAGTCTGGAGGAGTGGAGGAGATGAGTAGCTCCATTAGGACTCCAATGGGCCACCCAGGAGGCCACCACCCAGGCCTGTCACAGCATAACAGGGTCAATAGCTTTGGGGAGGATGGACAGGACGGAAACCTGGGAGATGGCATCGGTGAGTGTAATTAATCATCATATTTGTCATTGTCTAATTTACATTTAGTAAATAGTCAGCAAACCATTCCAGCATCAAATGTGATGTAGAAAAGAAGCTGAGGAGAAGAGAGGTGCAGAAGTTCTCGGGCTATAACAGCTTTAGAAGATATTAAAGTGGGAATAGCGTTGTTCATACATTTGCAAATAAATGCTGGTTAGCTAACAGATAAATTGCATGATTAATCTTTTTCATGTTAAAATAAATTGCAACAGGATTTGGGCACATGGAGTGGGTGTCCATGTTAAGGCTGAATCATCAGCAAAGATGCATGTAAACCTCCTGTAAATCTGTGCCTGTGCAAACCTCGAAAATCTTACTTGTATTTTTTTTTTTTTTTTTTTACATCTCCAGTTCTGTGTATTAAAACTAAAAAGGAAAGCTCTCTATCCAGATGTGGAGCTTTGAAAAGCTCAGCAGGAAATCTGATTGCCTGTGTGGAGAATGTGATGCAGTGTGGTTTGATCTGTCCAGGAGAGTTTCTATCACTCGCGCACACAGCCTGTCTGAATGACCCCCAACTCCTCATTTTCTGATGGATCCACTGTAGCTTTCTCACTGTTATCAGTGCAGGTGCAGCAATGGAGTCTCCCTCCTCCTCCTCCTTCCCTCCTCAGCATTGCAACTGCCTGCACTTGATTGGGCGAGACTCTGCTCAGAGAACAGCCTGCTTTGCATTCTGTTTCCTTTCAGTTCTCACCCTGATTCCATTTCTAATCACTTTAGGTGCTCAGTGGCTTCCAAATGGTTTTCTCCCTTACATAAAAGAATATTAAAAGTGTAGTTATTTTTATTCTTCGATACCTTCCCTATATTGAACCAGTCATTAGTTATTGATTCATATAGAATCTGTTTCAAGAAATTCTTCCACATGAGGACAACCCCAGTGACTCTAAGGGCTCGTTAATGCTCCCTTACCTATGTAAGGGAGCATTACATAGGTAATGAATCATCCCTGCCCACATACTTCCAGGCATCATTTCTATTGGCAAAGATGTTAAGCAACACATTCCCTAGAGGCTCCAGAGTCAAAGGTTTCTGACAACAACTTACATAGTGATAGCTGAGAGGTGGTAATAATGTATCTCTTAAGAGAAGAGGCAAAAGCAGAGACAGGTTTTCTGATTGTCTTAAATACATTGCATTAACTCCCCTCTGGAAGTTCTGTCCTGACGTTGTGTATCGCTTGAACTATTGGCTACACTGCTCCCAATGATTTCTGGTGGTATTGTTTTATTTTGTCAGTATCTGTAAGCTGTCAGAAAACGGGCACAAACACAGACAAAATGAACACAGAGCACGGACAGAAGGCTTTGTCCGCATCCGTATCTACTGTTGAGCATAAATGAGCCTTAAAACTAATCACATTGTTGCCCTTTCAGACCTCCAGGGTCCCTTGGCTCTAGAGGCCCTGAGCCAGCAGCAGCAGCAGGCAGCCAGGCTGGGCCAGTGGGGGGAGGCAGCTGGCCCTTTCCTCCAGGGCAATGTCCCCTTCCCTTTGCCTCAACAGCTCGCCCACCTTGCTCAGCCCGGCATGGCTCGCATCCCCCATCAACTGCTCCGGGCAGCTAGTTGGGGCCTTAGTGCCAATATGGAGGATGAAGCAGTTTCTTCTGCCTCCGCTGGGCCACCTTACACCAGGTTAGACTCAACACCAGTTTGTCTTGTTAGTCATTTGTAATGATCTGGTAACTTGGTGCCAATTTTACTGGAGAACTTTAAGCTGGTGTCAAAATTCTTTTCCTCACTGTTTCTGCATGACATGAAACCAAGTTCAAGTGTAAAGAGATGCATTTTTAAACCCAGGTACCCGGGCCTGTTGAGAGAGATCCCCCCACAGGAACAGTCTGAACCCAGGGAAGCAGCTGAAATGCAGCCCCCACCCCAGTCTCGTCTCCTCCAGTACCGACAGTCCCAGTCCCGTGCCTCAGGTGACCCCTCAGTCTCTTTAGCCACCACCTCCAATCATGCTGGCCCTTTCCCATCAGGACCTTACTCCCATGACACCGGTCGCAACCTCCTCAACGACAACCTTCTCAACAACCCAGCTCTGCAGCAGCAGCACCCGGGGAACCCCCTGTACAACACCGGTAACTACCCACATCAGCCACCAACTCACTCTGCAAGCCCCCCTCCCTCCCAGGTCAAATACCTTCTGCAAGAGGCCCAGTGGTCCCACGGTGGAGCTGCATCAGTGAGCCCACCGCAGCAGAACCACCTGTTGGGGAACCAGGGCCACGGCCTTCCTTACGGACTGCCCATCATGGCTCACCCCAGCAGACAGGAGCAAGTCCACCTGATGCAACTCCACCATCAGCACCAGCAGCAGCAGCAGCAGCAGCAGCAGCAGCAGCAGCAGCAGCAGCAGCAACAACAACAACAACAGCAGCAGCAGCAGCAACAACAACAACAGCAGCAGCAGCAGCAACACCACCAACAAAGTCAAGGTCCAGACCAGGAGTCCTACCACCCACTGTCCCCCAGAACATCAGCAGCCACAGCCCTTCACAATGTAGATGAGGTAAGGATTATTCTTTTATTTGGCTCACTGTCTGAGGTTTGATAAATCAATGAAATCAACAGTGAGTCTGAACCGGTCAACTAAAAGCTCTCTGTACTAGTTGGTGTACTCATCAGTATTTATTTTTATTAATTAAACACCTTTTGACATTGTTGGTGTACTTGAAGGAACAAAACCCTGCACGTCACATATATTCCCAGTGTCTCATGTAGACTTCTCTGCAAAAATGAGTGAATTCACTTTATGTTAATATGCAAACATCTGCTTCACAATGCAGAACTTGTGTTATTTCTCTTTCTCACTTTCTACCTGGAAAAGTGAGAAATTAGAAATTGCATACCTGTCTTGTTTAATTCGCCTCTAAACTGGAGGATGTTAATTATTATAATGTGTTTAGTCTAGTCAGGCTTTTCTTCAATATTCACCTTAATCTTCCATGAAGCAGAGATTTCATAGTCTCCCTATGAAATCAAAATGATCTATGCTTGCAGGCCAACGTGCATAATTATTGGCTTAAATCAACCAAATTGATAGATGCAGAATGAAGAAGATGCAGAGTGAAGATTAAGATGTGCAGCTCAAATGTGTATTACAAGGAGAAGATGGATTACATGTACGACTTTGCTTGTTAAACAAACAGTTTTTTGCTAGGCTCACGTTTTTTTTATTACTAGCAAGTATGATCTGATAAATAAGTAACGACCTGCATTTGAAGAGAAGGTTATATTTTAATAATTCTGTGGTATTTGGGGGCAATGACAAAACGGAACAGACACGTAAATGTCATGCCATGCGATTTTAAACTATTTATAGTAAAGAAAATAAACTAAATATTCTGGATTGTGAGATGTGTCGGTCAGTAACATCAGTGGTGAAAATGTGGCTGTGTGTGAACAATGTCGTGACAGGTGTTGTGAAGTGTAGAAATAAACCAAAGGCCAAACAGACGGGGGTTGAAGGCAGGGCAGAGAGAGAGAGAGAGAGAGAGAGAGAGAACGAACAAGCCATGCTGAAGGCTAGGCCCTTTTCTAGGGAGCACTGGGCCCAGGTGTTCCTGATCTTCTCACACCTAAGACAGAGACACACACTCACACACACACACTGACAGGCAGGTAGAGGCCATCACAATAAGCAGCCATGATACGTTTTGTAAAAGAATAAAACATTTATCGACAAACGCAGTATTTTCCCTTCATTTATGTCTCAGCTGTGATGTCGTTGTGCTCATTATTTCATGCCCACCAGTTTCTCGAGGGTTCACTTTTATTTTTAAGCTCATTTTTACTTTACCTTCCTGTCTGACTAAATATCTCGTTCTTACCTTCTCTCCATCATCCATCTTTGCCGTCTGCACAGTATGAACCCAGGGGTCCAGGTCGGCCTCTCTATCAGCGCCGCATCTCCTCCAGCTACCCAGATGAGCCGTCTCCAGCCAACACCCACAATGCCCTATCCCAACAGCCCCAGCCCTGTCCGTCAGACCCCCAGGACCACCCCCATCCGCACATACAGCATCATCAACACCCACACGCCCACTACGTTTATCCCTCACATGACCCTTGGCCCAGTAATGGTGGGGGTCCCGGTCCGTTCCAGAACATTCCATGTAACGGAGCCGGCACACTTGCTCAGCACCGGGAGATTCTGGGTAAGTATCACCAGATATGCTGCTGTTAGGATTTATGATCGTGTCATGTTTTGTTAGTTTTAAGTCACAGCTGTGTGTTCTGTAAACTAAATGTATGATCCATGTCTGATCTACCTCTCCTGTCATGTTGGTGCAGCTTCCAAAGCCCTTCGTCAGACAGAGGAGCAGGTGAAGGCTGAGGCCACAGCAGCACAGCAGACGCACCCACACCCACACCCACACCCACACCCACACCCACACCCACACCCACACCCACACTCCCTCAACTCCCTTCAGCACCTTGGACAGTTTCCTCCTCTCATGCCCAATAACAAGCAGCAGCAGCAGCAGCAGCAGCAGCAGCCGCCACCACAGCAGCAGCAGCAGCAGCAGCAGCAGCCACCACCGCCACCGCCGCCACAGGCCCCCACAGAGCCCAGCCAGGGGGCTCCAAATTTAAACAAACCACCCACCATGTCCTACGCGAGCGCCCTCCGTGCTCCACCCAAGCCCCGAGCTGTTCGCCCTGAACAGGTCAAAAAGAACAGCGACCCTCTCTCCCTCCTTCAAGAGCTGAGAATAGGAAGTTCAAATGGTAGCAATGGGTACTATTCCTACTTTAAATGAGTGTCACCTCTCCCACATAATTAATAAGTGATAAGATTTAAAAAAAAAAAAAAAAAAAAAATTACAAAAAGAAAAAAAAACTAAACAAAAAAGGCAAAACTGTTTCTAAAAACAAAAAAAATAGTGCAAAGTGCATTTATAAATTGTTTCTATCAGTAGGTTTGTTTTATCCATTTTGTTTAATTTTAACTTTTTATTTGTAAGTCATCTTTTCTCCTGTTTCACATATCTGTGAAGAAAATAAGTATATATAATGAATGCATTACTGGTATATATACATACTCATTATGTATATATGAATATATACTTATATTATCTACACTTGTATATGTACGTAATGCTAAAAAAAAAATTATAAAAAATTAATAAAAAAGGCGAGACTTGGTTGACCACTTAGCTTCCTGTTTTCCTTTCCTTACTGAAGTTGGTTTGTTGGTTACTAAATAAGTATGTTTATCATTTTGTATTCCTCTGTTTCGAGTGGACGTTAACGTCTTGATTTTCAGACTACTGTAGTTGTGGTAATGGACAAAAGCTAAGTGGTCAACTGACAGAAACTACATGGAACAATGTATAGAAGTAGATAATTTTCCTCTAATCTGTACATATAAAGAAAATAAAAGACTGAATTGTATGCCACAGACATGTCCTTAAATTCCTGTATCATGCTAGCATTTGCATTATGAATTCTTTTCCATTCGTTGGCTTCTGATCCTTAATTCTTAGACATCTTTACCTGGGAATCATCTCCAGTGATTTAGTAGTTTATGTGATTATTTACTGAAAAATAACAATACAAATATTGATAGCATATTTTCCTTTTCAACATTGCCTCATCAGCAACAATAGAAACAGTGTGAAAATGTCATAATAGCAACAATCATGTCATTCCTCCTTTGGTTTGCTTTAAGGATCAGAGAACACCAGACATTGCTTTCTGTGATAAGATTGTCCCGAACTGCTTCGCTTGTGGCAGGTCATTTTATTTCATTTTATTTCTTCTCTTTGTTTGTTTGTTTGTTTCATTTTATTTCTTCCGTTTTGTTTTTTTTTGTGTTGTTTTTTTTGGTTAGTTTCATTTTATTTCTTCTTTGAGACAGTCATTACATTGTGGCGGAGTTACTTCTCAAACCGTGTCAACAAAACATTCACTGGGGGAATTGTTTCAATAACTGCTGGGGATACAAAATGTGGTTGTTTTTTTTTTGTTTTGTTTTTTCCGATAACGGACATTGAATTTTTTTTTTTTTTTTTTTTTAAAGTTTCAGTGCTCTGAGGGTTTGTGAAAGTGAGAAGAGAGTGGTGAGGTCAGATAGGTCACGATAGGTAAGTTGAAACTGAGGGTGGGATCAACACTGCCAGCCGAACATTTTTGAACACAACAAATTTTAGTGTTTTTGTTTAAATCTTAAGTATTATTAATTTACCCTGAAATTGGAAAATGTGCATAAAGAATATTGTGGGTGTGAAATATTTCTGGCCTTTTTGTTTTAATGGAAATGGTGTAGCTCTTAGACACACTGTTGCAAACAGCATACTGTGAATTAGTTTGATGCTACACGTCTCACAGATGTTTTCTTTATCTTTTAACCCCTGAGTAATATGAAACTTACAGTGAACAACCACCTATGTTGTGTCATATTAGCTCCCAGTTCCACAAGATACACAGATCATTTCCCATAAAATTCAAAGTCAAAAGCATCTCCTAATTCTTAATCATATTTTCCATTTACAGGGCACTGTAAACACACTGCTTGAGATTTAACCAAAAAACAATAAGCTGTTCAAAAAGGTCTGACTCATAGCGTGTCTGTTTTCAGGCTGTGCATAGACTGAAATGGTAATGTCATGGAATTTGTTTCTGGTCATTCAAAGAATTAAACTCTTCAACTTTTTCAGGGTGATTGGACTGATACAATGACAGTGACACAAAAAGAAAGCGCTGACCATGCCTTTCATCTGCTCCAGCCACATACGTTTTTCTTTCTCCTGCGTCCCAAAAACACACCACGAACCCAACACAGGAGCGTTCACGTTTGAACTCCAATCAGACAGCTGCTTGTTATTGGTTGACACACAAGGAGGCTGCACAGCTACACAGCTGCAGGTGATATATAAAAAGATGCTGATGCAGTATAGCTGCCCATGTTTTTCCTTTATGATAAAAGCAATACTGGAAACTGTCATCCAGTGCCTGTTTGCTGTTATATGTAATTCGTTAACTGTTAAAACATCACTGCCCTTTCTGCAAATTGGTCTAATTGTAATGAGATGTGTCACGGCTTTCACATGGCAGTAAGTCACCATTTAAATCTCTTCAAATGTCACTTCCCCAGAAAGCTAACACCCCACGGCTAACTACTTAGATGCGTTTCGAACAGTCAGCGGAGAGCTTCACACAGGCTATGGTTTGTTTTTCAGTTGTGACATTGTGATTTCAAAGGTCCAGATTTTTTGACTTAGCAGAGAACAACACATAACTTGTAAATATGCATTTTCTAGGTATTTACAAACAAGAACTTTGGGAGCGCCTCAATTTTGTAGAAGCTGTTCAAAGAAGAGGTATGCCCTTTTTAATTATGCAAATTCACAAAAAAAATAATAATTCTAGAAATGGACAACAACAACCCAGCTGGTAGTTGCAACATGTTGTTGTAACTTTTTAATTTTTTTTTTTTAAGACGGTGTCTGGCTGATTTGACAAAGAGGAGACTTTCTGTTGCAGCTGTTAAAAGATGACTTCTTTCACTGTACAATACGTATTTTTAAGTATATGTTGCTGGATTTGTCCTGGTCTGTTTTCTCACCACTTTACAGCTGTGTAACAATCAACATGGATTTTTTTTTTCTCTCTCTTTTGTTAATGTGAAGACTGTTTTTCTTTTCATGCATGTTGAGATGACCTGGCTGGTTTTTATCCCTGTTTTTATCAGTTTGTATTGATTTGTGGATGAAAAAAAAAAGAAAAGGAGAAAAAAAAAAAAAAAGCTTTTGTTCAACCTACAGAGTCAAATTTTGGTATATTATTTGATGTGTACAATAACTTGTGACATTATCAACAAAACTATTATAATAATTTACTAACATGTCAATCAAATATGTAATGGTCATGTAAGTTCTTTTTTTTCTGCAGTTACTTAGCAGGGCTAAAGCTGAGGTTGCTCCCTGGTGTGTGGTGAATTTGCGATGCTTTCGGACACGTTTGTTTGGGGGGGAATCAGTTTTTCCACGAAACAGTCGTTGGCTAATCTCTGAAGTTGTGCAATACTAATATTTCACCGCTTCTTCAGCTACACTTTTATTTATTTTTGAAGCAGAAGAGATTGAGCCAAAGACATTGTAAAGGGATTTTAATTGCATTTTTCTCTCTCTCTCTCTCTTTAGTGCTGATTTGTTTTTAAGGCTTCACTTTTCTCCTCTCAAACATCTTTATATTTTAGAGAAATGAGTTTGACATGATCTTTGCCTGGAAATGAAGGGGACTGACTCTTCAAATGAAGTTGGAGTTGAAATGTTCTCACCTCCCAATATTGCACCATTTATCAGTTGATACCAACCAACCTGTGTGTGTGTGTGTTTGTGTGCGTGCGCGTGTGTGTGTGAGTCGGTGTCAGTGTCATGGAAAGGGAGCAACCTTTTGCCCAGCCAGTAGAGAGCACTGTGTTCAGCCTTCTATAAACGCCACATCTCTTCCTGTTATCTGTTTGCTCTCCTCTGTTCTTCCCTCGCTGCAGTGAATCAATGGCACACCTGTTCTCCCAGCCTCCTAGTCCCATTGGTTCCTCCCTCGTGGGTACAAAATAATGAATAGATCTGTTTTACTCTTTACTCATTTCAATTGGTGGTGGTTATAATAAAGGATTTAGACTGTGTTTCAAAGGTTTATTTTCTTTTTTATTTGTTTCTCTATTAAAGTGTTTTTATTGAAACTCCTTGAATTCTATGTCTTTTTTCCCCCCCTGCATTGGTCTACATGGTGTTTGGTAAAATGCAGTTTACATATTTGAATTTGATTGTTTTAAATTAGTTTAAAACCTTGAAAGCAGCAACTTGACATCAGATTAATTCCTCCTTCTCCACTGCCACCTGATAAAAAAGGTCAAATCAGCAGCAGCTTCTGTTGCTTCGTCACATGGAAGCAAAGGAAGCCTGAACACAAAGTGATGTCAGAAGTTTTCCAAAGCTTTTCAAGTTTTAATTTTCATTACAAAGTCATAGCTTATAACAAACAAACCCACACAGAATCTACTGAATTCCACAACTTGTCTGGTTTCATGCCATATTCAATGAAAAAAATTTAAAAACATAAGACTAAGAATACACAAAGCACATGTCAGCTGTTGGCACTACTTTTACTATTCCTGTTTGTTTTTTTCTCTTTTTTATTTCAGCTTTTAACACATTTTATCTCTCATAAACATTGTAAAAGTGTCAGTCAAAAAAAAAACAAATTAGATCTTGAATAGATGCTTAACGGAGCAGTTTGAACTGCCTCAGGTTTTGCAGAGAAAGGTCAAATGTATTAACTCCTACGCTGCTCACTTATATATACATGGCCAGAACAGTAGCAGCTGTCATGGGCGATGCCAAGCAAAGTGAAAACAAATGTCTGGTTGAGAGACTGTTAAATGTCTTAGGATACCCACAGCTACAGTACAATATAACTGCAAGATCACACAGGGACCTGTCTAGAAAAAAAAAAAACACAAGGAGCAGGAAATGTCTCTGCAATTTTTTAATTTATGTATCCTAAAACTTTTTTTTTTTTTTTAATCAGATAATTAGTTTACTTGAATGACTCTGTTCTATCATCTCATTCATACTTTGTTCCTGTGGAGGCCTGGTAAGAGTCTTAGCCCCCATGTCTCCTCCAGAGGTTGTGCTGCTGCTTCTCAAACGCAGCTGAACCAAAGTGGTTTGAACTTTGCCCTCCAGCCCTGGTCCACGTGTTCACTGTACTCACTGTCGCTGAGTCTGCAAAGCTGGAACTGACCAGCATTGTCATTCAAACTGCGGACAGGTTCGATTGAAATGTCAACTTTAATTGACGGTTGTAATGTTGCTAATAATAGAGCCGTGTCATGTTTCCTTTTCATATGTGTTTGTGGGATTTGACGGGTGAATGACAATTTAAAGAAGGCAAACAATGAGAGATTTTTTTTTTTTTTTTTGCCTGCAAATTAGACTAAAGCTTGTGGATTTTTATGTTCTCTTTATGTTGTAATACTTTTTTTCCCACACAAATCAAATGGGTTGTGACGCAACACAGAAAATGAACAGAGATTTTTTTGTATCAGCTCGGTTTGGGAGCTGTCAGCAAAAAGTAAAAGGCCTTGTATGTGCACCTGCTAGAGCTGAACCTTTTCCAGCATGATCAGTGCTGTGCTGTGACTGTGTGGGTGTTTAGCATTCAGCCTGACACACACACACACACACACAAACCTGCTCTGTGCTGCTGCTTTGCTCTGAAATCATTCCTTTACCCACATTTTTTTTTTAAACTTTGAAGGCTCTCTATAAGTCTTAGAAATATACAACTTGACATACGGATCTTGACTTGTCCTACCTATTGTAAGTGAGTGATTCCTGGACCATACAAAAATCAACAGCTGAACATTAGATATGTACAAGATATCATACATAATGCAGTACATGAAATCAAGTTATCATGTTGTCAGGCCATAACTGTATTTACTAAATTCTCTTATTGTCTTAATGTCTGTTTTAACTAAGGCGTGCAAGACCATGGAAACATGGGTGGTGACCTCTATATAAGCAGATGATAAAGGATGAGATGCGAAGGATGGGGAGGGGGGCATGCTAAAAGTGCTTTCAGATATATGCAAATATTTGGCCCAGGTCTGCTCTTGCTGAGAAGTGTGATGGTTTTTTTAAGCCACAGGTCGGATCTGAGCTCTGGTCTCCAACATGAGCCAAACCTACGGAGGCGGTGGAGAGGACTTCTGTATTTTACACTGTGCTGGGATACAGGATAAGGCAAACATTCAAAACTCCAACAAAAGGTCCATATTCAGGTTGTTGTGTTATTGTAGAGGCGAATTTCCCATTAAGGCTATTAAGTCCATCCACACCAGAGCCAGACCCTACCCTTTTAAGGCCTGCTCCCATTCTTGAATCTAATACCTGTTATCAAAACAAAGGACACAGTCACTCTCATCCTGCTTTTCATCTGTCTGTGTATCTATCACTCTGCTTGCTCTGGCTCGGCGTCCATGCAAGTCTCCCACGGATTCCTGGGCATCTGGGGCATGGAAAGAATCAGGAGGGCAATGCCAGTGAGAAAGAGGAGGACAAAGCTGGTGCAGGCGCAAGCAAAAGACCAGGAGTAGTAGTAGTCGATCCAGATGGTGTCCTCGCTCTCGATCATGCGTTTGACTGATTGACGCATCACCTCCAGCGAGATGAAGGAACAAAGACCTGGGAGAGGGAGAGAGGCGTCGGTTACTTTATGTGACAGCCTAGAGCAACACTTCTGTGTGCAGCGGGCACAAATCAACACTGAACCCACCTGCGAATGCAAAGAACATGCCAGCCGGTTTGAGGAGGTAGTCTCTTCCTTTGCCCTTCCCAGTGCATGATCCCAGCAAACACAGAGACCCCAGTATCATGAATCCCAGACTGAAGATGGAGATGGCTGCAGCGGAGATGTTGTACTCTGGAATGAAACAGACCCCAGGGCGTTGGCGAACATTTTAAATTCTATGAACTGTCGCTATTGTCATAATATTATAGACATATGTTTAAAGCTACAATCCTTCTCTTTAGGAAGAAAAACCAAGGTCTGAATCCACTATTTCATATATTTCTTTGATTGACAAATACAAAGAAGCCAGACAGTGGTTAGAAAGGCACATGAGATCCATCACAGTTTCTACAATCAATAAGAAGGCACTGCTTTAACAAGCAGAAATGAATTATTGAGAAGACATGCTCCTCTGTTTCAAACTGAGTAATGGCAGTTCAGCATGTATTCGGGATGTTTAGTTGATGATTTGACTTGAGACATCTTGTGTTTGTGTTTGATTTCTTGAAGGTTGAATTATTACATATATCTTTTTAAAGCGGAGGCCACACTGTAACTGTACTGACACATTTTTGTTACACTTTGTTTTGCATTTCATCCATTTACCAATCAGCTGGTTTCTTACTCCTGTAGAAAACTCATGCAGTCATTAGTGTCAGGATAAAGCTGCTTTATTCTATTATTCTCATTATTGTCAGCTAATCCCATGTCGAGACCAGAAGCAGGAATATCTGATGTTGAATCTCAGTACTCACTTCTCCATATTCAGCTCCAAGCCAGTGTTTATTCATTATTATTATTTTTTTAAAGGCAAGTCATTTCATCCTAAAACATCTGCGCACAGAAGTTAGTTAGCGCACAAAGTTACTGAACAAGGAGCTAATTTTTGGGGACTATTTTCAGCAGCGGATTAATACATATTTGGTGCACTAGTGAGCTTTTACAGCAGCAGGACAGTGTATGTGGGATAAACTCAAAGACAACTACAGTAGCCATGTTTATGGTGATGAGGGGACACGTCACCCAGTGTGGTTGATTGTGTTTTTTAACAGTGCATGAGACTCAGCTTTACCAGACTATTAGAAAAATATGTCTCTTTGGTCCTTGTGTTGACAGATAGAGTGCGTCTGTGCAGCAGGAACAGAAGCTGGCTTGTTTTTCTGAGCGGAGAGGTGGATAAGGACGTGAGGCCTTTGATCTGCCTCCTGCTCGCCTGTGAACCGTGCCCAGGGGAGAGGCGCTCCTTTGGGGGAGACAGCCTTCATCTGCTGCTGGCAGGGGAGGATGGGCCGCACCCTGATCACTCTGTGTTCTCTGAGATACTCTACGTCTGTGGAGCTCATTGGCTCACTCAGCCTGAAACACCAAAGTTTCTCAACACCAACAGTGAGGTAATCTTAATGAAAAAGATGCCCCTGTTTCAGTCGTACTCATATCCATCCATAATCCTGCCTGGGTTTGAAGTCATAGTGCTGCAGTATACAACACTAACAGCTGATCTGTGTGTGTATCAGTGGCGTGCAGTCAGGGCAATCAAGGCAAGCTGTGCTTGTCCAGTTAAAGCTAAAATTAGACATCAAATAGAACAATACTTCAGTGGAAGTGACATCTCTGATCTCAGAACAGCTTTTTGTCCCATACAGGGTCTGTTACCTGTTTACATTCATTATGTAATTTACTGCCCTCTTGTGGTGGCAGCAGGGCATTGTCTCTGGAAGCTAGCTCGACTTGCAGTCATTGTATTTATTGTTTCTATCATCTTTGTGGGCGTGGCCAAGCCAGCTTCTCAGTTATGATTCGCATTAAACGCGAATGTGTGTAGAAACTTCACACTGAGAGGCAGCAGCAGCAAGTGCACCAGCCAGTTTCACCGATTTATCATCTTTCTGCAAGATGGAGTAATTTTGAGAAGTTGGAGAGAATATTGTTACACAAATATCGCAGCTCTGTTCAGGGATAGCTCAGCAAGTAGCTGGTGTGCGTAGCGGGCGAGAGAGAGAGAGAAACAGAGAGAGAGAGAGGGAGTGGTCAAGCTGGCAACAGGAACTGAAAGTTAGCTTGTTAGTTAGCAGTTAGCAGTGTAGCTGTGAACATACAGTATGATGTATGTTCACTTTAGGCTGTTTGTCTGTTTGTTAGGCTGCTGCGACTTCTCAACACATCTCTGTGCTTCAACTACAGTCTGGACGATCAGCCAGGGAAGAACAACCCTGAGGCAGGTGAAAACACTGGCACTGGGGTGTGGCGCTGTCAGTTAATGGTAAATATGTTCAAGCTACCACAGAAGTGAGTTTTACTGCACATTTGATACATTTACTGTCAGTTTAGTAAATTATCCCAATACTTCTTCATCCAGGAAGAAGAAAGGTGCAGATGTCCAGGCAGAGGGCAACAAGGTGCAGGAGAGGGACTTTCAGCACAGGAGACACAGGCAGCACAAAATCATGAGACCGGGCAGGACATGAATTTATGAGCGATTTTATTTGCTGCCGCTGCTGCTGCTGCTGTCATCAGGAAAAGGTATGTTTTAATCATGTCCTATTTTTGATGTGAAGTAAACAGCTGAATCACTGTCGGGTGGTGGGGGTGGTGGTGGGGTGGGGGGGTACTTGGCTCTGCTTGCCTATCTGTAAAAGTCACCACATGCCTCTGTATGTATTTTAAACTCATTTATATATCTGTGTGTATATGTACAGTAGGTTCATACCCATGTTACATGTATATAGACATGTGCACATGATGCTTTTCATATGTAGAGGAAAGATTTGACTGACTAAGGTTATATAAATACAAGGTTCAGAATTTGTTTTAGCTCCCTCTTTTGAATAGATTTGACACATGCTCATCTTTTCTGTCTGTGTCTCTTCACTGCTTCAAAGAAGAAGTGCAAGTTTGATTCCTTCATGCTTTGCGTGCCCTGAGAAAGAATGAAATTTCACAATTTTGTATAGTTTATGTGGGTTAGTAAAATGTATGGAAAACTTCCATAGGCCCAGATCGATTCATAAAGTGTCCTTGACTATTCTAAACTTGCAAGATTATTATTACCCTCGATTTGTTTTTTACTGGGAACTCCCTATGGTGGACAAGAGTCGAGCTGTATGGATGGATGTGCCTGTGGTGACATACATGTACTATGTTCATTCAACCTAAAGTACCATTATGGTATAGCCAAATGGCTCAGTCAAGAGTGAATAACACGACAGGGAACTTAGGTCAGTGCTGCAATCATTACAGCAAACTTGCAGCGTGTCCCTCCAGGGCTAGCCATCAGCACTGGGATGCTGCATATATATATGTGTGTGTGTGTGTGTGTGTGTGTGTTGGAGGACGGGGGTACTCTCAAATGCATTAGCATCTCAGAGTTTAGGGTGTGGGGGTGTGTGCGACTTTGTCCACAAGCCTCACATTCACACCCCAGTAATTGAGTCTGACAGTGCTCCACATGTGCTCAGCACCCTAACGCACACTACATGGGAGGGCTGTCATCCAACATGCGTTGGCTGGGCTCAGTGAGGCCGTAGCTGTAGAGCAGGGTCACTGAAGAGAGGATGGAAGGGATGGAGGGGAGAGGAAATGTTGACTGTACTGTATGAACAGAACATCTCTTGCACTATTCCTAACGCATGGTATATGTGAGCGACGTATGACAAATAAATACATTTTCCAAACACATTAGTACATGCATGAAAATCTTCCAACATAATCCCTAACAAAAAATGTCTAAAGAACTCTGCCACACTTAAAAAATAAAATATATCACATGCAAGGCAACGTTAGTGCATTATCTGTGTGGCCTCTGTCGTCGGCAAAGGGATGGTGTGGTGTTGCAAATGATGACTTGTGGAGGCACATTGACTTTTAGCTGCAGCTGCAGAGAGAGTTGGGACAGTTCGATGTCCGATGACAGGTTTTGTCATTGACAGACGGTTGAATACACCTGCTGTGACATCGCTGGCTGTGCTGTGCTCAGAAGTGACACATGAATGAAAATCTGGACCCACGGAGAGCAGCAGCAGCAGGTGAGGTCAGCTGGGAAACCGAGGTGCAGCTGGTTTGATGTTAAACTTCACACAGACTGGGGTGTCCCGCAGAACATATGAATTCACAAATTAGTCTTTTTCACTCTCAGACAAGCTTGAAAGAAAGTAACCCGACACATGTAGAGCCAGTGCTGCAGACCTACCTTTTTGTGTTTTATATTCAAATATCTCAGTATCCTGCCCTGGAGTGAAGTGCCTGAAGTAAGTGCAGTTTTCATCTGTGGAAAGAAAGAAAACAGGATTTAGTTTAAACCTGCATTAACTGATATATTTTTTAGCCACTTTCTATCGTGCAATACAAGCTGCAAACACAAAATCTCCATATTTTCACCTTGTCAAGTTGGTATGGCTAACGTGCTGTAGCAAACAGCAGCCTATTTACACATCCAGCAGAGGCAGAACAACATTACCATTCATCTGGAGTCATGTGTGTGTCCATCTCATTAATGTAAGTCACATATTTGATCTTACATTGATCTTCACCAACTCCTGATAAAGTCTAATATTTCAGGTTTTATAGCTGCTAAATATTACACTACACTGACTAGCTACCCGCTAACATTGTCTGCAATTTAATGTTAAGCAGGTAGTTCTTCTCTTTTTCTTTTTTTAACTGAAAATAGCTGTTAAGCATTGTAAACGGGGTTGATGATAAATTCATGATGATGATGAATTCACAACTTGTACACAATAAAACTTGACTGGATTCGACTTAACTTTCCTTGATATATATATTTTTTTTTTTTTTTTTTAGCACTTAGTCATGAACTTTCATTAAATCTAAATATCTTCATATGCAAATACATGCTTAAAAAGTGAAGGAGCAATTAAGTGAGGGTCATGTAGTGGAGGCATTAATATAATAGTTGATTCGTTGAAGTGGCACCGTGGTGGAAGCCTTTGGCTGCTTTCAGCTCTGATGACCACAGTTTGCTGTGTGTTTGATTCTCTTGTATTTCAGACCAAAATCTTACTGTAACACACATCAAGATTCCTAAATTCAACCAGATCTTAGTTGCAGGCAATAAAACTAAAGCTTTAAATGGGTTTACTCTGTCAAGTTGAGAAAGTTGTGTCTTTCTCTTTGCTCAACCTGTGAACCTTTTCACACCTCTGCTCAAGCTTTGCTGCACATACCTATGCACCAATGGCTGTACTCCACCCGTCATGTTATGCTGTGTCAATATGATACTTCAATAGAACGATTCACACTGTCTCGTATTTATCTCACATTGTTTTTCCAGAGGCATATCACAGTTTGACACCCCAGGGATAGATTTACCACTAAACTGGTTGCGTGATGTTGTGCAGAGTCCTATTCTGCTCTGTGTGGTTTGACTGTCAAAGTAAAAACGGTCACAGAAGACATCACATTCAATATTTCTTGGACAGACGAGGTGTTAAACCTTAGGGATTTGTGCAAATAAAGCCAGACTGCCGTGTGTGATCAGGGGATGGGTTGGATAGAATAAATACTCTGATGCTCTGCCAAGCATAAAAAAGCCTCATGAACCCAGTGTAGAAACAGGAGTGGTTTCATGTCAAATCTTGATTACATTTGACTTATCTCATTCCGTATGCGTACTGTTGAGGTTTAAAACTATATACAGGGTTAAAAGCAGTTAATGAAGTGCACACAGAGCAGCTCTCACTTCCAACGTCTGAGACTTGACTTCCTGTAGCATGTACCTCTGAAAGCAGGAGACATTAGAAAGAAATACGATGTAGGTTTGGATCATCGTATTTGCAGAGGGAGTGAGAATGTTTATGCATGTAACGCCAGACCACCATGCCACTTAATCTCGTGGAAAGTCAAGTGCATGTCACTCATCTGGGTTATGCTATGAGGTCTCCGCTCACATGCATTTTCCTAATCCCCTTTTCCATACAGTCTCACCATGGGACATCAGTGAAATGCTTTCATGTGGAAATATGTCGCTCTGCGTGGTATCATATCATGGTTAGCACTCAACAACCCACGCTGGGAGGGTGCATCATTTTCCTATACCCCGTAAACCATGAAAATAACCTGAAATGGATGTGAGGAGGCCCTAAAAGGAAACAGCACAGAGCAATTTGATAGAATAGGCACAAACAATATCTGTGAATCATTTTTTGCAAGTCATGTTAATATTGCAATGTTCACAAAAGCCTCCACTGAAATCACAACCTTTTATTACACACACAAAAAGTTACAAAAAGATGTTTTTTATGAATGAGGACAGGGACTGGCCATCAGAAAAAGAAAACACAGCGGTTGTTACTAAGCAACAAGCGCCTGCGTTTTTCACTTTAGAAAACACACATGAGAGTGTGATAGAGGCTCGTTAGCTATTTCTTCAGAGTAAAAGCTTGTGTTAAAAAGGAAGGGTTGTCTTTGAACTCCACTCATTTCCCAAAACTGTGAATACTCACGGTTTTTGAAGGAACGCTCATCCTCCTCTGAGTCTGCTCAATCCCTGTGCTGTAACACAACTTTTTCTCAATAACGGGAAACAGTGTTGTCGTACTCCACTTGGAGTTGGAGACTGACTTTTTTTTTTATTTGTCAGTTTCAGTGCATGCGTGCACATGTTTGTGAGCGCATTTGTTCGGCTATTGTGTCACACAGTGAATAAGCTCCCTTTCAAATGGTGACAGCTGTGTCATTTGTGTTTAATGTACATCTTTTTTTATTTGTGAGTCAGCTCTTTGACTGTGTCAGAGTGGAGCGCTGGAGCCCATCTTGGAGCTCAACTCAGATTCAACCTTGGTGGCTCGGACTCGGACAATGGGGACTTGGCTTGCACTCAACTGGAGACTCGACTCGGACTCGAGATGTAGTGACTCGACTACAACACTGGCAGGAAACAAGGTCTCTGAGTGAGATATATCTTCTTTTTTTTTTGCAGCACAAGCACAAGTGGATCTTCATTCACTAAAGGCACATCTGGTTTGTTATGCATGTTCAAGTGGAGCCACTCAGCGTTTATTAGAACTTGGAGTGCATGCTTTGAGCTCATTATCTGTATCAAGTAGCTTTATTGTGTTGCCCAATTACACCTTTTTGTACCGTCTTCAGGGTGCAAGCAAAAATATGAGGAAAAGCTGGTGGTCATAAATTAATCTGTATTCATCTGTGGACGCATGCTGCCACAGAAGAACACACACACACACACACACACACACACACACACACACACACACACACGCCACTGTTGAACCACTTGTTCTTGGTCCTTATTCTGCAAATGCCGGTCTGTCAAGTTCTGCAAAGCCTCTCATGTTCCTAGTAGGGCAATCCGTCATCCCTCCAGAGATCAGGTGAGGACATTGGATTAGCAGCATCTCTGCACATGTCATGGCAGCACCTTTTATAGCGTTGATGTGTAGTGTCAATTCTACAGTGTAAGTTTGGCCCAGAGCTCTCAAGCTGTGCTAATATTTTGATGCCTCTATTTAACTGTTGTTCCCTTCATCATTCTTAGGTCTGTCAACTATGACAAGTGAAGACAAGTTCACTTACCTTTAGCAAGGTCAACACGAGCGTACATGCCACCAAAATTACATTCACTGTCGGTACATTAGTGGCTTTTCCTGCAGAGCTCAGCTGATTTTAGTGCAAAACGTTTTAATAATTCATGTGCAAGATGTATAACTACAAGGGAAGAAAACCAATATTTTTACATTTACTTCTGATGCCAGTCAGACTTTGTGAGCTTAAGCACTCACGCTCCAAATAAGTTTTGATTTTATAACATGTCTATCCCCATATATGATACCTATCCCTGGGTTGCTCTGCAACTTGAGTGCTTACAAAGGTGAAGTACCAGTGGTTCCACTAGCTTTTCGGACTATGCATCCCACCCCGGGAGAGTGTGAAGTCATTTCAGTGGCTATGTGAGCTGCACGGAGATGCCAAGCTTCAGGAAGGTCTCGTGGGAACAATTTGTTGGGTGGGACAGAGCTATGTCTAATGCTTCCAGGTGGCCCCGTCACTCAGAGGAACGCTGGACTTGACGAGAACACTTGACCCTCCTGGCTTCCACCCAAGACAGCTGAGTATTTACATGGCCTATTTTTGTAACGACAACGACTGCTTGCTGAGCAGTTTGCACAGCATTCAGTCATTAGAGCACAAAATTCAAAGTGTTTGCAGTGTCTTTGAAAATGAAACACAGAGGGGAGCAACATGGAGGAGGTTTGTAACTTAGCTGGTTTATAGAATATCTGATGTTGCTTACGTACAGCCCACAGCAGCTCAGAAAGCCAATATATATATAATATAATATATATAAGAGATCCCAATATGAAAAGAAAGCAAGACAACAAACTAGAGTACAGCACCTGAAACTAAAGAAAAATAGTCCTCAGGTAAATTTAAGCTTGGGGTGAAACTTTCTTTCTTAGAGCTGATACAGCATATAATTTAAGTGTGCATTGTGAACATCAAGTTTCTTCAGAAATCATCTCAGCATCTGCACTTCATCAGCAGTCAATCTAAACACAAACGCAGCCCATATTTTCCAGATGAGTGTCCCACAGCACCTCCTCGCACACTGTTAAAAGTCCTGCTTTGGATCAGAGGTTGACACCTCTCTGAAGATGTGTGGCTACGATAAACAATAATGTTCCTCTCCAAATACAGCTATTTGGCCTGGAGAAACCCCTGGAGGCTGAGGGAACTACTAGATTTACTACCTTCTTAAATAAAGGGTGCCAGGGTGGCCGTCACATATCAAGTGTATTGTAGCAGCTGTGAAAATCATTTGTTAGCATCCAGTGGCAAGTAAAAGCAATATAATATAATATAATATAATATAATATAATATAATATAATATAATATATAATGCAGATAGAGGCTCTATAATTAGACATATTTGACACTTGCCACAGTCTGAAGAATTCCCTGCATGTCTGGTGTGGGTAGAGCTGTTTTAGTATATTCAGCACATGCCTGAACAAATGAACCACCCTCAGGCATTTCATCTGCTCCTGGACCAGCCCTGAGGGGGCAGACAGTGTCTGGGATTCCCAAAAGTTAAGCAGCTGCCATCAGTTAGGACATAGGACAAATGTGGGGGAAGACTCCAGCCTCAGGATCAGACAATAATCAACAGTTAGATATTGACCGCTCAGATGACAGTCACCAGGCCAACAGTGTTGACTGTGATGAGTGACCCTCACCTCAGACAAAAAGATGTGAGTCATTACTAGTCAGCAACCGCTCAACACTGTTTACACCCGTTTTATTCAATTACAGTTTGCTTCTTATTTAAGCTGCTGTAAGAGCATCTGTTATCATACAAAGTTTATTTTGAGACATTAATGGCAAAGTGAACCCTTGTTAAGGTATCGAAATACACATGACCTACTGGCAGACTGCATTATGTCAGCATCATTAATGGCTGTGGTGGAATAAGTATTCAGATCATTCACTTAGGTAAAATTGTTAATACCACAGTGTAAACATAGGACATTACAAACAACAATATGCATTCAAAATTACTATTAACAGCAGCAGAACAGAGTCTTCTATTGTATGTTAAATCAAATTATTACGAGCAGCATTTAAATGTTGTAGCTGGTTCGGTTAGAGGTAGAGTTAATTTTAACTACATTATATGCAGCTGCCTTTTTTTTCTGCTTTGAATACATCTATAAACAAGCATCAGATTTTATGAGCTTTGTACATAAAATCTCACTCCGCAAAGTCCCATGTAACTAACGCCATCAAATACTGGAAATGTATAGTGGGGTAAAAAGAAGTGTGTCCTTCCAAATCAGTCAAATTTACATTCAATTCATTCCTCAAAAATGATCAGGAAACTATGGGACCTGTAAAATGTGCACTAGTTCTAGAAATATGCAAGTAAAGTAGCTCATAATTGTACCTAAGTACAGCGCTTGTGTAAGTGCTCTCAGTAACTTTCCATCACTGATTAAGGACCATTTTAAAATCAGTACACTGAGAATGCTTTACGATGTGTTTGTGTATTTCAGGTACAGGCATGAGCGTTGTACGGAGCACCCAGTCAGCTGGTTTTACTGATAAAGACATCCTCACCCAGAGAGGAGGAGCCACCGGGAGAATCAGCTGTTGTGGTGTTTGATGTTTGGTTATTGAAAGCCTGCAGCCCGCTGGCGCTTCATGCCACATGCTCGGGTATCTCTGGTTGACGTCTAATATCTAAGTGGTCTGGCTAAGTCTTTACGACTAACTGGTAAGGTTTCCTCTCAAGGCCTTGTCATGGACCCCGGTCTGCATGGATGTTGTGTCCACCCTGTTTTTTGCCCGGACGAGGGGCAGTAAGGACCATCACCCAACTGAATGAGGTTCAGTGGCAGATTTGAGTTTAAACTCAGCCTAAACTGCAACTATCGCATTTGTTACACCAATGTATTTCACCACCATTAACGATTTCATCAGAAACCATTTGAAAACATTCAGATATCTTTGAGTGTGTTTCAGAAGTCTATTCAAGCAAACCTCAAGTGGTGAAAATACATACATAACGTTTATTATATTATGACAGCCTAAAAGCACGTAACTAAAAACAGGATATTTCTTTTGTTTCACAGGGACGTTTATAACATCATATGACATATGTCTAGTGAGGCTTCATGAGGACCTCTATTCTTAGTAGCTTCATACCTCATGCGCACTGGGCTGGATTGCATAGAGGCACTTCACAGTCCCTGAAAAACAATATTCATACAGTATAGAACGACACCTTCTGGTACAGTGACAAAAAGTGTTGTGTGTCTTTTAGCTTTAATCTAACTTTATGTGCCAGTTAGAGAAGGTTATTGCTCAGAGTTTCTCTTACCTCCAGGCAGGCTGATGGGTCCGCAACCATGCCCCTCCACGTAGTTTTCCGGGGTCATGTAAATGTGCTTCTTGCACAGCCTCCACAGGCCGAAGTGGGCCGCCTCGCAGGTCTCATTCAGTTTGTGCACTTGCGGGCTGAGCACTGCCCAGTGGTCCGTCACCACCGCTGTGAACATGCAAGCCATACCCACCACCAGCACGAAGATGGCAATCTTTATCTTTGTTCGCTTGTGCATGTTTCCAGGAGGTGAGACTTCTTGTTCAGTGAATATTCTTCTCTTGATATGATAATAAAGATAAAAAAATATATATATAAAATTGGATGTTCTGCAATGTGGACACACTGGTCTGTGTCCCAGAGGCTCCTTTCCTCAGTGATTGCAGCAAGCCTCCCAGAAAGTCTCTTCTATGTTTCTCTCTCAGCCTAAGACTAGTGCCTTCTCTCCCCCTGTTGCAAATCTGTGCCTGTGGTTCGAAGGAAAAGGAGCCAGACTGCTCCTGTCCTAGTTTCGAGTCCCCTTTTCCCTACTCACTATGAGCTGCTGCACAACTGAGGAGGCTGCAAGTTTAGACAGACAGCTGTTGAGGTAGATCAGGAAAGTTGATGACCAAACTGACTGTCTGCCATGGTGGGCAATGGGCATACAGGCTGCTGCGTGTGTTGGTAAGTGTTTTGCTGGGGGGGTTTGTGGGGGTGGAGGGCGGGGCAGATGGGGCAGTTGGGGCAGTTGGATGCTATAAATGTGACCAGTGAGTCAAGTTGTCAGGCTGTCTGCTTATCCGGTTACAGAGCCAGTGGGTGGAGGTGTGTAACGTGGGTAACAAGTGGACTCACAAAAACCGATTCCTCTCATCCATATTATAAATTTATGTAATTTCAAAACGTATTGTGAGAGTAGCTTTCCATACTTCTAGTTTCTGTCCATCTACCACGGCCGTGTTTACACTCTCTGTCTTGTCTCTGTAAACTATTTATAAGGAGAAAGTGGATGTGTTTATAAAGAGCAGCGGCTACGCTCCAGCTGTCAGAGGACAGAGGAGTTCCCCTGAAGTAACGATACTGCCTTTAGTAATTCCTCATTTGGCAATTCCTGTCTGGATAACAACTTATTACTATGTTTTATAGTCCAGTTTAAGTTTAAAAGGATCATAACTTTCTTTATCGAGATGCTCAGTGTCTCATCTCTACAGTGTCAAGTTGTCCTGACCTCTCTCCATCCATCCAGAAAATAATCTTTTCCTGCAGCAACAAGTAGTTTATTTTGTCGTACTGGGGAATATGAGTGGAAAAGCCCTAAGTCGCCCCAGAGGCCCAGCAGGAGGAACAATATCTCTTGAGAATAAGGAAACTTTCATAAGTGTTGTACTGTGTAAAGTTCACCAAGTTTACAGCAAGTGAGGAAAAGTGTAGCATGTGGTTTCTGAAAGCCCAGTGCACTCTTGCTATTCCACTGTTATTCCACTGCACCAGGAAAATGGTAATAATGATAATACAGATCAGATATGATGTGAGGGTACTTTAACTTTCATTTTTAATTTAATGCCATTCAGGACATTTTAAAAGTTTTAAAGGTGCATGGACCTGCTCCATTCTTCCGTATTTTATACAGAAAATAGCGACTTCACTTGAGCACAGTGTTCGCGGTTGGTCCAAAATGGCGAGTTGAGACACTCGAGTCCTCACGCAAACCCTGATGCTTACTATAGATGTGTTAGACAGGTGAAAATTTTGCTAATGTTAAATTACACTGTAAGAAAATTGGACATATCTCATTGTAACATCCTCTTCTCTTACGTTTGGCTAGATTTAAAAAAAAAAAATTATCATAGAACCAAATCACCAAAAACTGCTGATAGCTTTAACAAGCTTGGATTTCCTTTTTCTTTAATACTTGAAAATGTACCGTGCAAAATGTTTAAGAAAATATTCTTGCACAGGTGATTTTTTTGCTATAAGAACTGGAGGTAAAAAAGAAAAATGTACTTTAGATTATGTGAAATAGCAAAAGGTGTGCTAATCCCTATGATAATTCCCCTACAGTAAATCACATTGGTATGTCTCTGTTTATCTTTTTTAAGCCTTGTCCCACTTTGAGTCTCTTTATAAGAATTGTG
Source organism: Trachinotus anak (assembly GCF_046630095.1). NCBI lineage: Eukaryota > Metazoa > Chordata > Actinopteri > Carangiformes > Carangidae > Trachinotus > Trachinotus anak. The sequence continues at coordinate 2,345,331 of NW_027273870.1, read as the reverse complement.
ACCCACTTCCCCCTGCAGGCGCCAGTGAAAGTCAAAACGTCCTCACAACAACAAAAGTGGAACTTGAGAAATAACTGGAAACCTGCACTCATGATAAGATGGCATATGTATGAGTGTAGTCTCCAGCTGAGGGATCAGTCAGTCACCAACTACACCCACCCACGTATGTCCCAGAAGGCAATGTGGTACTTCCTCTCCACTGTCTTGGGTGTTTTTACAACCTGTCTCTTAATGTTAGCCACTACTCTTCTGGGTAATGATACTATTTCACTGTTTTACCCAGTCAGATATGACAACATGAGGAGTCCAGCTTTACAATTAACTCTGCAGCACATTGCAAAAGAGCCGTCAGGTTTAAATAACTCTGGTTTATGCAAATTATATAAAAGCACTACCAGTGTTTGGACATGAAAATGAAAGTGAATGCATCCCAAGTGTCCATTATAATCAGCCATCCATCCAATCAGGCAGTAGCAGTCCAAATCAAATGGATATTTCAGTTAGAAATTCTCCAGTTTTCACTTCCAAATAAATAATCTAGTTAAGTGGATAATTTAGAAAATTGGATTAAAGTGGAAATGTGGAAAACCTGTTTGATTGTGATGCTTCGGTAACACCACTGTAAACTTCCTTGAGCCAATATTTCTTCATACTATACGGGAACAATTTAATTAGAACATAAAATGTGTCCACTGCTCAACTATGAAAATAAAGATGATGATTAACACTTATATCGAAAGTTTGTTATTGGACAATGAAATGGAGACAATGGTTTCCTGCAGTGCAGTACTCAGTGTTCAGGTGAAAGCAACTTTCCTGAATTTCCTCCACTGAATTAATCACATTTTCATCTAGAAAGGCCTCCAACAAAGAAAGAGATAAGACCAGTGCACAGACAGATTAGCCATGGGGACTACCAGATGAAATCCCAGACAGGCGCTGGATCGTCGAAACATTCATTACGTTTTTACCAGCTCTCCGATTGACTTTACCAGCTCCATCACTGTCTTTACCAGCTCCATCACTGTCTTTGCCGGCTCCATCACTGTTTTTACCAGCTCCATCACTGTCTTTGCCGGCTCCATCACTGTTTTTACTGGCTTCATCACTGTCTTTACTGGCTTCATCACTGTCTTTACCAGCTCCATCACTGTCTTTGCCGGCTCCATCACTGTTTTTACCAGCTCCATCACTGTCTTTGCCGGCTCCATCACTGTTTTTACTGGCTTCATCACTGTCTTTACTGGCTTCATCACTGTCTTTACTGGTTTCATCAGTGTGATTTGTGCAAGAGGTCCAAGAGGATAAATTCAAGACTGAATTTCTTCTTCAGTACTGCTCTGGCTTTTAGATTGACAACCCTATCAGTTTCTAAAGGGCTCTAGCTTGACTCAGAACTGCCTTTTCTTATCTCCATGCAACATGATGGCTACATGATGTTACATGTCTCTACTGATATTTCTTTGGTAAATGTTGCTATTGCTAGCTGGCTTGCTGCCAGTGCTGCCATGGAACATATCACAGCAACAGCAATGGTGGCCAAATAGAGGCCGGATGGTCTATGAGATGAAGCCTTTGTCTTGGTCTGAGATGCTGATGGTCTATTGCATCTAGTGGCAGTGATGTTCGTTTACAGAACCTCTAATGGAAATGTTTAGACTGAATAATGAATCATTTATAATAAACAAAATTAAATAAACACTATTGACAGATTAATCAATAAATGAATAATGAGTTGCAGTTTCAGCCAGTAATTGCTGCTTACCTACATACTTAAAGTTATTTAGATGTGGCAATAACACATTTGATGTTATATAATATATAGTACAGAAATAAATAGGCCTAATTTGTTTTTTGTGGGACTGTTTTCTGAACTTAAAAGACCACACCAGTGAATTTGTACATTTTCACCACGTAACAATAAATGTTCTTTTAACCAAGTAAATAGTGGATGGCTCAATATTTCCCAGACCTATATTTATGTGATATATATTTATGATAATAGTGAGCAATTATTTTATGTAATGTAATAAAACCCTTTGGAACCATCTGTTACACAAGGAATGTAAGTTACTAGTCTGTTATATTTTATCACCAAATCATCAAGACTGAACTTTTTTATCCATCGTCCTTTCATTGTTTGCAGTCAATACTTATAGATCATTAGGTGGATTACACACATTACAGGGAGATTAGAGGTTGTGACTCTGTGATGCAGTCAGCAGGATAATCACAGGTTTAGATTTGACTGTCCCTTTAGTGCGCACTATGTGTGTGTGTGTGTGTGTGTGTGTGTGCATTTGAAGATTGACACTTGGTTCTAAAGTGAAGGTTAGAGTTGTGTTAAGGTTTGGGGTTTGGCATGTCGGTTGTGTTGGTGTAGTGCTGGTTAAGGTTCGGCATGAGGGGCTAAGGAATGTGTTATTTTGATGAGAGAAGACAAATGTGTGTTTGTGTTTGTGTGTCTGTTGAGGTTGTTGGGGGCAGTGCGCTTGTGTGTGTTTGTGTGTGTTTATAAGTGTATGTGTCACACATCACACACATGCCACAGCGTTTGGCAGCCTGGATAAACAGTCCAGAGTAAACTCTTAATCAATCCAGCTCTTCTCACAACCTGCTTTCATTTTGAACAATTGCTCCGACATAATGACTTCCACAGGAGCAACAACCCCTGACCTCACGGACATTGACTGGTTCAACCTTTGACCTTTGTTGCTTTGAGACAGCCACACTGGAGCTGTAAGCAGAGCCTTGCGTCCTCGGGGAGGGCTCTGGCTCTTCAAATGTCTTCCAAGGGAAATAACCTCATTCTGTGGACTAATGATGTGGACAGAGCCTGAACCACTGAACCTTATTGACTGTAATCACAGAGGACACATGGCTACAGTCATTATGTCTTATCATGACTGCTTCTCAGTTGCAGGGATGAGGTACTGACCGTGGCATTGATTACAGTCAAAGGAGAGATTGATCACATTCTGGAAAAGTTCATTTGTATTTTAAATCACGGTGCAGCCATCTTTGGTCTGAATTGACCTACCCTGGCTTTGTTTTGTCTTTACAAGGTTGAGAGGTGTTGATACAGCCAGATCCAGTCTACTTTTAGGTTTGTGTACCGGTGAGATCTCATTTATGAACACTACATAGACCCTAATGGGTAAACCATGTGTGCAACAAGATGGAATTTATAATTTGCTGGTGTAGTAATTGACGAGCAGAATCAATTATCTCCCTGATGAAAGAAAATGGAAAAAAGCAAAGGAATCAACCTTTTTGTGTAATTAGTTGTGAAGAGATCATTTGGATAGAGCTAATTATGTCGAGCTACATTTATAAACAGTCACTGACTTAAATTGACAATTGAAATTGAAGTGTGTTATTGAAAGGTACAATAATCAGAGAAAGCAATAATGTTCCTAAAAGAATTTGAGACATTTCATGTTGTACATTTTCCTGACACAACTTTAAATATAAGCGACAGGTGGTCACTCAGAAGATTTTGTTTTTCCCGCTGTTATGAGGATGTAACGTGACGCACAGCAGCCTCTGCCTGCTGTTAGACCATGTGGGGTTTTTTTTTCTTGTGTATCATTTATTCACAACTGAGGCTTCTGGTGTGTGACAACCTCATTTACCAAAAGTTGAGTTTGTGCAGCATTTAAAGGGGAGTAGTTCATGTGTACTATGTTCATTTCTATGTTACCGATTATTAGTGAATGAAACTGATGTGTTCAAAAAGTAGGATACTGACTAACAGTCTTTGTTATGGTTTTGATAAATGGAGGGCCTATAGTTTAATCACTGTAGGTACTGGCTGCTGTTAGCTTGGGTTACTACTCATTACACTGAGAGGAAATCATCAGTTCTACTCTCACATTTGCAATGAAATAGAGATATAAACCAGAATGGTACCCAATGACAGTTGTGTCTCATCCATGAGCCTATTCTCACTATGTGGTATTTTGACTATTTTTTAATCAAAATATGTGCCAGCTCGTAAAATCATTCTGAGCGGACCTAATTTATTCATGATTACACTTTAATTTTGTTGCTAGCTTTGCAATACTTGTATCAGATTTATTAAGAAAAATTGGATACTGCATTCTCAGTTGGTGCATTATTCAAGGCCATTGCATGCACCAAGAAAGTTGTCAAGGCCTCTGCAGATCTGAGCCCACAGAGCACGTGCAGGAGAGACTACTGTCTGCTGCAGCTTCAGACTTTCATCTTTTTCCATTTCTTTATTTTAAATCTCATGTGCTCTGTATTTTTTTGGGGGAGTTTTTATTTTACTTGATAGTGAACCATTGTTGTAAAGTCCATTGTGATTCTGACTTGCTTGACCAGTTATCATGGGGATAAGAAAGACTAACTGTTTAAAATGTTTTCAAAATCTTTATTTATACTTCAGGGTTTTTTATCCCACTGGAACAAATCAAATAAACATCATGAACTTAATGAATCAAAATGAAGAACCTTTGCCCCTCATGAGTGACAATTATTAATAAAACTGGTTTATTAAATTATTGTTAAAGTCACTTAAATCTCTAGAACTCAAAGCTTTCATTTTATTCATCCTGGCTATGCTAAAATCTTTCTCACTCATTTGTTGTGGGTTATTTATTTAGTAATGGAATTGTAATGGAGACAGTTTTCCATATATTGGCTGAGGAGTTGTACTCTTCCTGTCTCTCATGTCTAAGGGGTTTATCAGGTTATAATCACAGGTTTAGTCACGTGACATTTGCTTGTTATCAGATAAACTGCCTTTCTGCAGACATTGTACAATTGGATATATTACACTACACTGCGAGGATCAGATTGTTTTTTCTCGTCAGAGCAGATGAAAAGGGTTAAGCTGCAGCTGCTGCTGGCTAAATCCAGTCTTAGCACGGTGACAGATGTCATCCTAACGAATGCCTGTGGTTCCTGGATCGACAGTATGGGAGCGATATCAACAGGGAGTGAAGAATCAAGCCCCCCTGCAAGGAGAAATGTCAGCCATTTTAAATTTTCAGAAAGAACTTGGTAGGAGAGAGAGAGAGCGCCCGTGGAGATGGGATCTCTCAGGAGGAAATTGCATCAGGCTTTCCCATTCGCGCTGTAACCTCACACAATACTAAACTAACATTGCTGCTAATTAAACAGTGATCATTCATATAAATGAATGAAGTGAATGACATTGCTTTCACCATTGATGACTTCATAATCATTTTTGAAAATTAAAACACAGTGGTATTATACTAGTCTGACCCGCTCACTCAAAAGACAATCACAACATCAGAAATCCGTGCGCAAACCATTATTACAAGATCTCAGTGTTACAAGAGAAGTATGATTTACAGCTTCATCTAAAATAGCTCTGAGAAGCTTTTATTGACTCAAATAAAGAGATAAGATAAGAAACACTTTATTTATTCCTATAGGGAAATTCACAAATTTCAATTACAGCTGAAAAATTGCTTTTTCAAGTGAAAGAAACCATTGCTGACAGTAAATGCTTTGTTATAACTTTGGGTGTATCAGGTTTAGGATAAAGATAGCCGAAGTGTGAACTGCTGTGTCGTCCACTGTTTGTCACACCAGCGGATCAGGTTACAAAGACAGAACCTGAGTTAACACCCTAAAGTGCTACTTTATCTGTCCAGCACAGTGGGGTACCGATGCTAACAAGCATGTTGGCTAGTCCTGTGACTGAATGGAAAGGTGGCCCTGCCATTTTCCTCTCAATTACAGGAGGACATATTTCACCAGGGCCCAACAGGAGGGACGGGGAGTGGGAGAGGAGGGGCGCAGCTTTCGCGTGGATGAAAATATCTACGAGGGTCCATGGCATTCAGATTCACAGGGCTTAACAGCCTGGGTGATGGACGGAGGAGAGGGGTGAAGAGGAATCACTCAAATTCGGGACTAGAACGGGGAAACAAGGTCATCAGACCAGTATGGCATAACAAAGATACATCAGACACACGCAGAATGAGAATAAGTCTATTCTAATTCAAGGCCTCCCCTTCTCCGCCTCAGTGACTTGACTGACAACTCGAGCTGGGAGAGCAGAGACTTTGCAGCGACTACACGCCCTCTTATGGCTCTGTATGTCGGAACACGCTAGGCAACCGCCGTGACACTGATTCACGAACCAACAACCAAATTAAACCTCTGCTAAAATACTGCTGCTAAAAATACTCAACTGGGAAACAAACCATGAAGCTGATAGAGGCCAGTCAAGCATGTAGCATACCAAGAGTGAGTAATTTGAACTTCTACTAGCCACTCTCCACGCACATGCAACCTCTACTTTGCTTCAGCTCTTGTTTTGGAGACAAGAACATGATCTTTCCAGAGTCTGGGTGAGCATTCGGGAGCCTGTGCGGTCAGTCAAGCATTAAGTTGGCTGATGCAGATTTCCTTTCACACCCTGTGGTTGCTCGACTGTCTGCCACAAAAAGTTTCATAGCAGATCCCATCAACCCCGCATCATCAACCAAACACTTCATCTACGAGGGAGGCAAAGGCTGTTGCCTCATTTGAGCAATTCTCATCCCGTATTTTACAAACCAAAAGCAGAATGAACTTAAGTGTAATTACAAAGTAGAGTCACCAAAGTCACCAAAGGTACTTTAAAACTTCTTCTGGAGGGTTTAGCATTAACCACCTAACCAATCAACAGAATAACTGGAACTACATGTAGCCTTTTTTTTTTTTTTTTTTTTTGCTGTAATAGTGAAATCTTCCAACATCTACCATGCAGTGGTGAAGGTGGCAGAACATCACATAACTGCGCCATGACACAAAAATGATTTCAGTTCCTTTAAAATTACAATTTTCCAAACACATGATATGGAGCAGTAAGAGCACAGAAATACTGAAATATGAGTTCTGCATTGAATGTAAGTGTATTTTCTTGTGGCGTGATCAAAAAAATCTGTACCAGACAAAAACCCTGCTGAACACAAAGGCAGTAAACGCAGAAACAAGTCATATTAATTAACAGCAATGCATACAGTGTGATCTCACCTCTGTTTTTACACACACCAACTGTAACAGTCTGTCTGACCTAAGTAAGGAAATCATTTGTTCAATACATCGTCCCTGAGCGAATGGAGAGCAAACTACACACACAGTCTGTACAAATAACGTTTATACTGATACATCACACAGCAAACTGGAATGTACTGGCATTACTGTGTGCCTTAACATGGTTGTTGATATATACTGCATATCTACAGAAATCCATATTCATAGTGTGTCATAGTGTGGCAGTGTTTCAGAGCCATAACACACACTTCACATACTGTACACACACATATTTATCACATGACTTCACATACAAGCTTGAGAGAGGTTACTGAGATACAGTTAAAGTATTGAAATGGCAGTTGAGGAGACTTAAGACTATCAAAGGTGAACAGATTAAGTTAGCACCAGTTGTGTTAAGTTACAAACAAATACAATACAATAATACTCTGATTACAAACGATCACATTAATCACTTCATTTTAGCAAATCATTTTGGAGACAAACATATTTCTTTGTCTCAGAATAAAAGAAATAAGTTCATTTTCAAAACACTATACAGTACTTCAGAGGACAAACATCACTGCCTGAAGTAAATATTTAATTCAATATTTATTATACTCAGCATTGAGTCTACAAAAGGTTAATCCCCTTACCCTTTGATCACATCTTAAAGGAGCTATTTGTAAGTTTTGCTATTGCTACATAGCTAACATTAGCATTAGCAGCTGCTTACCAGTCTAGAGGAAACACTGTGAGCATCGAACTTCATTCCTGTTCTCACCAACAGCTGTCTTCAGCAGTGGAAAGCAACCTTCTTGTTTTTGCATTTTGCATTTCTATCACTTCTTTTCTTCTACTTAAGTTAGCATGCTAACCAGCTAGCACAGCCCAGTCGGACTCACTCACCACTTTCCGATACCGAGTCACTGTAGTCTGCCTTGTAGAATTACCCCTATAATAACCTCTTGTGTTGTAAATGCAACGATGGCTGAAGATCTTGGCAAGACTGGTAAGTAAACAGCTGTTAATGCTAACACTGGCTATGCAGCAATAGCAAAACTTACAAATAGCTCCTTTAAGTTTTTCAGCCTTTCTGTAAGAGTAGAAGTTGCTCACAAATCGTGGGCATCACATTTTAGAATGAAACTCTTCCAATATTGCTACAAAATGTCTGCATCCACTTTTTAAAGAAGATGTTGAGTCATAACATAAAAATTAATTTTGATATCAGTTTCCCACTTCCTCCAAATGAAACACAGATTGGCACTTTTCTGTCACAGAGGGACGCAAGCAAAACAGTTTTGAGCTCTGACCTTTCAGCATCACTGCTGCCTGAACAGCCCCGGGGAGGAATTGTCCTTTCTCATCAGCTGTACAATATCTAGTGTGCTCCATCAAGCTTATTGTTTTACACAGCAATATACTCCTGACCTCATACCGGCGTGGTCCTCCTGTTCACTCCATCTTTCACATCTTTCTGGAAACAGTTGTGGACTTGTAAAAAGTCCCTCTCAGGACTGTAGGGCCCTGCAGTCCCACTTCCGCCCTTCAGAGGGTCCCTACTAAGGGCGTACAGGGATATATCCCCCATTGGCAACCCCATTCCCAACCCTCCTCCTCCTCCCCCACCACCTCCTCCACTGATCTTCATCCCCACTGGGGAGGGCTCGCGGGATGGATCAGTCGATCTTGAACTGGAGCGCGAGCGCCTTCGTCTGTGGCGGTAACTTGGGATGCGAGAGTAAGGTGAAGAGGAGGGTATGGTTTTGATGAAGTCTCGTCTGGATCGGAAGCGTGTCTCTTTGTTTTTCTCAATATATATGTTGATGGCAAGAACGCCCACTGACTCGGCCACAATGAAGGAGAGGGCGCCGAAGTAGAAGGACCATCCGTAGTTGTACTGGTTCTTCTTGTCCTCATCTTTCTTGTCACTGGGATCGCCGGCGTTGCTGGAGATGTAGACAATGATGCCGATGATGTTACTCAGGCCTGAAGATGGGCCGGATGAGAGAAGAAAAGATGGAGAGAGAAATGTTAAAAGGAAAGATGACAGAAAAGCACATGGATGTAAAATTCCTAGTGTTTAAGCATAAAAATGAGTCATAAATCCTACAGACTGTACCATGTTATATGTGCATTTTAACACTATTACTTGTCACAGCACTGTGTTCATCACGTGGCTGATCCAGTTTGGGTTCACACACCTCTGACTATGACATTCACCAGCTGAGAATATTGGCTTTACAAGTTAGACCTCTTGTTGTGTAAAAAAAAAAGGAGGTTTTATCATGTAAATGCAGCTTTAATATTCACACATATCCAGCAGATTTTCATCTTCTGACATTCTTCTTGGCACATGCAGAAAAAAGCACTTGTCTTTAGTCGGAGACAAAAATGGATTGAAGGGGGAAGCGAGATGCACCTACATATTTTGTATTTTTTGTTGAAATATTGAAGTTAGGGTAACTCTAAAAGGATGAGGCAAAACTTGACTTGCCACACTGACACTAAAGGGAAACCCTCTTGTAATGTATCTGTCTTCCTCTGCCTGCTGGTATCCTCTCCCTCTGTCTGCAGCAGTGTACAGATTCTATTTGTTCTTGTCCCAGTTTGTGTATATCTGTTGTGCACCATCAGTCTCGTCCTACCTGCAGCCACAAACAGGATGCCAGCACTGAGCAGGATGTTGTTTTTGCTGCTGTAGATGCGTCCCACCCCGACACACAGGCCCCCCAGCATCAGCAGGATGGTGCTAAGAATGGGGAATAGGCTCGATGCACGCACTATACCTGTTCAGAGGAGACACAGGGTGAGAGTGTGGCCTTATTGTCGCTGCAAAGACAGAAAGAAACACTGTCGCTAATACATATTTTGTCCACTAGAGAGCGCTGACAAGTTTATTTTTTTCAATTGTGAAATGTCCTGCCAGGCATCAATGAATCTTGGTCACAACTTTGTAATATTCAAATTTAAAGGATCCTCATGTTGCGCTTTTATTTTGAAAAACAAATATCAGTCACTATGTTGTTGTCAGGTCTTTAAAAACCCAAATAACAATATTGATATCAGCCTAAAAATATACAGTGTCAGTCATGCTCAACTGACCTGCATGTGATCCATATATGATGACAGTGTTAATAAAAGTAATGCTAGATATAGTACTATTGTATTAGTCATAGTAGCAGCAATAATACAGTTGTAGTAGTAGTCCTACTCTAGACAGTAATAGTTATAGAAGTAGGATTTATTTATTCATTCACACAATATTATCCTTATTATACATGAGTCTATTTTAACATAAGATAGAATCAGAATTTTAAAGAAATATATTAATATGGCATTTCCAGACAATTGAAGTCCTTTAAACACCCATATTAACTGCATTCTACTGACACATAAGGAAAATTGTTTTTTTTTTCCATAAGAAGTATTCAACTGCACACATATAATACCACTTACAAGTCAGTTGATGCGATTTCTGAGTAGCTTAACTAGTTCTGAAAATAACAGTATATGGCAGGCCTGGCACATGTAACTCAGTATGGAAATAAAGGGGGTGAAAGAAAAGCAAAAACAGCCTCGGATTCGACAGATGAATGCTTCTGCAGACACCACAGGCTAATTAGCAGATGTTTCTGCCTTTCCATGACACTAACCAAGTGACTGCAGGATTTAATTTCCATGAGCTTATTGAAATTCATCAACATGGACAACAGCAAAGATGGGAACAGTTGTCCAGGGGCACAGGGCATCAAACTGGAAACCAAATGCAATAGTGAAGCTGATCTAACACCTCAAGCAAAAATGGAGGGATTAATTAATAACCCAGGCTAATAACCCAAGTCTAACCAGGAAATGTAGACAATGTGTAGGTGCTCAGGGTGGCATCGTTTACCATCACCTTCATTAAGCCACATTTGTCAAATGTTAGCTGCGCTCTAACGTGGGGAAATCCCTCAGTACAAACACACTTCATCATCTCCGTAGCTCCAATTACTGTCATGACATCAGGCTTTTATGGGGGAGGGATAGAGATGTCATGACACATTAAGTACCCTTGTGATAACTCCATCATCACTCGAAAAAAAAATAATAATAAAAAGAAGAGAGTGGATTAAGGGTTGAAGCGTTTGAAGATGAAGAGGTTGCAATGACTTACGTAAGATGTACTCAGAGCTGTCTGTATCGTAGTCGTTATCCTCTGGAAAATGATTGATCCGAAAACAGCTTCCTTTGTTGATACCTGCGGAGAAGCCGAGAGCACATCGACTGTAAATGTGACTGATGGCGATGTGCAGGCAAGAAATGACAGCAGTTAAAGGAAAAACACTGTGTCTTTATAATAGCGCTTGACACCAAAAGCTCCAATTAAGACAGAAGGTGTAAAAGAAACTACATGCTGACCATCCACTGGCTCAACATGCAACTTTCATGATCCCAAGACAAATAGGTTGTAGAAAACTTTTTCGGTGAAGTACATCTAAACTAGTGCTGAAACTGTCCTGTTTTCACCTCTAACCATGTCAGAAACCATTTGAGGATAGGCTGCTGTGGATCTGAGATTGTGAAGTTCTCAGGCCCTCAGGCACCTTCTATTCAAAGACCCAGTCTCCTCACTGAGAAAATCTTCCCTCCACTTTTAAGAGAATAAAACATTGGGGCATTATGAATATTGAAAGGTTAGACTTTGAATTAAAACCCTGATTTGGCTGCCGCTTCCTGTCATTTCTGTCTTTGTCATGGTGTCAGTTGTTCTGTAACGACGCTAGACACCCATACACACCTGTGAATGCATCAGCTGACATGGGAGTTATCTGCAGGAAATTAATGACATGTCTTAACGTAGCGTGAATTCTCACATCACTGTACAAAATATATAAAAAGTGTGCCATGGGCAAGAGCTCTTGCTTATTCTTGTAACAGAAAAAAAAATTCTCAATACTCAATATGTTGCATTTTCACAGTTTGGATGTTAAGGTAAGGTGATACTCCTTCAGTGGGCTTAAATGTTGCAAAAGTCACAATCATATAATTCAGTCCAAACCATGTCTCCTGCTGCTAGACACCTGAAGAATCAGCTGTTTATTTCTTACTACTTCTAGCACTAGTCCCTATTTTGTTTGTATATGGTGCATGCGCATGAGTGTGCACGTGACATGATGCACATCCATACTGAAGTTTTTTACGCTAAATGACAGTTGGCTGAAATAATGCAGCATCAGAAATGTGCCAGCAGTGGTGTGGAAGAAGAAGAATAGCCAGCCAGCAAACATGGACGACAACACTCATCTTTTGAGGATACACATCAGTTTGATGTGTTTGAGTTTTGGTGAGAACATTGAATGAAAACATAACTTTGCTTGTTCCACAGGAGACCTTTAACACCACTGTAATATATAGGTAATAGTCTGTTTGTGACTCGCTGTTGACACCCACCCTCTCCTAAATGTGCAGTTGTAAATACCAGAAAGCTGCTCTCCAGTGATGAGGGTGTGGCCGGTGATCAGCTGAACCGTGGCTGCAGAATCAAAGTCAGTGTCTGTTCTCTGCCTGATGTGCCTCCTGGTTAGCACAGCCTCCAGCTGCATGTTATTCTGTGGTAAACAGCTCGTCCAGTTGAGCTACAAATTTTGGGGTGGAGTTGTGTTTCGAGGTAAGAAATGCAACCACCCTGTTTGTTTGGCCATAATGTGGCATGTGGCATTTGTTTGGTTGTTGTCTGAGACTCCTGGGAAAGAGTGGGGGAAAATATATGATAATGAAACAAACTGAACAGCCCAGTTTATCTTCACTGACTCTGCGCTCTGAACCTCACTCTTTCAGTCTCTTTCAGCTCACATCCTCAGCACACTCTAACCACTATCATGTCTCAATTACCCACTTCTCTCCCATCTCCAGCCCTGAAATGTTTCCCTCTTCAGCCCTCTCTCGGTTTCTTTTTGATTTTTTTTAATTTATCGAGCATGCTCGTTGGATCAATATGGAAGCACAGTCACTGTATAATATATTCAATACCGTAGGTGTGTGAGTGCATCTCGCATGAATTTGATATTCATAAGATCAGTGTTTCAAGACTAATTGGATTTTATTTCACGATTGTGTTGGATATAGGAAAAGCAGCGACAGGTGCAGGGGAAAGGACAGCGAGAAACGATCATGGAATTAGAAAAACTTTTAAAGAGCAAACAAAAAGGGAAGATGTCGAAGAAAAATGGTTGTATCAATAAATAATACACAGAAGGCCACTGAGTTAATCATCCGAGGAACGACGGTGAGAAATATAGAGAGGGGAGAGAGACAGAGAGTGAGCTCAGTAGGGGAGGTATCTCCCCAGAGCCCATCTGTCTGAGAGACCGGAGCCCATCTTTTATTACTCAGCATAGCTTCACCATGGCAACCTCCCCCCGGCAACCCAGAATCACATTTCTAGCTCCGCTTCTCAGAGGACGCCTTTGACATCTTACTAATGCATTCACCAGGCTTACACACACACACACACACACACACACACACACACATTTGGATGCTCCACAGAAACATGTGACACACACACACACACACACACACACACACACACACACACACACATACACACACACACACACACACACACTCACTAACAAAGCTACAAAACTAGAAGGCAGTCTTTATGATACACAAAAGCTCTTAGAATCACATGAACTGAAACACTTGGTGAGATGGTCCTTCTGTTTGAAACACGATGTGTCTTTTAGTGCCACTCCAACATGCTCACCGGTCAGGGGTGTGTGGCTTAAGTGAGAGTTCTTGTTGTATTTCAGCATGACTGGCTGCAGAACAAGACTTCACTTTGTTTCTTTTAAAAGCTCATTCGCCACCACTGCTCACCTTAAGTGAGCCTGTGTGTCCCACGAGAGGCGACACTCATACAGACGTCTGTTTGGCACATAGAGACAAGCCTAATTTCTTCTACAAGGTTAGCCAACGAGTCTGTCCCGGGGCTTATTCATTATTTATGTCACTCATTTGATCTAACACAATGGTTAGAGTCCATCTTTGTTCCTGGAAGAGATTATCTCTCAGCTGGGAAATGGAACGAGCGGACAGTTAAGGCAAGAAAAAAACCAAACAAAATGAAGTTAAAGCTTTGATCCTTTCCTTTTCATTTCTTTTTCAAATCAACCACAAAGGGGGAGATGAGAAGTGAAAGAATAATTTAAAATTTTGACATTTGAAAAGTGCATAAGCAAATGCAACTAAACAATGTGTATTCTGTCATTGCTTATTTGTTTGAAGTCACTACAGTTTTGAAAGTAAGCCGCTGATTGGGCGGCATTAACACTCTGACTTAGCCAAAGTCTCAAAGTCTTTTTGGCTCAGCTGGCATCAGTTGTAGATGCAAGTTTGCCAACAGAGGCCAAGTGGATCGACTTTCACAACAGTGTGGCACGAGTGCTAATGTGATGTGTGTGTGTGTGTGTGTGTGTGTGAGAGAGAGAGAGAGAGAGAGAGAGAGAGGAAGAAAGAACAAAGAAAGAGCAAGAGAAGTTGTGTTGCTTTCAGTGTGTAACACCCGTCCAACTGTAACTGCAAGAAAAGAGCAGCGAGCACTCCATCTCGCTCCTGGTTGGATGATACTCTCGAGGGTTTGAAGCGAGGCAGAGGGAATGTGTCTTTTGATCAACTTTACAGGAAATCCATAAATAGCAATGCACTTTTTAAAATATAAAATTCTGGTGATTCCAGTGAAGGAAAAGCGAGTATCACTTCTATAATAGCTGCACACAGACCTGTGGGCTGTTGTTGCCTCCATCGCTTGGACCCCCACCCACAAATCTGTCTGATCTCTCTATGTGTCCTTCATGCCACATGGAAACATGGGAGATTCAAGCTTCCTTCCTTAACAAGTGGCCATTTCATGTCTGCATCTGAACAGTTCATGGTCGGGGATTAAACCCATTTCCTGAGATTAATTGACCCCAGACGAGCCCAACAATATTCTATTGTGATCAATGAGGAAATAGTGGAGGTATGTCAAATGTCATTAAACCCATGACGATCTTACCTACGTCATAGGTAATTCTGTGGTATGATTTCTGATGATCTGTTAGGCTGTAAAGGGCTCTACCTACAGAGGAGTGTGGAAGAGCTGATGAGCTGAAACCTGCAGAGACCTGAGGCTGCCCTGCACACCCGGACCGCGGTCACTGGTGACCACCTGATCCCGTTCACCTGGCCTCTCTCCAGCAGTGCGGTGCCTACGTTACTGCCGAACAGCAGGGAGCTGTTCTCCCGGCGGAACAATCCCAGTCCGAGCCCCCTCAGGCCAGTCTGTTGGGAATCAGCTGAGAAAGTGAGCAGTAAGCCAGGCTCTCGCTAAAACACTCCCAAAACTTATTTCAGCTTACGCAATTTTATGGAACAAGTTGCCAGGCAACCGTTTTACTTTAATGAGCTAAATTAGGATGAAGCCATAAATAATTAAAGTACAAGAAAAAAATGCATTGCTTGTTGTAAGCTAGAAAACGTAAAATATTCAATGATCATGAATTTCTCTGCACGTCGGAGACAAACTCCATCATTTCACAGGGAAAACTGACGCAAACGCGTCATTACGCGCAACAAGCAGCGGTTTCCCTCCAGTTTCTCTGAGCGCACCGGGCAACTTCCAGGAGATGCTGTTTCATGCATGCAGCAGCAGGAATGTGACTGAATATGATGTTGCAGCCCTTGGGCGACTCCGTTTTGGGTGCGCTGTCACACCACACTAACTGGGATGTGTTTGTTGCGAACGTTCATGGACAGCGTTTCGAGTTCCCAGCTGAACAATTTCTTCAAATCCAGTTTTAATTCCACTCACAAAACGTGTAATGACTGTCACACTGCGCACATTCCCACTTCCACGGTGCAAAACAACCAGAAGGAGATCGTCTGGCACAACAAAACGCTCATTAGCACTCATAAAAGTTTGCAAACTGACGGACAAAAACTCTCTGGACTTTATTTTACCTTCGATGCAGCAGATCCTCCACAGGCCAGAGTGCGTCAGGTCGCCTTTGACTTTCTTGGTTTGCATCTGGGTCTCGTCCGCAGTGACATTAGTGGCGTTGCAGATGTACGCACGGGAGTACAGCCAGTAGTCGGTGCCGATGGCGATGGTCATGAGGCTGAAGGCGGCGAAGGCCCCCACGATGGCCAGCAGAGTCTGAACCCCACGGTCACACCATGCCATTGCGTCTCATAACGTGAGGAGCCTCCACAGCAGCTTACGCGCACGGCGAGGAGCGCACGGTGCCCATGATGGTGGTCAGGGGACGCGCTCGCAGCCTCGGACCTTCACTGCGTGATCTGAGCTCCTCTCCCTCCCAAACTCCAGTCGGAGTTCAAGCCGAGTTAAAGAGCTCGACAAGAAAGCAGTTTTCGTTCCATCCCTGCGAGTTGTCCGGAGACGTCTTCCTCTTAAATCCTGCTACAGGTGGTTCCAGATCTGGGGACGGATTTTCCCAGTGCAGCTTCATCAGTAATCACAAATGATCACACATGGCCGCGGCTTCTCTACAGTTTACTGCTCAATATTAAACTGCAGGGTTTGACAAAGGATGCAGCATCGTTCATCCAGACCACACCTTCCACGGCTGTAGCCAAGCCAATGGGAGCCGGCGGAGTGAGCAGCAGCTGGAGGAGGAAAACACACACGGTAATGTAAGATAGCAGGAGGATTACGCACTTTCTGTGGGGAGAAAAAAAAGCCTTTGCAATTTCTATCACATGCAGTTAAGAAAGAATAACAGGTCAATAACCCCACACCCACTTAATAAAACACACACACACAGAACAAAGGCTGAAACTGAGCTTCAAACGTTTGGAAAAACATCGAGAAATAAAAAAAAAGATAAAAACACCATCACTGACAGCAGGGTGGAGATTAGAGAGATTTGATTTGTGAGTGAACTACTGCAGCAGCGACTTTAAAGACAGTGAAAGCACCACAGATGAAATATTTCTTTAAACATCCATCAAAACCACTTTGAAGCTGGAACCATCTGCTTGCAAGATCACCCCGCTGGTAGAGGAGTAACCACAAACTCAGACTCCATGTTCCTAAATGAATCCAGTGTTATAAAGTCTGCTCAGGGCCAGGCCTGTCACTTTAAGCCCTCAGCTGTTTGCAGATGGGGGTCTGTTTTTTGTTTTTTTTTCTGTGGAACAATCTTCTTTTTCAAACTGGCACAGAAAAAGAGATGCAACCAGAGACAGCCTGCAGTGTTTGGCCCTGGCTGCTGGTGTATGCACTGTTCCATCTCTTTGATGGGGGGGCCCCCATCCTATGGTCCCAAACTCTGAATCACTTCCTGGTCCCTGCAAGGAGAACAAAAAGAGAGTAAGAAGTGTGTGTAGGGCTCTGAGTGTGTGTTTGTGTGTGTATGGAAGGAGAGGCTAGAGTGTGAAGGCAGGAGAAGGAGGATGATGAGGTGGCAAAATGAGAAGATGATAAAAGAGGAAGGACAAAAAGCTTCACGTGCTTTGGTCCATGATCCCATTTTCAGCTTCAAGTCCTCATAATATGATGGTGTTACTATGACTTCCATGAAGAGCAAGAGCATGGGAGTAGCTCTGAATATACAGTATATTTAACAACCAACTTAAAAAGAACACCCCACAATCATCTAGTTGAGTCACATTTTGTGCCACCTGCCATTACAATTCCACACAAAGCTACAGGTGCACAGGCACCACAGCTTTTAACTAACCCCAGCAAGAAAAACACACGCTACAAAGGGGGGGCGGGGGGGACCCTCTGCTCACGAGAATAAAAAGAAGAAACATCAGAGAGGTAAGTTCTTTCCCCTCGTCAGGTGTGCACCAGGAGCTGTGGGTGGAAAAAAGGCAAAAGACAAAAAGAACAAGAGTAAATGTGTAGCATTGAGCAGAAAAGACAGACATATAAGACTAAGATGTCCAATTATACTAAGTCTCTCTGCATATCAAGAGATCCTTCAAACCCCAAGTTTGAGACTCCACGCTGTCCCACTTCATCTCAGTCAGTGTCTCTGTGATTCTTCCCTTCATATGCCTCATGTAGTTTGGCTTCCCAGTGCATTGTCCTACATTCTGAGCTATTTCTTAGTACAACTGACATGCAGGCTTTTCAAATAGCCTGAGTTCAAGTGGCTGAGCTAATGGGAGCGCACAGGGGCCACTGATAATGAGCTTAATTCTCATCATCACTATTTTTCAGCCAAGTTCTTTCCAAACTTCACGTCTTCCTCTCTCCACGTCCAAGCTTCTCTATTGTCCCTGTGTAACTTGAGAGAGAGCTTTGGCGCAGCTCGTCTGTTCCCTCTGGTAATTGGCGTCTCCGCAGCCAGCTTCCTCCTTTCTCATGGCGTTTTCTTCATCAGTGCAGATTTTGGCCTGTGCCGAGAGCATCTCCTCTGCGACCTTTCTGAACTCGCCTGACAAATTGGACGGTGTTGATGGTGTGTCTTGACTTGTTTTGAGTATCTGCCACAGTCTGGCCTATCTGCTGTGAAAGAGATTAAAGCTGCATGGCTGCCTGGTGCACGGCTTTAGTGAGGGTGCCAATGTGCCAGGGGCTATTTAGATAGGAAATTGGATGCCCTATCAAGGAAGTAATTTGTTATTTCTTTTGAAATGATTTTGGCAAAATTCAGACTGATTTTGGCAAAATTGCAGGGTGAAGGCGGCAGCTTTTTGAAAAGCCAATGGGAGAAAGAGGGAGTAAGTGAGACAGGGGCAAGAGGAGAGGAAATGTTAAAATGTTGAATATGCAAAGGAGGAGACATGTGGTAAAAGTTCAACTCAAAATTAAAGAAAATTATTTTAGAACAGAGAGTTCTGATATGTGCAGTTTTATCTCTGGACCGATAAGACTGAGGTGGTAGAGTTCAGTGAACAGGAAGTGCGTGGACATCATTATAGAACTGACAAACAGGGCTTCATTATAAGACAATTTTTCTCTGTTTTGAAAAAGATAAAACTTGCAAAAATGAATGTTGTTAACTATATGAACAGAAAACTTTCATGCTCATTATTTCCCTTTTCTAGATGCGTGAGGGTTAAAGAAATACCCCCCGCTCTCTTGCTTGTTGTTGGGTGTTCTTCTGGGATGAGATGAAGTGAAGACACA
Source organism: Trachinotus anak (assembly GCF_046630095.1). Lineage (NCBI taxonomy): Eukaryota > Metazoa > Chordata > Actinopteri > Carangiformes > Carangidae > Trachinotus > Trachinotus anak. The sequence continues at coordinate 2,326,181 of NW_027273870.1, read as the reverse complement.
TGGATGCTGCCTCGCACCAGCGAGACGTTGTGTGTGCAGACGCTGCCTCGAGCAGAAGAGAGAGATAAAGAGCAGATTGGGCTAAAAGAAAGCAAACACAGGCTCAGCCCTTAATCTGCCAGAGGCTGGCTGCACTATGACAAACTGAAGTTTAGACCAGCAAATTCAATTCTTTTCTGTTTTTCCTCTGTCTTACAGTAATATTACAGACATAGAGACATATAAAAGTCCAGCTCATTGCAACCTAAAGCCGAATTTTCCAAACTAGATAAAAGGAGCGAGAGAGAGAGAGAGAGAGGGAGAGAGAGAGAGAGAGAGAGAGAGAGAGAGAGAGAGAGAGAGAGGAGCTGCTTTAAAGGTGACTTTTTTTGGATGAAGAGATGCATGTGAGCTCCACTGTCACACCAAATGGAAGGAGCTGGCACAGGAAGAGACTTTTCAGCTTTTTCAATTTTCCTACCCATTTAGCACAGAGTGATATCAGCACCGAGGCATTCAGCCCCTCGGTGGTTTCAGGGTCCTCAATGCAGACCATCTGTCCCCTGTGCCCGCTGACTCCTCCAAACCCTGCGTGTTTTAGGTCGGAGGCAGCAAGCGCTCACTGCTGTGGGTGGTTTAGAGATTTTGAAAAGGGGTGCATATCAGAGGGCTGATCTTCAAAGACTCATTTTCAAGTCCCATGAGTCCGATCAGGCTTTGAATCTGCCTGCACGACATCAGTGGTTAAAAGCAGATACTTCTTCCTGAATATTTCAGGAAGCCAAGCTGTTTAATCTCCAAATAAAATTGCTTTGTTGATAATTGATTTGGTGGTCATTTGGGGATTTTCTCATTTAAAAAAAAAAAAAGGTAAAAACTAGCAAGCAAATGAATTCATTTCATTAAATAATCATGCGTTTTGGGTTTAATAGCTAACTTGGATTAGAGAGTAAATGTGAAAGAACTGGCCAACTGTCAAATTCATACTCAAACAAATGGGGGGTAGCATATTAGCAGGAAGTTGGAGATGCACTCTTTGGCCCCTCCTCCCTCTTCATCTCCCCCTGCGCCATAGACATGATGGGAAAGTTTTTACTGGCTGTCTTTGTGTGCCTGTCCTTCACGGTGCACGGTTGTGGGACTGGGCCCACTGACCACTCAAAAATCTAAACTAAATCTGACCTCAACATGGAACAGTTGTTCACATGTTGCCAAACCAGTGGGTTGATAAATAACGTTTCCCCACAGTTTCACTTTGCAATCTGATTATGTAACTGATCGGTTGTTTTCTTGGGTTATTGTTAGACTGAAGGACGAAGATTTCACAACCAGCCTGCCCAGTCTTCTTCATTTCTCTCATGTTGAACTGAGAGATACAGTGACCCACTATCACCTCTTCAGGTACAAAGTGGTATTAGGAGACGGGACGGCCCAGGGCCGGCTGGTCAGTAGAAGATGTGTTAACCTCTTTATCTCAAGTTCTGCTTTGCTGCTGTAATGAGAGTAAATAAAGTGCTTCAGTGAGAAACATCACCTGGACTATTGCACAGTGTTAGGTTAGAAAAATCTTTGTGGGGGTGCCCATGAACTCGCCTTAGCCTTTGTTGCATGACCTTCCCCAACTCTCTCCCTACATTTCTTATCATATCATTTTTCTACTGTCTGCTCTCAAATGAAAATACTTTTTTAAAAGAAAGACAGAACATTTGTCCCTGAGCAGAAGATCCTTATTCTCTGATCTTTATTCTTAGTCTCCATCACTTTACCTCAAATATTTCAACATCCAGAGCAACTAACTGAACAGACTCACAGTGAATTGTGAATACTATCATTGTCATTATCAAATGATGAAGATGCAAACAGACACCCCATCATCATACCATCGCCATCATCATCATCATTATGACTGAGACACATGCATTTGAGCAGCACATTCTCGGCTGTCGTGACATCTGTGACAGTGCAGATAAAACTTCAGAAACAAAGCTGTTGGTTTCTAAGATGTTGTTTTTTAATGCCTTCTCTGTCTCTTCATATTTAATGAGTAAACATACCTCAGAGGTTTCTTCCACAGTGTAGGTTACAGTGTACTGACCCATTCTCGGGACCAGTCTTTTTATTTCCAATCAGTTAAAAAATGGATGCAGCACACAGGTCTAATCATAGCCCCAGACGTGCCAGAAGTGTGTGTTTGGTGCTTGTTAGCCACATCCCTCGTGGAATTGATCCCCTTCTTATTTGTCTTTCTAATTTTGTTCAAGTAACAGCTTCAAAAACAGCAGCAAACCCACTTCTTTCTGCCTGATATAACCCTCAGGCCTTATTTTGTTGTTCTGTTCACCCCACTCCTCTTTGAAAGAGAATAGCACGATGTTTTAAGACGCTGTCCAAACTAATGTAAGAACACGATACCAGTAGTTGTACTTTTGATTTCATCATAGGACTAATGAGCATGAACAGTTCAGCACGGCGCAGCAACGCGATCACAAAATATTTCTTCAAAATGATCATGAAATCAACACAAAAGTCGCCATTATCAACTTTCTGAGGCTTCTGTACATGAACAGATGGTCGTATTGTTTTGTCCACCCTTTATAGTAGAAGCAGGAGAATAAAATAAATTTAAAGAGACAATTCGATTATCCATTAAATTTTTTTTTAATATGATCTAAAATCTATTTGTTTAGTTTTCCTCTTTGTAACTTTCCCAGTTCTTTGTGTATCTTGGTTTAAGTCGTCCTCAGTTTGTTCTAACCTCAGATGTAAAGAGCAGGGGTTCACAGTTGGAGTGAAACAAATGAGACAGTCACTGAGTGAGAGAGCTAATCAGTTGCTTTAATGTGGTATAAAACACAGACGTGCGCCCACTCACACACACACACACACACACACACACACACACTTGCATCCAGTGCCATCAGATCATGTTAAGTCTAATCCATTAATTAATCACACTTAACAAAGCAAGCGCAGAGCAAAGAGGTCATGATCCAGATGAAATCTAGTGGGAAAGGTGAAAAAAGCCACAGCTGTCACCATTAACGAGACACTCAGAGCCCTGGGTTCTGCTCTGCCATGTGCTCGTCCTCCAGGCCTCCCAAAGAACAGAGACGAACCTGCTGCATCTTCAAATCACCTGCTCAGCACGAGGCAACACAAGATTTGGCTTCTCCACACGCAGCCAGGTGAAAGACAGAGAACAGAGAGGCAGAGCAAAGAGGATGAAAGATGTAGAAATACTTTATTTTGTACTTTAGTTTTGTTTTAGTTTTTCTGGTTGGATTCATTTAAATTCTTGAATTCCTTCTGCTGCAAATATCATGTTGTCTTTGTTGTTGTTTTTTTTGTTGTTTTTTTTTTTTTTAATTTTAATTTTAATTTTTTTCTCTCTCTCATTTTTAATGATTTAACTCCTTCTGTTGCAGTGAGGTTTGAATATAAGCCCTCAACAGGTTTCTTACGTCACCTGCATGTTGACTTCATAAAAAAACCATCTACAATGTAATGTAAAATGTAACAGTTTTATTCAGTATTATAGTGTATGAATTCATTGATTATACAATATAAAAGCAGTGATTTATTTAGCGTTCAGGCCCTGCAATTGGAAGATTCAGCCAAAATACATTTTTATGGTGACAAGGCCACTCCAAACTGCCTCCAGCAATCTGTCAGTTTAAAACGGCCTTGACTAATAAGTCGAGGCCTTTTTTGAGCTTCTTTTTTGGACCACTTTTCAGTTCCACACAAGAGCTGCAGGCAGCACACACACTGGAGTAAAATACAAACTGATTAGTGTGTTTTTCTCACCATCTTCCACAAAGATTATGCTGCTGTGAGCAGAACCAAGCAGTGTGACAACTTCTTCGCTGAGATTTGGACGAGATAAAAAACTGGATCAGATAATTATTTCTAATTGGTTTACCAGCCCAACACACCAGTATGACAATCCTCTGAAACAAAATCTCATCAAGCATACAACATTCACAGGCATATACTTTCTGACTTGTTGTTTTCTAATTACTGGTACTATTTCAATGCTCCTCCTTTCCACCATATTTCAGTGTTTCAATGCACAAATGTTAACACAGCTAACCTTGAACTAGACAACTTGACTAACTAGACAAATGTAAGGTATAAAATGAATCACTCATACACTAGCAATTTATTGTGGCCTTGATTTTTTGGAAAAACACACAGACTTCTTAAGAATGACTCATGTGCTGCGGCTCAGTGACTGTTTAACACAGCCCTCCCTCACGTCCCCTCTGCACTTGGTCATACGGACAAACACGGAGCGACCTCGGGAGCAGGGCCCATGGGGTGCAGAGCTTTGAAAATGGAGCAAAGTTGCCCTGCAGCAGGCCCTCTAATTGAGCATGATGAATGATGATGATGATGTGAGGAGGAAGAACTGCAGATTTCATTTTCATTAATATCAAAATATTGGAAGTATATAGGAAGTTGCTATCAACCATTATGTAACAGTGACTCCTGCAACTGGGGTCGATCTCACAAGTCCCTTGAGTTTTGAGGGGACTGGAACGACACTAAAGATGGATTACTCCACGGCAGAGTCAGCCATGGCTTGTTAAACCACTGCTGAAATACCCCAGTGGCCTTTACTCAGCCCACAGCATCTTTCCATTTCACGTTAGAAGATCAGAAATTCTCCATATTGTTAAGCCTCTACTTATATGTCAGTTACAGCATCAAGATGTTATTCAGCCAAAACATATTAGACAGTATGGTAGTTGATAACATGTATATTTCATTCACATCTCTAGTATAGCCCTGCAATTTGTTACATAATCATAGGAGAAAACTTTTTAAAGCAAAACTTCCTTTCTGCAAACTCCTCTGATCACTGACTATTATTTTTTTATTATTTTTCATTCAGTAATTCTGAGCAGCTCGACTACTGCTGGACCACAGCTGGACCACAGCTGGACCACTGCTTGTGAATCTGTGTGTCTTAAAATACAAACAATAAAAGTGATGGATTCATTACATCTCAGTTTACTGATTCATTGTGAAGTTGCTGATGCCTTCTGTCCTGCAGTTGGACAAAGAAGATCACAGCAGTTTTTCCTTTTCAAATCAAATGGAATCCAACTGAATATACAGTATGTTTTGAAATACTGGGCCTTGAAGCTGTCCACTTTACCAGTTTATCTATCTTTTATTGTGCTGTGTATTTGACTGGGTTGGACCCTTTGTTCATTAACCAAAGATCTGACTGACATAGTGTGTAGTCAAATGTTGGTTGATGTTCCTTTGTTTTTCCCTGTTTTGTATGTTCTTCCAGTTTTCGCTCAGAAAATGCAGGGGAAGAGAGAGAGAAAAGAAAGAAGAGGAAGGGAAGGGAATTCAGAAAACCTCTGACTTTCATTTATAATTCTTGAGGAAAACCAACACATTGTCTTCGGTGCTTTTCAATCAGAAAAAAAAATGGAAGTTTGTTTTTTTTTCTTGTATGATACAAACAGTAGCACCTTTAGTTAAAGTGCATCAAATAGTTAAATAAAATCCTTTAATCGCTTCCTCTCTGGAAGTGAATGGGGGCTCTACATCTCTGTGTCTTCACAGAAATTACACTAGATGGGGCTGTTGTCAAAAGACACTGGTAAACCTCTTATTAGTGACAACCAGGCTCCAAGAAGTAGAGAAGAATGTGTCCACTTGGAAAATAAATCAGACGGTTAAGAGTTTCAATTAAAGCATGTGTTTTAAGTGCTTCCAGCAGCGAAATCTACAACATGTGGTTTTGATGTTGGGGGGGTAATCAATTTGGGAACATGCCAGCTCATCAAGTCAATAGATGAAATTGCTCATTCAGTTTGTGGGCCCATCAGTAGATGATGCAGATTAGCTGTTCCCATCCCGCTGATAGCCCCATTACATCTCACTCACCCAGATGGACGAGTGCCAGCTCTCACAGTCAGAGAGGCGCCGGCTGCACGCTGGCACTGTATCTAACTCTCTGTGGCACAGATCTGACTTCATCACGGTTTGAGGCGAGAGCCGCGCTAATGCAGCCTGACAATCCATATGAGAATTCACCCTTTTTACGAATGACCTTTCTACTGTGCAGAGTGTAGGCTCAGATTATCTTTATCATCATGCAAGTTGGAGGGAATTAAATGTTTCTTGTGTGACCAAGTTAAAAAAAAAAAAAGGATATAATCAGGTTTATAATTGTTTCTTCAGTCTACACCTGCAGGATCTCACTGATATGCATTTCCATTCTGTCTCAATAGAGGGTGACATTGTGCTGCACATTAACCATAACAACACAATTGTTTTCTCATATGTTACATCACAGCAAATGTTTTCACTGCCCCAGTAACAACAAACCTAATAATCAGCTGTCTCAGGTGTGTTTTCTGTCCCATGTTCTGGATTAACAGGGACCTCATGACACATTTTTATACAACTGTGTCAAACTGTTTCGATGTCTCTCATCATGTTACTCTTCTTCTTTAGTTTTTTTAACAGATGCTAAAGGGCTTTGTAAATGTGATACAATAATATATTTTACAATTTTCAATAACAATTTTCATTTTTACCATTAAAATCATAACATAACCTGGCCAGAGATATCGGCGGTATTGAGTAATAAATATCATTAATGTAGCACTATGAAAAATGTCCAATAAATATGAATGGTTAACTATATATTATAGACATTTCAGAGACATAAGCAGACAAGCTTATTGTTTATCAAATCCCATTAAACTTTATTTCTTTGAGTATACATATTCCATTGCACATTTCACATCATGAAAATGACTCTGATTGTAAAAATACACAGATATTGACATTTCATGTATGACAGTGACACCATCTGAATACTTTACATTTATGTTTAAGTACAACATTATGCAAAAGCTCACATTCTCAATGTGATGCAGGAGGCGAAGCAGCCGTCACACACACTGCAGATGAATCTACCCAACAACAGAACAACCATATTTTACATGTACTGCCATCTATACAAAAAGTATAAGAGTCTATATACACACTGATGATCCCATATTTACAGTGCTTCAAATAAACAAAATACAACTGGTCTATATATCTGAATAGTGCTAAGAGAGAGTGAAAGTTCAGCTTGGCACAGGTTGTGTTCATTAGTTTTATGAAGCTACGTTTGTTTTACATGTTATGCAGTGATGAAATGTTGCATGCCTTTACTAATATGTGGAATTCACACCATGCAACATAAACTACCAACAATAATTGTAATTTTAGTAATATATCAAACTAACATAAACATATTGCACAAGACAAAATGTTTCTCTGTAATATGTTCACTCACACGTAACGCTGCATGAAATGTATATATTCAATACTTTGCCACTTAACCTGGATACAACTTTTTCCTTGGCACACTAAGGATTGCAGTATATCTGTGGGTCAGACGTCTAAATATTCTGTCATTATAAGAGGGAAAATTAGAAAAATATTTATCTATAATTTGGGTTAATATATCTCTATAGGAGAGGTATTTAATTCTCATTTAGCAGTGTTTTCCTTCAGTGCATCTTACATTCACAACGGCTCCATGTTAAAATGGTCTTTCATAGCATCTGACTCATTCACATTCCCTGTCAAAACTATTACCACACAAAGTCCATCTTCTCCCCTTTGGCCTTTTCTTTTTATTTCAACTTACAGCCTTTTACAGCATCAGTCTCATAAGTGTAATCAAGCAGTGCTGCCCTTTTACTGCTTGTCTTCTTTTATACACTATAATTTAATATTTAACTACAGGAATTATAGCTTCATAGTTATTAATGATGGGTTACGGGGCAAATAATACTTTATTTTTATTTTGTCTGTTTCCTTTACTGTACAAGATTATACAATAATACACTCAAAAGTTTATATATAACCATTGGCATATTCAGATTTAGGCATTTTAAATAGAATATATGTCATATGTCTGAACTAGCAGCCTGTGATACAAACATTTCCTTTGGTGTCAACACTCAAACTGCTGAAGGTTGAGAAAGAAGTGAGGTTCACATGGCAGGTGAAACACATCTGTTATAAACCCAACTCTCCCAGCGTGAAACCCCCCAGGTCAAACACTTTGTTTACAAAATTGTGTGTCGATTAAAATGATTTATTCCAATGGTTGAAATTCACATTCATCATGTGCATCATAAGCTCTACACAAGAGTTCTAGCTCCCGACTTCACAGAAACGTGTCTGAAACTGTTTCGATGTGCAGGAGAATCCCAACAGTATATCACACCAACAAGCCATTTTTTTGCGCAGTGCCCTCCACTTAAATAGTGACAACTGAGGATGTGAGTTAAACTTGCTTATGCAATTTGCAGACAAAAAGAGCTTTAAAATTTTCATCATAACCTTTATAAAGTATGAGCAACGATCTACGTCTAGGATTTATAATTTTCAGCCAGTTTCTTCTACAGTAAGGTGATGTCACTGGCTATATTCTGCTTTCTGAACCTACTGTAGTGTTTGGTTTTGAAAATGTGCAGAATCTGCACCCATTGCACATACGGACAGGTGAGAAATTAAAGGAAAAACCAATATAAAGTGTCTTAGTAAGGTGTTGAAGAAGAACAGCTTCTGTGCTTCTTAGCATTGATTCTACAAGTCTCTGAACTCTGCTGGAGGGATGAACACCATTTGGTGTTCTGATGATGGTGGTGAAGAGCGCTGTCTAAGAAATCGGTCCAAAATCTCTCTTGTGGTTTTCGACCGGGTTGAGACCTGGGGACTGTGAAGGCCACAGCCTATGATTCACAACATTTTCATACTCATCAAACCATTCAGTTACCCCTCCTGGCCTGTGGATGGGGACATTATCGTCCTGTTCTCCACTAATTTTTTCAGATTTTTCTTTTAATTTGTCACCTGACTCTAGATGCCTATCCAGTTCTAATCCCTGTTTTAAACTCCCCATTTCTACATATGTGCAGCATGTAATCCTGTCACACAGCTATCAGGACTGTGGCAGTACTACAGGCAAATAATGGACTCTCTCTCTCTCTGCAGCTACACAAACTTATTCTTCTCAGATGACTTCACCCTTCAGTAGTCAGTTCAGCCGATTGCAAGTTACCCATCACTAAAAACTAGAGAAAAAGCAGATAAAAGTACAATCTTGTCAAACCCTTTCTTCGCTTATTGTCTAACAGCTCTCCCTGGAACAAGACAGGTCAGCTGAGAATAACGTGAACTGGCTAACCCTCAAGTTCTACTCCCCACAAATCTAAAAGGTGTGACTAAAAAATCAGCAGTAGGGAGGGGTAGAGAGAATCAGGTCAGAGTCAGGACACCTGAAGAAGGGACTCGTAGTGTTTCAGGCTGGAAAATATCAAATTATTGGACAATTTTATGCCAAAAAAATCCAGGCAGATCAAATTGTGGAGCTACGGCGCTAACACAGCTACTCATCCTCTGCCTCAGCAAGGCGAGGAGGACATTTGTTCATACTCTGGACATTTGAGGAGAGCGGGATAGTTGGAGGAGTTCATCTGGAGCGAGGCCTCGGAGGAGATGGAGGAGGGGCTGCGGCCTCGCCCGGCCCAGGCGTCTGGATGGAGGAACTGGCCGGAGTAATCGGAGCAGTTGCTGAGGCGGGGCCGGTAGAAGCCTTGATGGGGCCGGTACATTTCCTCTGCTGTGTAGCGCTTCATGAACAGATACACCGACATGACACCCGCCGTCTGAGGGGATGGAGGCAAAGGGACACAAAGTTTACTCCTGTTTGGTGATATCCTTATACTTCTGTTTCTGATTTCTTTTTTTTTTTTTTACTTGATCCAGCAAATTTTTTCTTTTTTCAGAATCAGAATCTTGTTTACTGTAAATTGGGTTTTCAACATACAAGGAATTTTCTTTGGTGCAGTATAGTAAGAAAAAAATATATAAATAAAGATAAAACAGGTCAGATCAATTCATTATTGACAGAAACATGTAAGAATAAAATATTGACAATATAATGTGAGGAAATATTATTTAGAATTGGTTATTAATGAAAACAGTGTTGTGAATATGAAAACATGTGTAAATATTAATAGTCAGTATTAGTATCCAGTGAGTCAAATAAAATCCGGTCATGAAATACCAGACACTTTAAACTATAAAATTATATAAAAACATCTTGACATTTCAGAATTAATTATTTCAAGAATTATGTAAAAATAAGTAATTACAGATGCAATTATTTGATTACGAATGATTTTCCCAATAATCATCAACCAATCAAAAACTCACACCCCTACAGTGAACACGAAAATCATGGCTCAGTTAAATGTGTTCATGCAGGTACACCTGTGTGTATGTGCTGTAAGTGTGTGCACTATTTTCTTTCTCCTCTTATTGTTCCTGCTCTTTAAGTGAGATCAAGATGCACATTCGACATTTCCTGTCAGTGTGATGTCAGATTATTGTGAATCACTGAAAGCGACTTGCTCTGTTCAAAAGCAGAATCCATTAACAGGAATGACAGCGAATAAACACATGAATCACAACACATTAGCTTATTAACCCGAAATTATCATGTTTAACGGAGACTTTCTCACAGCACAAAACATATCTGAAGGACAGGAGCTTTTAAAATGTTGGATGCATTTATTTTCTGCCTTTTGTGGTCACAGTGAAATCTCACATGAAGAACTGCAGTTTTAGGAACAAGAGACACTGGTGTTTTCAGCTGCTAATTTAAGCATCAATGAGAGCATCAGCTGAATGCCTCAAATCTAAGGTGCCATGTAAATCAGGAAAATAACATATAAGAGAACAGAATTTAAGAGAATTTCCCGTCGTATCGTTACCTCAGTGAGCAGGAAGGAGATGGCAGCGAATGCGAATGACCAGCCGTACTTGTAACTGAAGTAGGCCTCATTCGTTTTGGTCCTGTTCAGCATTTCATCATTAATGTTGGAGATGTACAAGACCAGACCAACAACCAGAGACAGACCTGAGGGAGGCAGAGAGAGAAACAGACAGACTTCTATGTATATTAAAATTCATTTTGCCCTTTAGTTACCTCAGCACACCTCACCTTACCTCACCTTTTCAGATGTACACATCACATTGGTGTTTAGTTCATTCATTTGGATATGTTGTGAGTAAAAGCCAAACCAAAGTAGCCTACCTGACAGGATGAAGAAGATTCCAGAAACGAAGGCCAGGATGGTGCGATGCGGTCGGATGTGGCCGATGTTACTGAGTACAAATCCAATGAACATGAAGAAGAGGCTGACCAGAGGGAAAGGTGTGGCAGAGCGGATCATCTCTGAGATGACAGAAGACAAACCAGGATGAAGAAAGAGAGGAAGAGAGGAAGAGAGGAAGGAGAAACTGGTAAATTCCTTTTTTTAAAATATTGTTTTGTTTTTTTGTTTTATTGCACTTTCGGCTGTGACTTTCTCAAACTTTTAATGGAAGGTTTTAGCAGCATGAGGTTTTCTATTAAGGCTGGTCTTACTCCTCATGGAGTTGGCATTTCATGGGTTTAGGTCATGGCTCCTTATTTATATTAAGATCGAGCTCGACCTCCCTACTGTGAGCAAATGGTACAGTACCTCCCAGAAGTAATAGGAGTCTCTAGTACTTGTTTCCAGACCCCTATTGTGTTCCCCATTACACAAAATGTCACCCTTCAGCTAAGTGGACCAGATGTCTAAGGCCATAACCCTAATGCAACAAGTTATTGAATCAGTTGGGTAAAGTTTGTGTGGTAAACTTGCCTGTTACACCCAGCACCAAATAAAGACTTGTGAAAAAACAAAGTAAAAGTGAGTCTTTTTGGACTTGAAATTCTGAAGCAAAATGGTGACAGAGGATTCATATTACATACTGTAATTTATGACTATTAACACTTTGTCACTATTATTTTCTGCATTTTAATGGAAATAATGAAGTTTTAAAATCACTGTTTAATCCCTACTGCCTCTTTTTTCTTCTTATTCCTTTGTCACATGTACTCTTCTTCATTCACAATGTACATGTTTATCAGTTGATAATCTAATTTACCTGTGGCTGTATTTCTTATCATGGGTGCACTTTCATCTTTCAACAGAAAGAAGGGTTTCAATTTTTTTCCCTACATAAGTCACTTGATAACAACTGAGCAAACAAAGATTTAGACACGATGCTCTGTCATCTTTGCTGTGGTGTGAGCCTGTGTAAAGTTTACAGCATCACTCTCTGTAGTCTCCACTGTTTGCACACTGCTAGTACTTATGTGTATCCATGCATGTTCACCCTGCAAGGGGCTCTCTGCAAAATGAAAATGGCACTCTTAAATATTTCAAACAAATCCATCTTTTATCTTGAGTGGACTGGCTTTGGGATTGGGCTAGGAATAGCATAAACCACACACAGTTTGATGGGGGAGATGACAGCGCAGTGCAGCGGTACGGACTCGAGTCACGTGACGCGTGCTTGGGTCAGACTGAGGTCCTGTATATAATGACTTTAGACGTGGCTTAAAAAAGCAGTTGTCAACACTGTTGTCAACACTAACCCAACCATTAGCCTGGAAAGGGCTGCTGACAGATGTGACAGCGGGAGCACTCCTCTTCCACCTGCTGGCAATAAGGTTCACTGGGAGGGCGTAATGCCTTGGTGACCCAACCAACCAAACCCAACCAAACTTTGAGAGTCACTAGTGCAGTGGAAATGAGTAGACCCTTGATTCCCATCCTTGAGCGAGGGTCAATTATTTTCCTGTTAGTGCACTAAGACTGGGTTCCTCTGCCAATTTCCTCTGGAAATCACTCATTTTGTAACATACATCCTCATATCAGCACCACTGTAAACACCCACTAGGAGATAAAACAAATAAACTCAAAAATGGAGTTCAGAGAATGAACATATAGTATGACGTTACACAACATGTGCTACAACAAATTATAGTTATAAAAACAAAAGTTTTAATTTAAATGTTTTGGTTGGTGCCGTCTTAACTGTGCACTTCAGCAGCTTATTCCTCCTTCACTGTACCGTGATAATTACAGTTTCACCACACTGAAGCAGTGCAGCTGTAAAAGTGGAGTGTTAACAGTTACTTACTGAGGACACTAACAGTGGACTCTGAGGTCATCTGGACATTAGTGGGCATCACGTACTCTATGGTAAAACACCGACCTTTCTCCTCCCCTGCAAAAAAAATGACAGGAAAAAAATATATTCAATAAAATGTCACCTAAATGTGGAGTGGACACAGGGTTCAGCACTCTGCACAAGTGATCAGACTGTGAAGTGGCCCACTGTGACAAAGAAGAGTCAAACACAGGAGCATGTACAATAAGCTAGCAGAGGATTTATTTGTGCTCTGATGAGTAAAGTTCGTGTGACGGCTGTGAAACAAAGTGTTGAATTCCACTTAAAAACAACCTGAAAGTGAGTTTTCAAACCTCATACAACTTATTCCCACTAAAACCTCAATAATACAACACACAACAAAATAAACAATAATAATAGTAATGTTAATCATACAAACACAAACTGACAGCTTGTTTCGATATAATAAACTGCCAGCTCTCAGTGTTGGGATGAGGAACACCCAGCGTTAGGTTTTAGCACCTTCCCTTTAGCATTTTGATACATACAGTAAAAAGTCTGGCACCAAAACACAATGACACACAAATACACACTCTGATGTCACTGATATCTTTCTCGCCACTTCATTAACGCCACATACTATGAGGTGTTGATCAGGTGATAGTTTGTCTTTTAGCATATGTAATTAGCTTTCATAATGCACGTTATGTGATGGTGATGCAAACCAGAACAATAAATACTGAGGGTTTGGGCCGAGACTAAAGACTTGAAGAGTATTTATGTTCCTCTTATAGTTTATTAGTCCTGGTGATTGTCACTGCTTGCTGGGATTGCACACTGTATATTAGCCAGACTTACATAGTACTCTGAATGCATCATTACTACCGTTGTTGAACGAGGACTGAAGGAGTAAAAATAAAATGGGAAAGGCAACAAGCATCAGGGAGTGTGAGACGGTATAAATGGCAACCACAAGGCTTTTCGCTACTAGTGTTTTTTTCCCCTCTCTATTGCTTTTGACATAAAATCAAATCAACATTTAATTCCACTAAATGCCGTGGGTTATTAAAACATCACTTCATGTTTTGTGTTGGAACATGACAGTAATGCTTGTGTTTTGTTTTTTTTTAATTATTTATCTCTACAGAATGGCAACAGTAATTCTCAGCCCATTCAAAAGTGATTTCAACGGAGTCAGATAATAGCTATAACTGAAAAAAAATTTTTTTTGACTATGCTTTCACATAACAGACATTATGGCTAATTTTCAGTCAGTCTTGAAGGACGACACTTTTATTCCAGATTTGTAATGAAAGTCATTTATTGCAGAGAAGATGAAAATACATTAAATCTTATGCAAATGTGATTTTAATGATTCTGTCTAGCATCTACAGCAAAGCTTTCACTGTAACTGTGTTAGATGGAGATTATGTTCATATACAGTATATTACAAACAAAATGTACACTAATTTGCAACAACAGCCAATCATACTAACAAAAACAAAGTGAATTCAGCTTATTCACTCAATTATGCTGGAAGTTTTTCACTCTACATTATATGAGCAGCGTAGGGCCTGATATCGAACATGTTTGACAGCAATGACACAACGACAGAGTGTGTTCTGGCTGTGTTGGTAAAGATCCTCTACATGAACTCGCGCTAGAACGAAAGGCTAACAGCCAAACACCCGATGAACTCGATCCACGTCAATACCAGACAAACCACCACAGGACCTCGTTCACGTTCTCTGGTGTAACAATATACTGTGACAGTTTGCTGTAACTGTTTCTAGGTCAAACACTATGCACTACAACAGTTAAATAAGGACACTCAATTGCCCCTAAAACACACAATGGACAATTAGTCCATTTATAGCAATGGCCCTAACATCTGTTACCTAATCATGAGTTGATTGCCTACATATCTACCACAACTGAACGATTAACCCCGGAACAGGACAGAGCAGGTCAGTTGTGGCACAGGGGTTAATGGAACAATTCAGCAGTGAGTGGAAGGATTTTACAGGATGAGTTTTTGCAGAACAAAAACTTTTTCCAGGTTGTAAACCATATATATGCTAAAAGGCGGAAAGAAAGGCAAAATATATTTGAGTTGAGTGTTAATAAATGACAGCAGACAACTTTTTGCATCAACATCTACACATCCATCAACAGTAAGAGTATATTACAGTCATACAGTGAACTGTGGCCATTACCAGAGGGAGAAATAGGATAAGAGCAAAAGTTGATACCTGGTTTACTGTGGGACAACACTTGTCTGGAGAGCTGTGTCTCTAAGAAAAGAGTAAAACTTAACAGTTAGTGTCTCTTTTCCGATCAAGACCTCCGAACATGCCTTTGTAATGTTAGAGCTGTGGGACGAACAATGTTTTGATAGGTATAAGGTGCTTGAGCATGCACTGTGGAAATACATAAGCTTTTGTGACTTGTGTAATCCCTGGTTTTCATGTTAAGTGTTATAGTGGGGGAAAAAGGATGCAGGAAAGAAGAAAGAAGGAAAAAGGAAAAGCAGCCACAGAACTGAGGGTTTTTCTGCATCAATCCAAAGTGCCTCCGGTGCCACAACATGTAAATCAGCCAATGGGTAAGTCATGAGGAGACAAGTCTCACAAAGCCACCTATCAACTGGAAGAAAAATACTCGACGCTTGCAAGACTGCAGCATAGAGCTGAAGTACAATTGGACAGACAAAAGGAGAGGAACCGGTCCTACTGCTGCACAGAGGTGAAGGCAAAGTTTAAAAAAGTCATGCTGAAGACTGGTCTTCTGTACTTGCAGCTGTCTAGTGGTTAAAGAGGAAAAAAAGAACAACTGTGCTGATGCAACAGACATTGTATTGGAAAGTAAACTTTGAGGCCCTGATTCACCAAAGTTTTGTGCAGACTCAAACAATGCTGTGCTGGAAACATTCAACTTCTTTGCACACATCTAAATTATATGTAGAGTTTAATATCTTCCTTTAATTATCCCATAATCTCTAGAAGGATCAATGTGCCAGATTCACTAATGGCATCAAGATTTATTGAAATAAAATCCTGTCTAAAATATCTTTTAGTTTTTATGTGATCTGTGTGTTTCAGACTTGCCTGCTAACTCACCGGCCAAGAAGCAAACCCTCCAGAGGCCAGAGTGAAGGGACATGCGTATCTCGGTGCTCTGGTTGAGGGGAAGGATGACGCCCTCCTCCAGGTAGAGCCAGTAGTCGGTGCTCACGGCGATCCCCAACAGGCCCAGGCCGCAAACAGCGAACACGCTGCTCAGCAACGTCAGCGCCTTCCTGCCACATAGGCTCATACCACAGCCTCAACAGCAGGGGGGGCGCTGCTGGCAAAAAGGGGGAGCTGGGAAGAGGGAGGGAAAAAAAGAAAAACACCTTCACCGATTTTACCAGCGTAAGGTTATCATGAAAACCCACCTGAGAGAAGATCAAACTAACCCTGGGGCAAACAAGGAGGAAACAGATGGAGGGTTGCTGGGTGGTGGGAAAATCTGGGCGCAGCTCTGAGGATTGCTTCATCTTAATTTGAGTTTCATTACTGACAATGGAGATGAGTTGGAAGTAATGAATGGGGATATGATCGCAGATACTGTAGCATAACAGAGGACTTTCTTCCTTTCAGCTGAGAAAGAAATGCGGGAAAGATTCTCTCTCCTCCATTAGAATTTAAATCACCACATTGTGCAGGGCCAAAGGCTTGTGTGGAAAAAAACATTACATAAAGTTTCCCCTCACAGTGCCTCCAGCAAAGAGAACTGAAATGTAACTCAACCCACTAATAATGTTAAAAAGAGAATTATCAAACAAAACCTGTTTTGCTATAATCAAGTACAACTCCGACTAACTGATATGAATCCACTTCCTCCTTCTCCTTACATCCAGTGATGCGGAAGCAGCATTGCAGATGGTGTGCAGTATGTGTCAGCATATGAATGTGTGCACTCGTCACACAAAACAATGGATCTGTTCATATGGTAGCTAATGCCCACATTTGCCGGAAGCTGGAGCACTGGGGAGCTTGGCATGGGATACGTGTTGAAAGGAATTGATTTTACATAATGAGTTCTCAGCGTGCTGCCGCATTGAGCCCCCACTGGGAGACTGGGAAGATGGGAGTGAATATGTGAAAGGATTTTGAACTTTTGTGGCAGTTTTTTTTTTCTTTTCCTCTCCATGGATCAACTTCTTGTGTCATGACTGAATGTAAAGCCTCAGTGGAGAGGAATAGGGAGATCTCCACACATCTGCCAGCTTGCAGCGCACAACCAGTGTCTCAACAGACAGAGGAGTCAGATGTAGGAGGGATGTGGTTTGGAGCTCAACGTTTTAAATACAGCTTTTAAGAAGATGCAGCAACTGTTTCAACAAATTGTTACATGTTTTCAGGAGAGGAGAGAATTTATTGCACCTCAATTAGCTGTATCCCATAGGTTACATCTACACACAGCACACACAGACTGTACATAGAGTGCATTATAAAAAAAAAAAAAAAAAGGACATGTCACTGAAAGCAAGACAAATTCATCAACTAATTTGGTCCATATAGGTAAATTATAGCTTTCCCTGTGTAAGATCATTTATAACCAACCTCATCCCTCTAATGGGGTAAAGCCAGTTGCCCCACTTCATTGATAAAAAGGGTAATAAATCCTAGAAGACTATTGTCACAAGTGCAGCACACAATTAAAACAAGATTTGTATACTGTACACATGCAGTCTACTCTGTTTTTATCCATTTCTCATCCTCATGTTTAAAAGTGTTTCTTTGTATTGTCCCTGTTAAGTAAAACCCATCTTTCAGTAGTAAAAATGTATCTTTTTTACTTTATATGAGAAGATATGAATTAGTTTATCTTGCATGTTCTCACCCATACACACATGTGCAGGCATGCATGCTTGGAGGTGTTATTACTCATCTTATTTAGATGCCCTGAAAATAACAGACCAAGGCATATTTGACCTCCTACGTCTCCTAATGTGAAATGACATTTCTAAGATATATAACATAACTAATGGCAATTGCCTTGATCCAGAATATGAAAGATTCATGAATATAACTGCGTCGATGAAAATAAAAACACAAACTCAAGCTCTGATCATTTGTTTCTTACAAAGGGAGCACAGGGGCAGCTATAAGTGTCTGTCCCTGTCTCTTGAGACTGGGCCTGCCTTCAAACTATGGACCACAGGTCAGATGGTGATTGGAAGTGACTGCATGCATAAGCAATCAGAGTTCCCTAAAGCACAAGGGACCAGCACTAATGAGAAAGGACCATCATTAACCCTCAGCTATTCTCGACCATGGTGCAATCAGTGGCCATTCATTTACGATGTCCATGTAAGGGCTCTAATTTTAGTCATTTAGCATCAGGCAACAACTTTCCACTCAATAGACCTTTTTGCGTTGCTACACTAAAACCAGCTGTTTTTAGTCATACAGCACAAGAAGCACATGTTGAAGCCCTGATTGCACCTACATGTGGGCTTCCTCAAGTAAGGGTTTCATTACTGAATGAGCGATACTGAAGCTATTTAGAAATGGTTGTACCTTTCAAGCACCTACGAAAATAGACAAGGGTATTGTAAAGATACAGTAGTGATGATGCTTAAAATAGCCACAGTGATCACATTAATATTTGTGTAACACTACAGTATTTGAACCCAAATCTAAAATTTGATGATGAAGTTGTTGCATGTGTTTTTATTACATGTATATGCTGGATATATTTTTCTGTAACATACAGATACAACAATTCTGTAACTTATTAAAGACCAGACAAATACCACCTGCCAGCACCACAGTACCACAGAGCTGCTGAATGATACTGTGGCTGCTTTCCAGTGAAGTAGCACTAAGTTAATGTCAGCTGGGAGCTTAGCTTTGAGTAATTAGGTGTTAACCAAGGTCAGAGGTCCACATTTGGACCCTATGTTATTTTGCTTTTTATGGTGAGTAACACAACTAAACTAGAGGTGCTAAATGCATTTGGGATGAAACTCAAACTTCCAGCACAGACATAATGGAGGTTAGCAGAATGTTTCCCTGTGCCAGCAACAGTGCATCCAACAAACCCCTCACCAGCTCCATTAGGCTGTGGACAGATTAACATTAGCTCAATGAGACCTCTGCATGGACCAGTTAAATATGTGCAAGCACACCTGCTGGCTAGAACCTGTTGTATAATGTATGGTAGCACTGTGCTGATTTTTCCGTGGCTCACAGCCCTCACAGGTAGAGTGAGTGGGTAAAACTAATAACTCGCATATGAAAAAACAATCACTGATTTTCAATGGATGCCAACTAAAATTAGAGAGAGAATGAAAGATGCAAGACCAAACAGAGACATGTAAAGACATTTAAACAGACAGCCCCAAAGCTGCCTCACACAAAAACAAGGGTGCACTGTCGCAAAAAAGTTATTGTGCAGGTGATGCTTTGGTCAAAGCCATTGCACACCCACACCATTGTAAGCTATGACTGCTTGACACTAAATATGAAGAGACATATTTTCCTGACAAACTGTTGTTTTTTTGCAGCCACTTTATTTTTTTTCCAGTGTTAGTTGTGGAAATAAACACTGTTTTATTTCTAGTGCTCTGGAAATAAATAGTTTATTGCAACTCTATACTATTGTCCAAAGTCTTATTTATTTCAGTAGTGAGTTGTTAATTCATTTATATGCAGTATCATTTGATCATAAGTTGGGGGAAGTCTTTCTAAAACGTCTTCAAATGATTTTAGCAGTTTCTGTATATCCCAGGAGAAAGTGGTTTTTAGTTAATTAATAACTGTGCCACAAAATGTCCATTGGGGGAAAAGGCTTATTAGTTACCAAATATGATGCAGCTGCTGAGGAAAGAATCACCTCTGATGAACTCTAGCCCTTAACTTCAGAAGAACTATCACCTGCTGTCATTGCAACCAAAATAAGGAAGCATGGAGGGGAAAATGATCTGTATGACAGTAAAAATTTGTTGTTAAACACATAAAACACTCACACGCACACACCTAATGCTGCCACACTTCTTCACACATCTTTCATGTATACTAATAATTCTAATCATTGTTTTGGTCTCTAAAGGATTATAAATGTTGACCAAACTCAGTTGAGGAAATGGCTTTTATTTTTCTATTGAGAAATGTTTCTCATTAAATGTTCAAAGCCTCGACAAAAAGCCTCATTGTCCCTCCCTGCCTGCAAAGGGATACACAGAACACCCTCTCTCATGCATAAACATCAGCATTTCCTTTAACAACCCGTTTGAATCTGTGATGAGGGTCCACTCCTTCCTTTGCAGTTGTTACTGAATGACTCAGAAACTGCATAAGCTACATTTTACAAGTGTGCTACACCAGTTCACAGAAGACCTATAACATCCACAATATATACACATATTTCAAAAGGATTTAACGAAAAGTAACAAAACATTGTTTACATTTTAGTGTAGCACCGAATGATGCCACTAGGGGTCCAGAGGCCCCGCTGGCAGATGCGAACCACTGCTGGAGTAAAGGGCACATCATCACCAAAAGTAGGGCATTCCTCTTCTGTCTCCTTTGTTAACATGCTCCTAACCTCCTGTCAACCTTCATTTCAACAGCTCACTGGCAAAAATGCCACATTTTTCGCAGACAATTGGTAATGCAAAGGCGAGGAAGAGAGTAATTGTTGTAGAATACGATGTTAAAACACGGACCTCCAGGGCAAACCATCACCAAGCCATGATCAACCTGTGGCCAGTTAATAACAGGGCAAGAGATAATAGCTTATAGATTTTTTTTTTCTGGCAACAACAAGAACCAAAATATTATAAAAATATCAAAGCCTATATAATTAATACTCTATTGTTCATCTTTCTTTCTAACTGATGTTTGAAAATTGCAAATATAAAAATATCACAAATGCATATTTATTTTGGTGGACAGGATGATCAAGTGCAGGTTTTTTTTTTTTGTTTTTTTTTTACCTCACCTTTGTCTGACTTGATAAGATGATTTCTAGATAAGACTGTAAAGCTGCTGATAGCCTAATTTGAATTTGTGTATTTGCTCATCTCTGTCGAGGGTTTTGTCAGCGTCGGAGTGTGGATCTCTTTTGGCGTGCTTATTGACCCAGTTACTGTGGCTGGAAGAGCGGGGCTGTGAGTGCAGTCCCTCTGTTGCCCCTGACGTGGACAGGCGACTAACACTGTGGGAGTTAGTTGCTGTTGGTTGATGTTACTGGGGCTGATTGGATGAGCCTGAGGACAATAGCAAGTCCGACGCACGAGAGAGGAGATATGTCATCAAGCCACGGACACAGCTGGACGAAGCTGGCAGCCCCCATCACTGGCCTGCAGAGAATCTGCCTGTACAGTTGCAACAGTCGTGATAAAGGGAAAACACCACACATTCCTACAGTATAAGTGCAGAGATTCATACACACATCATGTGTACTCTCTCCACAAATGTCCATAACGTGACAGTTTTATCACCATAAACCTACTAATACGGCCAACGACAGGCTGCATTGCATGGAAAATATTTTTATTGATTCTGTGTCAACTGGAGGACGTTTGTGTCAAATATACAAACATAACTTTATGTGTGCCACGAGACCACACAACGGAACAATGAGTTCATTTTTGCAGTTGAGAAAGTATTTCGAACCTAAACTGATTCATTATGTTTATTTAGTTAATAACTGATCAAAGTTATCAAAGTCACTATGGGTATTTCCTTTTACTGATACTCCGACTGTGTGACTGTAGCAGTAATGTTATATCACAGACGACATCTTTTCCACTTGTTCTTGTATATCAGCCGTTATCTTTGAGCTTTGTGGGCTCCCAGTGGCGAGCTAATAAGCAAGAATGATTTCTCAGTGGTCTAATTTTGGAGATGCCTCTGCCCTCCCTTGAAGGCATGCTGAACCAAAAATGTGAAAATACACACAGTAGTTCAAGCCAAATCCCTGCTGCAGGCCAGACAACTTACAGTGCATCATCTGGCGAACAGCAGAGAGAGGTGGTGGTGGTGGTGGTGGTGGTGGTGCAAGCTGTCAAGACAGAGAGTGACGTGGAATTTTTCCTGTCATACTCTCGCCTTCTCTCCGCATTAAAATCACAGGATTTCGGTTATAAAATCAGTCAGGCGGTTGCTTTAATGTTGCCACCGATTTTCATAGAAACAGCTGAACCGGCTGACCTAATGTAGGAGGTGTTCTCCTCCTTCTCTTCTCTCAGCCTCGAGACTCCAGAGCAGGCTGCAAAACACAGCACATCTCTCCTCTGTAATGTCAGATCATCTTAATTGGATGGGGCAGCTCTGGATATAGTCCACGCCTCTCATGCTGTTCCAAAGGCAGTTCCCTTATGTCTTTTAGCAAATGGTTTTGGCTTTGAGCTGTCATCCCCCGCGAATTCCTTCATACACTACCATGACCGTAAAGTGCACGGGGAGCTTGTCAGTCAGCTTCTTGTCTGCATTTACTGGCTTCTGATGATCATAAATAAGTAACAGTGAAGATCGCAAAAGACCCTTTGAAGATCTGTTTGCTTTACCAGAACTTAGTGTGTATATCGGGGACAATGATCCTGAAGTACCTCACTTCATGTAGGCATATTTTTAACAAAGATGACAGACAGGTGTATTTAATCTCACAGACCTCAACTGAACGGCACAGTAGTGATCTCTAAAAGGGCGGACACACATTGACTCTGGCACAAAAATACAGGGACCTACAGCAATAGCACTAAAATCCATTTTCCCATGTTCGTTGTGAGAACACATCTCCCGTTTATAAGTGCTTGACTTGGCCCTGTCGCCAGGCAACACTATACAGAGAGGCCTCCGAATTAGTCAAGCATGAATGAACTGATAAGCGAGTCCCAAAACAAGGCTTCCTATCCGGTGGTTCATTTTACATGCCAGAGTAGGGACTCAGAGGAAAAGGCGAGAAAGACATAGAGACACATACATTATAGAAGATCATAGAACAAAAGATAAGCAGGACATATCACATGCTGTAATGTAGGTTCACTCAAACACACATGCAGAATAAAGGCAAGGATTCATTACAGATAAAGTACACGCAATTTTATGTATGCATATAAGTTCTAATAGTTACATACATGTCATTCTACAGCTATATTACCACTGTACATGCAGATAAAAAAACTGCTATAGGACTTTAACAGTGACTACCAGAGTCTGAGCTACAGTACTTTATATTACCAATAACCAGTCACTAGAGAGCACTGTGTTTACTTTTTGAGGCTATATCCCATCACGACGCTCCTTAGAGGGGGAGCGATCACTAAAACCAACGAGGTGCAGCCAAGAGAGTAGGCTGTCGCTACAGGGAATGCTTATTTACTGGGCTGAACACATTTCTTTTATGGTGCAGCGTGGTTCATATACACACTAAGAATAGCAAGTGAAGTTACTAAACGGTTTACAAAGGAAAACAAAACTGTCACACTCCTAGATATCTAAGCTCCTGACTAATCAGGGCTCTTTCTGTCTTTAAATAAGAAAATAACATGAAATTAAAAAGAGAATAAATGGAAAATAAACCTCACAGCATAACATGAACCTAAAAAGAAACAAGAATTATTATCTTATATGAATCAATATTATTATTAAGTGATATGAAACAAGCCTTTTGTCATACCTGGCTACAGCCATAACACCAACTGACCTACAGCTAGTGTATATAACTGTTCACTGCACATTGAGGACACTGAGCGTGTCCATGTTTCTCATTATGGAATTTGCATCAGGCATTTCTATGAACGGTGACCTTCAGCTATGTTTCTGCTGTTGACAGGAGTGACACAGTGGTAAACTGTGAGCAGTGTTGTTGCTAAGGGCGGAGGAGAAATGGAGGAAGACTGTACGACTTTTAGGGCAGGACACACGGATGAGCTGTAAAGCCCTTTGTAACACGGTCTCTGAATCCTGGCCTGGAAAGCTGCGTGAAAATTTGCATCACAGAGATGTAGTTTATCCTCTGGCAACATGGTAAGATTCTGCATAGAGCTGAAAGCATTTTAATGATGGTATTAGTCAAAAACAAACAGCAGGGTTTAGATCAACTGAACATATTAAAAGTTTCGTTGAAAACTATTTGGACAAACAGGCTTTTACATCAAAGGAGAAAACAGCATGAATGCAACTTTTGAAAGACTGAACTGAAATTTCCACCAGAGGTACTTCTCCATCTTTGGGTCTCAGTCTGAACTACTACACTCTAATGTCCAGATAACGGGGATAACTTATTATATCCATATCGCAACAAGTAGATTCTCATCAGGGGAGAGTGTGAGCAGCCAGAATCCACAGTCCAGTATTGGACAGTGGCTGGAAACCACTTCTCTCCTGCAATCACAGAAAAATAATCCCCTGCAGCCTGCACACCATCCCAGCCTAAGTTTGTGCTACAACAGTATTTGTCTGACCGGCACAGTGAAGAATAGATGTCAGCCAAGTATCTTATACCTGTGGGCTGTGGACTGCTGCAAACAGAACCCAGGTTTCTGTTCATGAGGAATCAAATTGCGATTGAAACTCAGGTTTTGTTTACTTTCGGGTAATTTTCAGTAATTACCACAGAGTCGCAGCAAATGAGAGAAAATGAAAAGCGTAAATTTATGATCCTGAATAATCCAATAACTGCAGATGACCACTGTCCCTCCTCTGGCATCTGTGTAAGTAATTCACGTTATTCTGTCATTATTTTTCGGCTCATTTTGAATTCATCTATAACTGTGCATGTGTGCGTTGGCTCCGTGCTCTGTGCAGGACTGAGAGCCAGCTGCGCGTTACTGCCGCCGTCTAATCCTTGGCTCGACCTCGTCTCTGTCCGCGGTGCTGAAGCGGGCGCAGCCGCGGAGGAGTCCGTCAGCGTGGTGCCTGCTCCGGGGGGGTCCGCCGTCACCCGCAGCGGCTCCCAGCGTGTGCTGCGACCTTCGCTTTATAACTTCTTTAATTGCACAAAGGAAACGTTTTTATCATCATCTCCTCTTTTTCTCCTTCCCTTTCTTTCTCTCATCCTAAAATGAGTCCAGCTCCCACGCCCGCGGGTCCACAGACCCACTGAAGGCGTCAGGGGGCAAACACCGGCAGAAAATAATACATTCACAGCTTTAAAAGTCATTTAGTGAAGCCTTTCCCCGACAAAACGAACTGCAAAATGATAATATACGTTTCACAATGACATGTCAAGTCCACTCTCCACATAGAAACACGATGAAAGTGACTTCGTGTGTGGTGGTGAAAGCTTCCACCCTGATTATGAGGGGACGTGGACCGTGTATTGACACAAGGCTCCGTCTAACTGGCTCTATGGACCAAGACCCAACACCAGAGCAGCTCTCCCCCCGCACTCAAATACATCTAACTCTGCACTTTCAAAATAAAAGACAGACTCACGGAGTCTATTACCTTCACGAAGAAGACTCGTTAAAGGAAAGCGCTCTTCTTCTTCTTCTTCTTCTTCTTCCTCTTCCTCTTCTCCTTCTCCTTCTATTCTTTCTCTTCTTCTTCTTCTTCTTCTTCTTCTTCTCTCCGGTTCAGCTCCGCGCTCTCTCGGGTTTGGCGCGCGATACTATCCTGCTAAGCGCGTGGCAAGAGGCACGTGGTACCCAGCCTCGCGCCAGTGGGCTGCTCCTCAGGTGTGAGGAGGGGGGGGGGGGATCAATCACTGAACTGTTTTAGATGTTTCTGCAAAATACAAACAACATGGAACTTTTCTGTGTTTTACATGTTATTTCATGCCCACATTTATCTGGAACCCTGCACACGCACCAAGTCATGTGTTAACCTGCATATTCATACAGTAATGGTACACGCATTATATCCCGTCTTTACATTTATTGCATTTTTTTTTTTTTTTTTTTTTTAGCAAAAATGGATATTCCACATTTTTGGTAACAAATTGTATTCTTCTATTACAACATGCAACTAGCCTTCAGTTCAACATTGCAGCAGGAAGGAAGAACATGTTAATTCTGATGAGAAGTGTTTCTGGCAGTCTCTCTGGAGATTTTCCAAAAGGGAATATTATGCCAGCGAAAATGGACCTTCAACAAAATCATTCAGTGGCTTTGGTTCTGTTTTGGTTTTTTTTTGCCTGAATAAAATGCATCCATGCAACATCTGGTTCTTACCTCATGTGGAAACAGATGCACACTATGGTCTGTAGATGTGTTTCTACATGATGTCAGGAACCTCTGTGATTGCAGAAAACAGTGACTGGACAAAGTAAGGATGCAGCCTTTAGCTAAATTAGTGTTAAATGTGATAATTTCATGATAGTATTTGGTCACATGTCCAGGAAAGTGTAGATTTGACTGAGCTGCTGTCAGCACAGTCTCTGAGCATATGAACAGTCATTCAGCCATTTAGGAGCATCTGGTGAACCCCATGCATGTGTATGACTAACCACCACTTTCTGTTGCCAGCTGATCACAGGGAGCGAATGAAGAGGCTCTCATCAGCTTGGCTCTGACTTGGCCTTTCACATAACCTCTCACTCACCTGACAGGAAGACAATCAGCTCCTCCCTCGTCCCATTTTGCATCACTTTCTGTCAGAAGCTTATTTCTCACACATTACATCATGGTATTCTGTTGAAGGAAAACTTACTCTGCTCCTCTGCTTTGACAATTAAACATCAAAGCCTGCAGCAAATTTTCTTTCCTTTCAAAGTTTTCTTTCCCGGCATCCTTTGGGAATTCAGATACGTCTGTGCCCCTGCTGACCAGAGCAAACATAGAAAATTCAATTTGGACATAATTTTGACTACATGCAAACTCAGAAAAAACATGGCGCTATCATCTTTCCTTCTCCTCTCTTTCTTTAGATAATGTAAACATAAATCATTCAGTCAGTCTCCATTATACATCCTGGCTTAGTCATTATTCACAAAGATGCCTGTGTGAATCAGACTGTAACAATAATGCATCTGTTTTACTTAAGGCCAGAACAGCTCTCTCATAACAAAACGATACGGCTGCATACTATATGACTTACATCTGGCAGTTTCATAACAGATGAAGCTGCGCTGAAGTTGTGTGTGCATTTGTCTGTTTGTGCAATTGAGGGAGAATGAGAGAAACCAGTGGCCTGAAACATATATGTGTTAAACAAAAGCTCACACACCAGCTGGGTCCACAGTCAACATACTGCAGGGCTTTCTCCTATCAGATGGCAGCTATATGCACAGTCTGAAAACATGGGAAGAGATGAACACAAGTTAAAAACACTGTACAATATGGTAATGGTAATCAAATTAACACACTGTAATTCAGTTGCATTCGTTAAATGCAATTGGAATGACACATACTGTCAAATCTAAGTACTAATTTAAGGTTCATTTGACATTCCAAAACAGCAGAGCAAGGATTGAAAGCTCTAATATCCTCAATACACCACATAGTAAAACTTCATAAGCCTCTTGCTTAGTAATACAGTAGTAATAGTTATTATGGGCCCTCATATGAGAAAACCTCAGTACGATAGATGAGAGCCATCAACTGAGGAGTCTGAGGATATGTATAGTGGCTGGAGATTTGTGTCTAACAAGATGGAAGGAAGGAAATGAGAGGAGGTCAAGTTCGGAAGAAATTATAACTTCTTAAAAAACAATACAGTATCAGGGACCAGCAGCAAGAAGGGCAAACAGTTTTTACCTGTCTTTGTTTCTGCACCTCACTGTGAAGGTCTAAGAGACTATTTTTAGGTTTTCCTGACTTCTTTTTTCAGCACTGCACTTTAAGCCTTCCTGAAAACCATCATATATAATACTTTAGCCCTGTTATGTACATCGTATATATATATATATATATATATATATATATATATATATATATATATATATATACACACACACTTTGGAAAAGAAAGAAACAGGATGCCACTGTATGAGAAAAAAAAAACCTCAAGCACAACTCTCTGACTGCTTGAGTTGAAACACTTTTTCACCTGTATGTCGTGAAAGGTATTTGGCAAAGTGAGCAACTGGGCTAAGCTCCCAAAAGGACAGTGTAGTCTTGAAATGGGCTAATGGGCTCCACATAAATCCTCCTCTTGCTGAAAAGGAAAGCCCCCGGTCAGGTGTGCCCGCTTCCTAATTTAAGTGAAATCTAGCAGGGATCTAGCAGTGTCAGTCAGCCAGGCCGTGATGCTCCTCAATCCAAGTCTCCCCTGATAACTTCTGACAGCAGTGAGTGCTACACCATTGTCTTCCATCACTAACACCCCTCTGCCTACACCAATACTCAGGCTCAGCCATCCAGCTAATGAAGGAATCTGAAACATGCACACAATTGAACCAACCGCCCCCACACAAACTCACACCTTTGCATACACCTAGAGCCATACAAGAGCACACTCTCACATACTCCCATATACTGTACACACACACTGTACGTGATCATACTGATGCATGCAAACACCCACACCTGTGAGAACTGCACTGGACGGACAAGTGTGGGTAGAAACACACTTTTTTTTGGTCAACATTAAGAACAATACTCACTACATACCTGCCCATGAACACATGGGATGTCTGCAGTGGTGCTGGAATTACAGGGAGGCTCGACTCTCTCTTAACTAGTCATTTGATTTGATTAATACTGTAAGGGATGAAAACAAAACCAAACCCCTGACTCCAGGAGTTTCTGTTCTAAATTTTCAGTGCATGCACATAGAGTTCCTCAAACATTTTAGATGCTTTTGCTAATTTTTGAATGAGAAAACCTGACAGGTGATGTGACAGGTGACATCATGCATTTCAGAATCATAGGACAGCCACAGTATATCTTTTAATACAATATTAAAAAAACACTCACCGACATAAGTATGGACCTCATTTTCCTTTTTTTTTATTAGCATTATCATACATTAGGTACAAATGACACAATCA
Organism: Trachinotus anak; assembly: GCF_046630095.1. NCBI lineage: Eukaryota > Metazoa > Chordata > Actinopteri > Carangiformes > Carangidae > Trachinotus > Trachinotus anak. The sequence continues at coordinate 2,297,222 of NW_027273870.1, read as the reverse complement.
GTTACAAGGTAAGTAGCTCAGACTCATTTGAAAGGTTTCAGGCTGACAAGGGAAGAAAACAAACATACACCATTTTTAAAATACAATATATTCTTTCTTTTACAGTCTATGCAGATATCTACTGTAAGTCATTTATGTACAACGACAGGGATGCTGAGATTATAAATTACCAGAGGAGAGGAGAGACCATGTTAATGTAAGGGGTTAAGAGATAAGGCATTCCAGCACATCAATGACCCTGTGCTCTGTACGGCCAAAGAGATGGCAGTCCCCTTCAACTCTCTCACTTCACAGCGAACAGGACACGGCGGAGAGTAACAACTTACTACGAAGAAGAGAGACGCTAAGCGAGATTCACATAAAGCAAACAGGTAACCTAAACAGAAGAATATTGTAAGAAATGCCAACTGAAAAAGAAGAAATCATGACAGACTTCTCTCTCAAAACCTTACAATTAAGATCAGAAATGTATTTCATTATACTCTGGCCATCTGGAATCAGTTAAAAGCAACACTATGTAACTTTTGCTGAGCAGCGGCAGCAGCGGCCTCTGCAGCCACAAGTGGTAATTACAGGACACTGGCACCTGAAATTCTGTTGGACCCCGAGACCTAGTGGTTAAGGGTAGTGGAGTCAGCGTGCCCCCGGAAGCTAACAGCTCATGAACGGAAAACAAAGCCTCTCACTCACGTCAAAGCGGCATTCGTCTTATCTGACGGACCGAAGACAAGTTTGCTTTGCCCCTGCCATGATGAGAATATGGAGCTTCTCATAGGTTGCTGAAGACCCGTTGTTGGTGGTGTGTGACGTAGCGCCTTAAAGTGCTGCTCACTTCTCATGGGAGATTCTCCATGCTCAACCCAAGTTACATCGTCCAAGAGCAGACGTTTGGGGGCTCGTTGTGAGAATGAAAGAGGCGTCATTCTCCCTATTACAAGTCAGTGTACCATCAGAATGATTCTGAAGCTGTTATTTTAAGGTGAAACAGTTGCATAATGTTGCTTTTAACTCACAAACAAAAAGGTGAGGACACTAAATACAATGTAAACAACGTAAAACACAAAATACATTTGGCTAATTCCTTTCCCACGGAGTATTAGGGGTCATCGGTAAAGAGTGGAATCGATGCTAACTGTGTGGAGTGAATTACAAGAAAAGTCAACAGCTTTCCTGACCCGATGGGATTCAAAGGGTGAAGGGAGGAGGACACTGCCGATAAGATGATGGATTGACTTGACCCAGGCACTGAGGACAGAGGAACGGGGAGAATGAAAGAGGGTGTACACGAGACAACAGGGGAGGGCTGGGCCAATGTGACGAGGCACAGGGGTAATCCTTCAAACAAGCCATCCTCATCTGTCCTTACGTCACATGATCACTGATCCTTCACTCCCCGAATATTATCCTTCATTATTGTCGATACATATATTAATCAACTCACCGCGTCATTCAGTCATTAATAGGCACAGGGAGGTAAAGGTAAAGCAAGCAGACGAGGATGAGTCAGGTGAGTTTTTCAGACTAAAGGTTATTGGTGTCAGTCAATAAAATGTGCTTAAAATTCTGATTTACAGCGGATGACCATTTCTGTGAGCAAAGTGTGAAGAAGGTTTTTTTTTTTTAAGATCTTTTCTTTACATTCATGAAAAGTTTGAGGTGTGCTGAAACACTGACAGAGTGGAGTGATGTAAAAGTAAATTAACAAAGCTAGTTTGACGATGGATTAAAAATATATGAAGTGGAGTAATGGAGTAAAATGGAGTAGAGACTTTAGAGTCGAACAAGGTGGACGAAGAGAAGTATGTTCGTTCAAGTTGGGAAAGGCACACAAGGGGAGAGTATTAATCTTTTTTTTTCATGCCCACACCGACTGTGACTTGATATTCTGAAAACTTTTCAAAGAAGAAAGATAACTGGGAAGCAAAGTCATCAGAGAGTCCATTACAGGGATGGATCTGGACCGCTAAGTCAGCACATACAGAGGTGCAAGTTCAGACAAGGGCAAGACTGTTGTTGAGTAAACTCTGAGTATGTACAAGGAATATTTTCTATGGATGGGAAATCAAATGTTTTTCTGCCAAGGGCTGGACAGACAGGAGGATATATATATATGGTGAGTTGACTATCAAACTGACTGGCATCGTAATGTGTACTGACACAATGTGCACCAGTATACTCATGGCAGCATGCTAGTATATGGGGTGTGGCTAACAGTGTACAGCAGGTGTGGCGTTAGAGAGTCATCCATGTGAGCTATAGTTGGGTTCTGGGGTTTTCCAGGTTTGGCACATGCAGAAGGTTATATACGATAGGAAACACGGTTGGAGAGCACAACTCTTAGAAAAACACAGAAAATTTTACAAATGTTTCAAAAGCTCCTATCTATATCAGTCAGATATGAGTTTTCTAATGTGATATATCCTTTGAAGCATTCCTGAATTTCTTGAGAAGAAGCTAAAGAAATAAAACCGACAACACCGACAACAGCCAAAAAATAAATGGCAAAAGCAAAAAAACAAACAAAAAAACAATTAACAACAACAACACAACATTAAGAATATAACACAAACCTCATTCATGAGACACTAGAGAGCGAGTGGTCCCACTGGCTTCGCAACAAGCAGTACTTCTGAGTCACAACTCAACATAGATCTGGATTCAACCAACCGACCAATTCAACCAGGATCGTAACGTAAAGTTTCTACAAAAAAGAGCACTGCTCTAGAGCCAGTGACTAGGTTTCAGGAAAAAGTAAGCATTAATATCTAAATTCACAAATTAAATTCACAATCTACTTTATTTAGCCCCTGCGATCTGGGATTGTTTTTTTTTGTTTTTTTTTTGGTTAAGTTGCCGCTCACTCTTGCTCTCACACATAGCTCACCCACCTGTCTCAGCGTTATGACTCTTGTTGGTCTCATGGTAACTGACTGGGATGTCTACTGGCCTGCTTTAAATTCAGTCACTCTAGAGCTAAGCTTACAGTCACACTCCACTATAAATCTCTCTTTTGAGTGTTTCACACTCACTTCCTGTGGGTTTTACCAGAACTACAAACAAGGTGGTTTGTGGTTTTGAGTCGCGTGTATTGTATATATCATTCAGATGTAGCGAATTAGTGGATTATGATGTAGGAGTAGTTGGAAACATTTTTTGTGGACATTTTGAAGCTGTCATATTTAACCCCATTGTAATCAATACGTCTTTAAGATAACTGTGGCCATTATTCTTCAGGAAGGACAAAACAACTTCAACAGGTGACTCTTAACCTCTAAAGTTAGATTTTGAATGGAGCTTCATTTCAGGGTTGCAACTCTTTGGGGTTTCATACTTCGTAGCATGCAGCATTTAGCAGATCACGTGCATGAGTGATGCCTACCAACAGCATGCAGATACAGAAAGACAGCCCGACGCGCATCCAATCAACACACAGCTTGCAGTACAAATAATTGAATATGATTAAAGAAAATGAAAAGAAAAAAAAAAGATTTGATAAATCTGCCAACACAAGGGAAACATATTTCTACAACTTGCTAAATCTGGACTCTATTTAAGACATCCAGTTGTTACAAAGTTGATCTCTACTGGGTTATGTTCCAAGTTGTTTAATTTCTTTTTTTTTTTTTTACACATACAAATATTGGTTTATCTAATTAATGTAATAAAAGCACATTCAGGTGTTGGTATAAAACTGTAACTTGCTATACTCTTTTTGAATAACTCATGATTATTTACAAAGGAGTTATACACTGATATTAGATACATTAAAATATTCATCTGATCTAATGGAAAAATATGTATGAGTTCACAGAAAAGAGGAGAGTAAAAACGAATCTGGTTTAAAGACACTGAAGAAGCAAAAAGGAAAGCAAAAAAAACAAAAAGAGGTTCATATTCAACTAATAATGATTATGGGAGAGTTTGTTCTCATGACAACGAAACAATGTTTTTGATTTGCAACTTGTGTATCCAAGAAACCAGACAAATGTGGTTTATCTATGCTTGAGGGCACGATACTGTATGCAATAAAACATTGCATGGTTAATACATAAAGACAGGAGTTAATGTTATGCTCTAAACTAAAATAACAGTTTATTAAAATGTCTTGTACTGTTTCTGTTAAGACATTTATGACCAAAGGGAGGTTTTGTAGTTATGGGCATGGTGGGACAGGGAGAGTAATTAACACTGACTAGTGTTAAAACATGACAAACTGTAAACTTTTTAGGTCTGATTTTTCAAGGTAGATATAATATTTTCTGCCATTGCCCACGTGCTAAACTGATTACTGTTTGATTGTGTGTCCACTAAATTATTGATAAGGTAAATATCTGCAGCTAAGCAAGGGCTGGGAAATAAATCTGAGAAATCATTGTTTTCAAAACCCAGGTAAAACAGGCTGATAAAAGTGAAGTGAAGTTTGAAAAAACTGAAACCAACCCAGACACTTTCATACCTACGTGACTCACGTATTTGCTTTTTCACAGACTGCACATTGTTGAAATACGTAACTGTTGATTTGCTATGCACACTCAGAAAGGTGAGAGTGGCTGGAATCAGTTTGTACTGAAATATAATTTTACACCATCACCATGAAAACAAAAGGGGAAGAAAAGTGTAAACATGATACAGGAAATGTCGAATCACGAGGTGCAGTTTCAACTCCTGCACTGCCTGTCCTTTGGCTAGAGCTTCTACACGGCATAACATGGGTGTTTTTCTGGTCAGCACATACAGCAATATCTATAATTTGATGATTTTCCACATAGATAAAAACAGATCTGTAGACTCTAATGTTTATCTGTTGAGATTTTTTGCACAGGCATCCTTTCCAGAATAATCTGTGCTTTAACTACTATCTTAGGTGAATGCTCTTTCAATATTCTCTTGGTTATACAGGCAGACATCAATTAACTCTTAAATGAATCATATACTGGCATAGATAAATAAAGCCTGACACCCTTCTGTCTCAGTGCCTCCAGTTATGGTAAACCTTCAATATAAGTTGCAGGGTTAAGGAAGGACATCCTTGTCTATAGTGCATGCTCATCATTAAACTAAAGGAAATTAGAAACAGTCTACTCTATATAATCTATACTGGCAAAGATATTGTATAGAACTAATACGGATGTGCTAAATTCCTGCTTATGAATAAAACCAATACATAAAGTGGGCCTTTGATCAAGTTGTGGTCAGATGTTAGATAGGCGGTAGGTTTAAGTGGGCAGCAGTGAGCAGGGAGGTTCTTCAGGGGAGGTTTCCCCATCCTTCTCATACGCTGTTGCTAAGCGACGGGTGTACGAACTGCGGGTTGATGAAAGAGAACCCTGCAAACTCGGCCTGGTCGATGTTGGCGATAACCAGCTCATCCGGTGGTGTGAGCTGGGGCTGAGTGCGTGTGAAGAACTTGTCAAAGTTCTCCGCTCCTTTGCCACACTGTAGAAGAGAGAGAGAGAGAGAGAGAGAGAGAGAGAGAGAAGAAGGAGAAGAAGTTTAAACACAAGGTATGTAAAATAATATGAAGAGTGCAAGCAGAGCAACATGACTAGAAAAAAATCTGGAGCACTGGCTATGCACACTGCAATTCTGCGAAGGCCAGTGCACGGCAAATTCTCAGAAGACAAGAGCCACCATCGCATTCAGCAGAATTTGCTTTGAACTTCTTGGAAATTTTCACAAATGAGCCCAAAGCACAGGACACATATCATCATAGTCATCACCAAACATCGTCAGTCACTACCATCACCATTCAACCTACTTAATAAACTCACGCTGGGCTGAGCAACTCCACAATGTGCATGGACAATGCGAAAAGCAGCATTTGTGTTTTCTCCCACTTCAACCTGTCAACTAATTAAAGTACATCTTCACCCTGTGCCCTGGCCTACATAAAAATGGAGAACATATCACACCTGATCCCCCACTTTTTCCACCCATTTAAGCAGGAGGGAGTCAACAAATTCAGATTACAAGCTCTACATCTCATTCACCCGAAATCGCTATGCACCCCTACTGAATACCGAATCAACGGTGTCACAGCTGTGGAACAGCGGCACAGTTTCCTGTAAACAAGGCCCAGGATTGATTCTATGAGAGGAAATAGAGTTAGCACCTCTGTAATAAGGCATGGTGTGTTGGCACTGATCTAACAGCCTGCTGTGATGCAGCTCCTTTGTCTCAGATACGCACCTGCTTTTGAGCATTTGACCCCCCCCAACCATCAACGCTGATTATCTTATAGAAGAATGAATGATTCCTCGAGTGAAAATAGCAACAGTATCAAGGTGCAACAAGGTCATAAAAGGGTTAATTGGTGTGTTCATGAGAGCGAGGCAAGCTGTCGGTATTTAACAGGAGACATCAAAAGTGTTTTCATGTTCCTGCGATGAGAGGATAATCAAATTAAAACAAAGACACGGAAAAAGGATCGTGTCACGTGGCGGATGAATTAGCACTTCAGAGAATTTCAATGTCAGCTGAGACCACTGAGATTTGCATTTGCAGCACCTATTTCCACCAACTGGGGCCAAAGACAGTGAACGGATCACGCATGAACAGATCCTGTTAAAAAACCAACACCAACTGGCTGCTTTTGTCTAACAACCGTTACCAACACTAGGCAATGGTTTTAGGACCAGAGGACACAGAAACCAGCTGTTTTATCTCTTTCCAAGCTAATCTAATTCATTATCTTAGCTATATTTCAAGGCTATCAGTATCCCCTTAGGATTAGCTTTTGTGGCTGATCTGGCCAGTCTCTAACACAAACTTGCCAATGTGCCTTGGTACCATTCTTTCAAAAGAGAGAGGTCGAGTCCAACCCTGTTTCAAACTGCACCAGCACTCTTCACTCTTCATGTTTACCAAAACTCTGTCAGTCTGACATCCGCGCTCTTTCATGCAAATCAATAGCATCAATTTTTAATGTTCTGACAGTCACAACCAAGCAAAACTTTTTAGGGCCAGCACACTGGTGTCAACATAAAAAGACTTCAGTTTGTCATTTGGATGTGATGTGTCAGATCAGTGACTGAAGGCCTGCGAGTGGATAACCCACAAAGAGCATTGGAGAGGTGTCTTTCAGGTGGAGATGAGACTTTTTTGTGCTGTTTTTTTGTTTATGTAATCAAATCGAATAGTTTTTTTCCATTAACAGAACTTTTAAGTTATGCTTTTGTCTCTACTGGAGACAGAGACAGAGAAAGGGAGCGTATAAGAGAAAGAGTGAGTGAGAAAGAGAGGAGGCTGCGTACATCACCCTCATTTCCTCATCAGCTAATCCACCTACGTGGATGCATGCATTCTTAAAATATACAGACAATCATACACCCAAACACACACATGCACATACAGTCTGGGACCAAGTGCATCACTTGATAAGCATTCGTGTCCCCTGGGGAGAGACTGTTCTGCAGCTGGCTGTGAGGATAACTGACTCTGTGAGCCCAAACGCCACGGGCCCCTAACACAGGACTTAAACAGAAAGAAAGGATAATGGGAGCCATACCAGTTTTGGCATTGTTGTCTTAGGAATAAACATTAGTGCATTAGACTTAAAGGGTTGTTTCGCCAAACATTACGTCAGCGTTCAAATGCACATAGCAAAATTTACACTGCCTGATGCCTACTTTAGAAATATAAATTATACTGAAGGTCAATTAGTTTCCAGTTTTCATTGTGACAGATTTGTTGAATCATGTCAAATTAAGTTAGATTATCATGGGGGAGGAGCCTTGCTGGGTTGATGTGTCTGTCGATGTTATTTTCAATGCATTTTCCATTGTAGCTGAAAGAAGTTTGTTCAGATATGATTGACGACAGAATATTTTGGCCTAATAAATGCTTGCAGATTTAACCCCAACTGTAGAGGGGCCATGTAGGTAGATGTCCTCTGACTTCTGCTTCACCCTGTGCAGCACACAGAAATCTCCATCAAAGTATATGTCTCTTTTTCCTGAATGTGCTATTACTACTCTGGAACACCACTGACTAAACTTGACCACTCTTCTTAGACTTTACAGTAACTGACTGACTGACTCACAGGAGTTCTGACAGGACCTGCGTCCCCACCGGGGAGATCTACACTACAAATACGAGAAGAGAAGAGGCAACTTGTTTTGTTTCGGGAGGATGCTGGGAGATTTTGCAGAAGAGTCTGGTCTGCCATTACACATCCTCTGCTCTGCATTTTCAATCCCTTCCAATCAGTTTTAATTGGTGGTATTAAGGCAACTGGAGCCCACAACCATCTGTGACCTGGCTTTGAAACTCTTGACTAACTGATGACTAACTGGCCTCATCCACTGCTGCCCTACATTACAATCACAGACAGGACGTCCTTGTCTAAGTTTGTGTATGTTTGTATTTATGTCACCATGTGTACCAGCAAGTGTTTGTGTGTCTGTCTGTGTGTGTGTTTAGGCATGTCTATCTGTGTCTGTTGAGCAAACACACTGTGGTCGAAAAGGTACAGACATTTTTATTTCTACTTGTTTTATCATTGGTGAGGCCAGACAGAACATGTCAGGTGATCCAACACAAGACAGAACATAAAAACGTTGAGACACAGATGTTTCTAAGGTGTGTGTTTGTGTGTGAGATTTTTTTTTTAATGTCCTCACATGACAGGTGACGTTGGCTCCGAGCCACCACCACCCTGTCAGAGCGGATAGAAGACGGGGAGCAAATGTGGCTCTGTGTGCGTGCTGCCTCTCTCTCTTTCCTACACAGCAGATACCGGATGGGTATCACCACGGTCCTCAACTGCTATGTCGCTACTGCCTCCTTGTCTTCTTCTATCCATCACTGACCATCTGTCATTCAAGTGAAGCAACACATTTTTCATTCCAACCTCCACCAACGATCACCGGCCCCAAAATATCTGTTTCCGGACCACAAACAGCTCCTCCTTTTGAGACAAGGCCTCTGCTCTCAAGTCATACTCCCGCCAGTGTGTATGCAAAACATATGTTGGATGAAGCTTCAGCTCCTCAACTGACAGTGCTGAGACTTCATTTTAAACGGACGGGACTTAAGATTTGTGGCGGTGCTTAGCATTGTTGCGCTCAGTTTGTTTTTTTTTTTGTTTTTTTTTGTGAAAAAGCATCACGTCACAAATAAAGGACCTTGAATAGTCTAGAAACGGTTTTATAGGAGCTGCTCTCATAAGCTAAACGAAGCTCAAAAGCTGAACTGGACAAGAACAAAGGGAGAAAATTAGGTTACGTGCTACGGTTCATGAGAATCTGCTTCACTGCCTTTATGACGTTTTCAGGGACACAAACTTGCCCTTTTGAAAAAGCACAGAGCTGGTCTTACATCTCCTGTTTCTCACTGTGTGATTCATCCAGCCCTTATGGGGTGAGACCAGAGCCATTATGCTGTTGATACATCCTCCCATACACAGTGACATAGTGTGCTACATGGGTTTTTGACCTACTTTCTCTCATCTTTAATCTCTCTCCCTCTCTCTCTCTCTCTGCACACATACAGACGTGCACGCCTCTGCACTCAAGCATATTAAAAGAACACTCAGCTACTTAGGATGATAAATGAGTGCCTGCCTCCATTAAGAGTTATGCCAAGATGCTCTCTCTCTCTCTCTCTCTCTCGCTCTCTCTCTCTCTCTCTCTCACTCTTGCTCCCTCTCCCTGAAGCCACAGGCATGGGAAGCTCTCCGCTCTTGTCATCGTCATCCTAAACATCATGTTTTGTTTTGTTGAATTGTTAGCTTGTCATTAGCAGTGAACAGCTTGCAGAAGGGCAACTGTCATTTGAACTCAGCTGATATTTCACAGAAAACATTTAACAGAAAAAAAGTTTAAAAAAAATGGAATATGAGTTTTTTTCAGAAACGCTGCCCTGTAGGGAAATTTATCAACTAATTCATTTTCACTGCCTTAGTTCATGAATGCATAGTGCAACTAAATCATAAAGCACAGTTGAACCCATTGGTTATTGGTGCAGAAAACCAAAAGATAAAATCAGGACCTTGCATCACCATCAGGGTTTTGGCTACGCTTCAAAGAAATGCAGTGTGGACCAGTTTTACAGCTGTTATAATAATGAACTTCTGCTGCATCTGCACCAATACATTTCTTTTACATTGACTTTATATAAAAAAAAAGCAGAAGGGCTTCAGTGTTTAACCTGTGCAGATTACAGATTGGGTTTGTAATAAATTAACCCAAATGCATCAGACTTGGCATCTGTTGAGAAATGAACTATGTGTGACCCCAAATTAGGAAATAATGAAATAAAGACAACAAATAAATACACAAACAAACTGAAAATGTTTCCTCTTATGCCCAATAAGCTAAAAGAGGACAGGCAGACATGCTCAGTCAAGCTGCAGCAGACTGTGCCTCTCATTTTCTTACAGCTACAGTGAGTCACAACTCATCCATATTGCCATCATTTTCTCTCTCTGTGTGTGCATGTATGAATGTCCATGCATCCCATCAGGTGTGCACATCCTTTCCTTGGACACTTTTCCATGACTTCTGTGCAGTGACTAAGTCCTCCCACTCTTTCTTGCCCCGCTTCTTCCCTCCCTTCATTCACCATCAATCAGCAGCTTCCTATTTGACCTACTTTTTCCATCCCGCTCCGCTCCGCTCAGCCATAAAGACTATTGGCCATCCACAAGTGGGTGTAAAACGTAGTGTGCCTCAAGTGCGTTGTAGTCTGAAGAAATTAGCCTGAATTCGTGCCAACACTGCTCGCTGGACGTGGCTGGCATTTAACTATGCACTTGTTGTGTTACCTGCGGTGGACGGCTGCACAGTGACAGCAACCAACACTATAAATATGGATCAACACTAACTGAGTGTGCTCTGACACTCATTCTACCACACAGTCTGTGTCCTTCGTGCTTGTCTGCAGCCCCGGTCCAATGGATACGGATGGTCTGACTCTCTCAGCTGGGTGCAGCCGGTGTATTGATTGCAATTCCACAGCTGTCACAGGTGGATGAAGTGAGATTGAACGGGGTTAGATGCACAAGGAGAAAGGAAAGAAGTGGAGGGTGGATTAGAGAGGCAGGGTGAGACCTGGTGAGGGGTGAGAGGGGGGTGTATAATGATGGAATGGACTCAGAAACAGCACTGCATTACATTGTATAATGAGATGGACATGATGGATCATATAAGAGTAGCTCATGGTGCATCCAGCAATGTTTTGTTACTTTCTTTCGACCTCTCTCATCTTTCACCCTAATCTGCATCTACAGCAGGACCCATGCACGCATGCACTGTGAAAAGAACATCCACATTTGCATGCATCCACCTCCCTGTAACTTTAGCATGGACAAATACACAAGAACAGAGGCTTTCCTTTCTCCTTCTGCTATCGATTATGCCCCCTACACACCGGCAAACTCGCACTCTCATGCAGCAAACAGACACAAAGATGAGGAGAACATGCAAGGAAATCTTCCTCCCCTGCTTTTCTCAATCTCTGTTAACCTTCATGTTCTTTAACCTTCCCACCCACCCACACACCCACACACACACCCACACACACACACACACACCTACTCACACACACACACACACGCAAAGCACACATAGCATTTCCAGCACATCGACTCAGTGGGAGCCTACATGAACAGAGAGGCCAGGATTCACCATATTAGAGGAACTGCAGCCCTTGAGAGTGAAACAGAAGAGAACTACAATTTTTAAAATGAACACACACACACACACACACACACACACACACACACACACACACACACACACACACACACACACACACACACACAACACTGACTTACACTCATCTGTATTCCTGTTTTTGTTTCTTTTTTACAAGAAACAGCCTACATGAACTCTGTATGAGTCCCTCTGTGTGTGTGTGTGTGTGTGTGTGTGTGTGTGTGTGTGTGTGTACACATATAAAAGGTTGAATGATAAACAGAGAGACAGGGAGAAAGTGTGTGTGTGTAGGTGCTCAGTTACTCAAGGGGCTTCAGAAGTACACCTTATTGCGCAGCAAATATGAGCTGTATGAGATACGCCTTCATAATAAATGGATGTTACATAAATTTTAGATTAAGACGAGAGGCTTTGAAATTACTTATGGTCCATATAACACATACCATATGTAGCCTATGCACACAGCTCTATTTTGACCATATGAAAGAGTTTCATCTTGAGCCTGTATTATACAGCGTATCACATCTTGGATCAATGGAAATCAAAGTGAATTCAATTCTGTTCATTGAGCAAAAACCCTGATTTTTTTTTTTTTTACTGTAAACTAAATGTTTTTGTAAAATTGTACACTTCTGGTGTACAGTCCTGACTCTGCTTGTGCTGTCAGTGTGGAAGCCCACAAAGCTTTGACACTCATCAGTGAAAATCCTGAGACGTATTAGCAGTGAATTACACCAGTGGCACGACTTCCTCCTCGTGTGTCATGTTCTTGACATCCATTCCCGGCACTGTCAGACACTCTTGACGGGGATGTTACAAGGGACAGCAGTCAGATTACATCAGCCAAGTGTTATCTCGACTCCTTCCATACATGAATATATCCTGTTTAATGCGGTCACCTTCACAGGACAAGAACTAAAAACATATGAAACAGTTGTTTACAAAAAAAAAATTAATGTCTGGTATTTATCTCATTAATTTACCTGGAGTGGCAACGACACATCCTGGTAGTTAGCATGGTGTTGGCTCTGCTTCTCAATCAATGTGTGCTGTTATTTATGATGGGCTGAGATAAAATCTGTGTGTATTCATCAACAATACATCAAATGTTTCACTAACCCAAGAAAAGACTATTTTCCATTAAAGCGAGACTATACACCCACCTGTGCCCACAATCCAACACCGCTGACAGTTGTCCTTACTCTGTCTGCCTCAGTGCAGAATGTGCTGCGGCTGAGTGACTAAGCTCTGGCAACATTTTAGAAAAAAAATATTCATGTACTGAAGGGTTCAGCCAGATCACTTAGCTCCTGTAACCATGCAGACAGCTTTGGTTTTATTTGCTAAGGTTTGGGATTCCTGCCATCTGGGACTGCAGTTGGTGACTGTTTGAAACTGCATTCACTCAGCATCACCTTTGTTCTCCCTTCTTCTTCTTTTTTCACCAGCACTTTTACCTCTCATCAAATTTCAAGTAAATCTTCCTGGAAGTATTCATGGAGATAGATTTTTGAAAAAAGGCCTGGAGGCTTTTTGTTGTAGTTCAGTATTGAGAGGTAAAAACAGGAAATCTTCTCACTGATATTCCAAAAAGTTGGTGTTGAGTCCAACTTACAACTAACTTTGCCTGGATTGCTAAATCATATCAAACACAAAACACCTAATACTGTGCACAAGTTGTCATCATCTGTGAATATAAATGAAAACTGTAGTTAATACTCTGGTTAATCTAAGGACTGTAACTAGAGTTATGTTGTAACTGGTGACTTCCCCTGTTTGAGTTTGTATTCTGACAAATCTGACTGAAGGCTGAGGAGCAACTTAGTAAACAAGAACAAATAGTCCCGGAGGGAGCGGATAACGCAGCGGAGGGGCAGAACACTTCTTGCCGTAACAGATTTGTCTTGTAATGATGAGCACATCTGTTCTTGTGCGTTTCAATGTGCGCAGTTCAGAAGGTTGTAGCTGTTTACTTGTCTTGTTTATGTGTTTCGTGTTTGCACGCTCTAAGAGGTGGTAACTTGTAGCAGGTGAGAAAAAAATATCACTGTATCTCAGCAAAGTGACTTTACACCATGCACCCAAATGGAAATAGAGCCCAACGTGGTGATTTTCTCTTTGTGATAGGAACAGACAAGTGTAATGGGAAATCCAGCCTTATTTTAATGAAGGCTAAACTTATGTGAGAGAGGCTACGGACCATCTTAACCTTGGTCACAGTAATTATATTAACTGGTGTCACACCTAATTAGACTACGGAGTATAAATGAAGCCCTGAGGACGTGTGTTTACAGGACTTACCACTTTAGGCTTGAAGGGCGGCTGTATCTCCCTGTTCTGGAGGCGTTCCCAGTCGATACGTCTGAAGAAGGCATGTTCTCTGATGTCCCGCTCTCCCTCGGGACCACAGCCCAGACGCTTGGATGGGTGCTTGGTCATCAGCTGCTCATAGTAGGGGAATAAAAAAACGAGAACATGGAGTCAAATCAAAGAGAATATAGATGGTATCATGGGTCTGAATCACAGCGGTGATTCCCAGATCATTGGCTATTTGCTGCACTTAACAGTGGTGTACGTTATAAGAAGACAAAAACACTGTGGAATTAATGGTTCTCATAGGTTTTTCATTGGAATCCGGTTTTGTCAAGTTCAAAGAAAAATAAAAAACTTTTTGTCCAAAGTAAAAGGAGAAAACGTTCAGTTTGCAGGTTTAGGGTCACTTTTAGTGCATCAGGAAAACTCTCACTTTTGTTTTCTGTCCCTCCTGTGTTCATTCACTGATGTGTTTTGTAATGTGATTACACCTCATTTCTAGGTCAGTAAATGACAACGAAACAGATGGCTCTGAAAAAGAGTGACAGAACCCCCCCCTCCCCCTTTGTTCCACCTTTAGAGAGCTGCTGCCACTTACAGTCACACCACAGACAACATGGGGACACAATCTGCACTTTCTTAAAAAAAAGAAAGAAGGGCACCCACAGGAAACATAACCAAGTAGAAAATCAGTCCCTGTTAAATGCTGTAGGAGCCCGTTGGTATTACATAAATGTAATTATCCAAGCAAAGGGTCAAAAATTACAAGTCAAATTAAATGTTTGTTTTATTAGGCTTGCAGTCGGAGAGCCTACATGTTCTTGTTTGCATTAACAGAACACAAGCTGGCCTGGAGGAGGAAACAAACACTTTTAAATGCATTAAAACGATTCCTGCTCATAATGGAGGATAATCACTGCTTGGTTGTCGACATACACTGCTACCACGTACTATTTACATAAATATTTTGCATTATTTTCCCTGCCTAAGTGCTGTGATTTGTCTTGATTGAGTTGGAAAGGAAGGGGTAAGGAGAATTTTGGAGATGGACACAGAGCCTGCTGGCTTCAGAACTGACAGTCCAAGGACAAAATGACTTATTCATGTACCGGAGTCTGAAATGGAAATAGGGCTTTGTTTGACCGAGCTCGTTTAAATGCTTAAATAGGCTGGCTTCCTGGCTCTGGTATTCTGTGTGATGTATGCACGTATGTACTGCCTATGTACTGCATGCATACACAGACACACACACACAAGACTGCTGCGCATCCAGTTAAATCCCTAATCTGTAATGCATACCTTCCCACGCAGCTCAGCCATCTTGACAGTTCTGAAGTATATGACATGTTTAACAATCACGCTTTGTGTGTTTAGTAATCTTACACAGAGGCAGACATACACACTTCCATCACGTCTTTCAGCCGCCTGTCAGTCAGGTTTTATTACTGAGCATCTGTTTCACTATGTTATCTTAACTTATCTGCTAATATAAACTCATCTTCAGTGGTGAAAATATATAAATACATAATTCTGAAACCCCTAGAGGACAGAATCAAACAACACACACTCCGTGCTGGCTGAGAAAGTATGCTGAGCAATACACCCACTGTTCTCTAATCTAACAGCTCCTGATGATAATAAAACAGTTGTACAGTTGCTTGTGGACACACTTAGAGAGCTACTGGCCCACTCTTAATTTGACACAGTAGCTATGTTAAGCAGCTGCCTGGCTTTTGTTAGCCCACTGGCATTAAGTCCAACTGAAATCCCTTTGTATTCTATTCTACTGCATATTAGACACAAATCAACAATATATTATAACAAACAGAAATCTCATGTTTCAAATGGTTTGAAAAATGTAAACACAGCCTGTGTCCAACTCCGTTACTTCATGATTTCATGACTCTTACACATATAACATGGATACATTTTACTTATTGGTTTGTCTTTCAGGCAACTTTGGTGCTCGGCTTTAGCTGAAAGCTGACTGAAAGTTGTGTGTGTTGTTTGTCTCTTTCACTTACTTTTGCATAACTTTGTCTAACCCATAGAAAAAAACGGGGGAAACAGTCTCAAATTCCTTATCAGCAAACGGATGAATTAAGCTGGATTTTCTTCTGACAAACTGACAAACACTTAAACTTTGCTTTATTCACATAATACCATCTTTACCAAGTAACTAAGTCTAACAATTAGTCTTCACATATTCAAAATGTGTGTCACAGTGGTTGGATGATTCCTTGTCTTCATGAAATAATGCTAAAGTCTTGTATCAGTGATGAATTTCACCTTGCTGAGTTTCTACAGTTTCCTTGCTGTCTGCCCTTCAGCATACAGGCAATAGGCTGGGCCACATCTGAACTAGCAGACTGCATCCAGCTGGCATAGCACTCAAGACAGTTGTTGACAAGGAAGAAAAAGTCATTTGCAGCTTTCGGCCTGCTCACAGGACTGTCACTGACAGCGAGAAAGCATCCCGCTGCAAACACATGGCTGTCACCACTAAAATGACACACCTCACACCTTGAAATGTCCTGAAAGTGACTGACTGCTGGACTGCCGCCAATCAAACACTCAAACTTTTTTTTGTTTTTTTTTAAACTGAGCATTTGAATTATTTTTGCATCAGTGTGATGGATCATCTCCAGAAAAAAAAAAAGAAAATGTGATGTTGACGTTTCATGGAGAACATTTGTTCATTCTGTCTGCAAACTGTTAGCACTCGAGTCTCAGAGTGGCTCCAGTGCGTCATGAACTGTCAGCGAAAGGTTTAAAGTGAACATAACTCTGAAGCCCTCCTGCTGTTTCTGCTGGGAACACTGAATCGAGAGGCTCGGTGATGGGACGAGGGGGGAGGGGAGAGAGACACAGAGAGTTAGACTGAGGTAAAAACAGAGGGCAGATGGGAGTCTGGCCAGGTACAACTGTGTGACTCAGTACATCAAGGCCTTCAAAACACACACACACAACATCGCTTTCATCTTTTTCAAATAATAAAAGGGCTTCAGTTCCTCTGTGGACAAGCTGTTATGCAGCACTCAGACAGCACATGTGGTTTTACCAGGTTGCGTTTGCCTCAGTGCTTCTATTTAAGTCAATTAGTCAAGTTTACCCCTTTTGAAACTAAGTGTGAACTCTTCAAACGTATTTACCATCAAAAAAATCTACACCTGGAACATGTTTTCTATGGATCATTAATTATCTAAAAACTCGTTCTCTTCCAGTGATCATTAAGAACTACAGTGACATTAAAATGAATGACCTTTGGGTAACATCCCATTACTGAGACAAATGTGTATCTACATCTGTGACCTATTTAAAATGTAATGAACTATACAGTATATATAGGCTTGATCAGAATGGAGACTATCTGTATGAAGAGTTGCAGATACCCACCGACCAATTACAACACATTTATACTCTTAGAGAATGTGTCCTTTTCTCTCCGTTTTCTTTATCTGTATCAGTTTTCTGTCAAAATGTGTTCACCTCTGCAGCATCACCTCTCCTGCTCCCTGCCCATTTCGCTCTTTTATTCTCCTCTTTCTACCTCTCTTTATCTCCCTCTGACCGCTCTCTCTTGTTTTCCTTTTTTTTCTTCCCTAACATCAATTCTTTCTTTCTCTCTCTCTCTCTCTCTCCTCTGTGGGTCAGGCTACTGGCAAGCACTAAGTGTCCATTAAGAGTAAAGGGCTGCAGCCAAACAAGAGTCGAGACCAGGACACACATGATTTTTTTTATTAATGAGGACAGTGACATGATGCCTTCCCTAAACCCCCAACATTAACCCTCATGTCTTAACCCTAAAACAGCCTTTTCAACTTGTAGGGGCCATTTTGGTCACCACAAAGCTGTTGGACACAAGTATAGTAAAAGAAGCACACACACACACACACACACTCACACACACACACACAGCTAAGAGAAATGAAGCTGAAAGGAAAGAGGGGCCAGTTGAGGAAGGGACAGGGAGAGAAAGCGCATTATTTCACAGCTCATTGACTCTGCACTGCCTCCGGATAGAAACAAAACTGCTGCGTTCACCATCAAATTCCTGATACAAATGTGTGATTTTCCTCTTTTCTTGAGAGCATCTCCGGACATTTCAAGTATATCGAGTGAACCTGGTTTAAATACTCATTTTCTACATGTGTCATTCCTTCAGTTAGCAACAGCCAGAGGACTGTGACAGGGAATAAACCTGTATGTCTGCTGCAAATAAAACAAAATATATGATGATGATGATGTCTTATAATTTATTGACCATATAGTCTGAAGCTGAATCTCATGTCATCAGTGCCTGTGACTGTCGACAGCTGCCAGAACTCATCTGAGGATCAACATCTACTGAAATACAAACGTCTTCCTTCTGAGTGCAAACGTAGTGTCATACAAGCAGAGGTTGAAGTGGGGGGGGGATTAGTGTAGACACTATTCATTCTCATGATTTTTGGCTTGTTTATTCTGTGAAGCAATAAACTGGGACTCAGAATCTCACAGTTTGAGTTTCAGTGGATCCATTAGGTAAGTGTCCTAAAAAATACAAAAGCTTTCGTCTTACATTTACTTTCAAAACATTCTGCTGCAAACATAGAACGAGACAAACAGCTACCATGTCCCAGCCTGCTTGACTTGCACTGACCCACTGTTCAGTTTCCTCTGTCTCTGGAGATCCAGCAGGCGTATACCCATGGTCACTGAAACAGCGTCCCGGGAGAGTGTCAAGTCTAAATACTCCTCTGCTGTTACAGGGAAGAGCGATCTGATGAAAAACAATCTCCCTGCAACTCTGAATGCTGGTTTGTTACCAGGCCTGGTAAACACATCACAGGAGACCAGTTTGAAGTAATGAAAAGTCAACACCAACAAGGCCAGTACTGCGAGTCCAGAGACAGGGTTTCCATATGATTGTGAGGTGTGCGCACAAACTGTACAGAAAACAGACAGATCAGTTCTGGTACGTACAGATCTATGGCTATTTCATCTATCAAATCCTGTCCTGACACAGTTTTGTATGAAGGAAACTTTGCTTATGTAAATTTAATGCAGTCTTTGCCCCAAACTTCTAGTACATGTATAATATCTGGCATATTTTGCTGGTTAACATCATAAAGGTTTTCATGGTTTGGGACACTGTGATTTCACACCAGTGGCAAAAAAAAACAACCTTATAGTCAAGGTTAGCATCATCACTGCTAATGGCCATTTTTACTGGAATATCAATATTGTTATGTTACCAAGAGTGACCAGTCATTGTGGAGAGGTGATGAAATAGCTCTAAAACAATCTCTAAAAATTATTTTCATCATGTTCTCTCTCTCTAAATGTTAAATATGCCCTGATATGCCCAGACACAGCCTGTCAGGTTTTCTCCCTAAAGCTGAACTAGCAGGAAAGGCCTGTAGCTCTCTTACAAGAAGTTGTATTATTTTGGCTTCAGTGAAGAGCGTAAAAAGACACAGAGCTTAAAATGCCTGATTTACAGGATTTTCCACCCAGGTGGGAGAAGCTCCTGGGGAAAACAGACTCTAAGACTGAAGAGGAAGGTTTCACACCAGACAGTTTAAGTGCATTTTTAAAAATCTGTTTCTAAAACAGAAAAAACAAAACCACTGACAGCAGGTACAAAATGAATCTTTTTTCATGGATGACAAAGAATGTGCACTCACCCCTTTGCAGATGGAGACAGCCTCTTTGGACAGGGACTTGGGGTATGACACGTTGTGCTCCATTATGGACTGGAACAACTCATCTTCATCCTCTCCATCAAATGGAGGCTGAGGGTGAAAGGATGCAACATTCACAGTGTTTTGTGTTTCATCCATTACATCATTGTGGTAAAGTGAAAAGTAAAGTGTCAGCATGGAGCACCAATTCAATCCCTAATAAATAAAGAAAATATTAAGAAATAAAGATGAAGAGGGCAAAAATAAAAACAGGACACAAACGTGACTGAACAGGAGAGAAAAGACAAAGAAAACAACAAAGGGATGAAAAAGGAGCAAAAACAAAGAGCAACAGTGGAGATCAGTCGTGAGAACAGGAAAACCTTGCAGGGCAAATGGAGTGGATGACCCAGCTTTTTCCCCTCTTCACTGGGTGGTTATCATCAGTAACCATAATGTGGGTGTTTTGACAGTCCATAAAATGAATTATTCGTCATTTCCACTCCACTGGTCCCTTCGGCTAGAGATAGCCTGTCTGCGTCATGCCCCCTTTACCTGATTTCACACAGACAGGCGGAGGAGGGGAACATCTGAACAGGTGAAAACTTCTGTTAATTGTTCAGCAGCTGACACTTTCTCTAAGTTCATTTGGGAAACGAAAAAAAAACATCCCCGTCTTCATGTTTTGCTTTGGAGGAGCGAGCTTCTGCATGTAGCTGCACTTTGCTTCTGGCCCTTTAGAAAGGGAGTCACTTCAAAAATATCTTAATAAGTCATAACTGTGTTAATAAGTCATTTAGCACCGACTCGGGGAAACATGATTTATTAAAAACTTCTGATGGGACGAGCTTTTTAACTTTCTCAACATTTACAAATGAGAACATTTTTAGCATTAATAGTTTGTGAGGAGACTCAGGAGCACAAGACAAAATCATGATAGTGCTTTTTAAATATTGTTTGTTTTAACTATAAATTCCACTGTGATGTGGTTTAAGGTCAGTGCTGAAAATGCTATGGCCAATAAATAACCCTTTAATACATAAACACAAAAAGTAAAAAGATGGCAGTAATATTCCCAATTTGAACACAATTGGATGCATTCAAGTGCATGGAGGACATCCTCCAACATTCACACACACTAGCTGCTTCTCTTCAGCTGCTTTATTTGATTCCAGAAGAAACACCTCTTTTCTCTACCAGCTGTCATGTTATTGCTATGCTTACTTGAATACCTGCGAACACTGCCCAGAATATTGACTCATGTCCACTGGCAGCACAGCATGTTACAAATAAACAAATAAAACAGTTTCCTGGTAGTGAGGCAGAAAGGGAATCGTTCGATACAAAGAGAGTTGTTCAATGCAAAAAATCTTTTTTTAAATATGATTTTTTAAATATGAATATGCTTTAATATGCAGGCAACTGCTTATTAATCATCTGCTACTCTTTGCTTGTAAAACATTTAAATCATATATCTAACTTTTACAAATCTGTATAACTGTTAACATTTGAATTCAAGCTGAAAACACACACACACACACACACACACACACACACACACACACACACACACACACACACTGACAATATAGGTTACGCTAACTGTCCTGTGATTGGAGTAGATGTGTGTATGTGTGTCTGTGTTTATTATTAGAGCTGGTGGGAAGGTCTGTAGGACACACCACCTGACTACATGTGGGAATAATGTGGGTGTGAGCAACTGTGTGTTTGTGTAAAGTTGTCACATAATTTGTAGCAGGCAATTACATAAGAAGAACCATTGTGTGTGTGTGTGTGTGTGTGTGTGTGTGTGTGTGTGTGTGTGTGTGTGTGTGTGCGTGCACACTGCTCACCTGTCCCGCAAGCATTTCGTAGAGCAGCACTCCGTATGCCCACCAGTCCACGGAGCGTCCATATGGCTGATATGCAATGATCTGTGTGGGAAGTAGAAACACAAGTTCAGAGGTTCAGTCCAACTCCACAAACAATTCTGTGTCTGAAAATACAACAACACAGTCTGCAGACAAACTCCTTTCATTCTGCTACTGTTTTTGAGAATCTTTCCGTGTCCTGTTACCTCCGTCTATACATCTTTAGAATATATAATAATAATATAGTAGTCACAATGTATACACTCCTTCTGTGTAGTGTAATTTGGTCATGTTAATCTGTGTAACTCTTCATACGTAAATCAGTGTTAGGACAATTTCAGGAAGCCATTATGAAATCATCTCTGTGGGCCTCTTTCCAGCATGGTTGCATATCTTTTCATGCAAACTGCCACTGTGTGTCTCATTTTTATGTAAATCTAAATGACTGTGATATTGCAGCAGCTCAGCGGTTCTGAATGATCAAATTACTCGATCCAACATCAAACAGTGGTCACAAAATGTTAAGACGCCAACCGGTAAAAATGGAAGAGACACAAGCGAATGAAGTTTGACGGCCGATATGTCCAGTCCTGTTCAGCGCATTAAAAACTCAAGGGCAACATGATTGCCTTTCTCTTCACGCGGTGATTTGACTCAGACAAAGGAAACGTGTGAGGCAAAGTTGCGACCAAAGCTGTGAATACATTTCATCACCTGCAACAATACATGTGCCGTGGCTGAACAAAGAAGATAAGAGGCTCCAAATTTCTGACAGGAGGCGAGCATTTGGTGCACCGGTGCAAAGTAGATAACAAAACACAAGCCCCTTTTTCCACAGAGATGCTGCTATGTTCCTGAGACCCTTCATCATGCCGCCTTCGCTTGTATACACTCAACCAAACAACACAGACATAATGGCGCCCCAGTGTGTGATTTAAGATAGCGATACGTTCTGGCATCTGGCTCTGTGAACTGCTCCACTGCCGGCTTCAACGCCTCCCTCCCTGTTCCGTGTTCGTACCTTTCATACAGAAAAGCAAGGCGGAATGAAAGCGCAACATTCCCACCGTCAACAGGCTGTGCACGAGAGGCTGCAGAGAGAGTTGTCTTTTACAAGACACCAGCACCTCAGAGCTAAAACAAAGAGTTCACACTTCACACGTTTTCACACAAAAACAAGTTCAGGACGGGAGTAAACACCAGAGAAGCCACTGCGAATAAAACTCGCTTGGCAAGTGTGTGCACGTTTGGAGGGCTACACTTGATGTTCTCATTTTGTTACAATGCTTTTGTCCAAATGTTTCAGGAAGACTGACAACGACAGCAACTCTTCGCTGAGTCGGTGATGTTTCATTTTTGACTCTTGCCAGATGATTATTGATCTGTTTGATGCTGTTTTAGGATATGAATTTGTTACTGATGAAGGTTCGACTACCACTTGCAAAAAAAGGCTGAATATCGAATTTCTAATTAGGAATTAATGGCATTCCTCATCATACAGTTCTCATTTTTAGAGACATTAGGGATAAGTTTATAGCAGGTGCACCTTTCATCCAAATGCAAGTACACAGACAAAAAAAAACAAAAAGACAAAAAAGAGTATTTCCACTGGACGTCAGAGGAAGCTTCCCTCAAGTATATTTATTCTCTCTGGTAGGATTCCTGCAGGTTAGTCTGACATTGGCAGAGGTTAGTGCTCTCTCCCGCTCTAACCCTACTGATGCCTCTCTGAGGACACACATACTTACACTTCACACCCACTTTCACATCCACCCACTTCTCTGGCGTCTCTCCTGCCACGTAACAGCAGTCGATGCATCCATGTGCATACATACAGTCCACGCTCGGATACAGTAAACAAGCACATATGTTAACACCATGCATTCACACACACAGACACACAGACAGACACACAAACAAACACACACACACACACACACACAGAAGACATACAGGACTTTAGGTGTTCTACAGCAGTTAAGTCTGAGTACATTGCTCTATGACCTATTCTGACCTCTGCTGCACACATGCAGCCCTGGG
Organism: Trachinotus anak; assembly: GCF_046630095.1. NCBI lineage: Eukaryota > Metazoa > Chordata > Actinopteri > Carangiformes > Carangidae > Trachinotus > Trachinotus anak. The sequence continues at coordinate 2,273,675 of NW_027273870.1, read as the reverse complement.
ACGCTCCTCCAGCTTAGTGACACACACATACACACAGGCATGGACAATATACTGCATATAAATAAACAAAAACTCACATGCAGATACACACCTGCACATGCACACACCAGCGTGCCTAGGTGTGTGAGAGCAGTTCTGTCCTGCATCACTACATAACCTTTGCTGCTTAACACCTGACCTCTGTGTTGCCCATGGGAGTCCACGTCCGCACATAAAACACACACAGACGGAGGCTGCACTCCGCTGTCAAGACGCCGTCCTGAGGGTTGATGGGAGCCGGCTGGACACACAGTACATTCATGTGTTTACCCTCATATGCAAAGGCAAGCATGTGCACAAACTTGCATGCACGCACGCTAACGTGCCTCTGAATGTCACTGTAACTGTGGGAAATATTGAAGTGGAAATCATTTATACAGCACGCATTTGATGGGTAACAAACTGCTGCTCCACTTCTCTGTCGCTCTCTGAACAGAGCAGATACAGAGAGATCTGGGACTCTCTTCTACGAACGACAGCTAAGGCTTCTTAGATTTGTTGCCAGGTGCTTTTTTGAAAGAAAGTCACTGAAAGGGGCTGAAAATGAAAACTGTTGTAGATCTGCTGTAAACAGCCCCTGATGACATACTAGAAAATGTTCACACCAAAATTATTTTGAAAGAGAAACAGCCAATGGGAAAAGTCCCACACTCACCCGACCCGACTCAGTCACTCATTCAGTCATGGACGGAGCGCTGGACCGTGGCTGGGCCAGCCAAGAATATACCCAACAATACTGAAACTGTCCTGTAATAATGTCCTAAATAACATTGTCATCTATGTATTATAAACTAATATTTATCGTTATGCCTGTGCTTACAGCCTATGTATCATGTAAAAATGTTTACCCTAAGGCCACTGAACTCATCAAGCAATAGTTCATCTATCTTGCTGAAAGGTCTGTTCTTACATTCATATTCTGGGTATCCACAGAACAATTATTACATTATGTTTAACAACAGCAGCTTCCACTGTAATCTTACTCTGTGTGGTCAAACCTGAAGAGATGGATGTGTCTGAAGATGTTGCTGATCCAACAGTTTGGCTACTGAAATGTAGCCATAGTTTTCATGCTCTCAGAGCTGCAATCTGCATCACAAATCTGATATGTTGAGTGTGTGGAATCTGTTTTTCAGTAGAAAAGGAGGTATGACAGATGCTTTTTAAAGATTACATTAACAGGGCAGTCATGTCATTTTTCCATGGCCCTTTAGTATGTGGAAGCTTCTTATCACAACACCTCTACCCTTGACCCTGGTGGACATGTTTCATGAACTTCAGATGGTCATCTACATGCAAACAACATGCAGACCTTACATAACCTTTCACACGGTCACCTAATGCTTAAAATAGGCCCTTGCAGGCCCCTCAGGTGTCACAGCTCCACAGACCACAAAGATGAGGGTTGTTGTGCTTGTGCTGCTCGGCTGCTGCCTGTCGGAGGCTAACATCCTGGGCCAGAGGTTCACTGCTGTCGCTCACAGTGAGGATGGGGCCGCTGAAGCAGAGAGCTTCACTCTGCTCAGGGAGATGATGGCTGTTTTGGATGATCAGAGAAATGAGCTGCAACAGGCTAAAGAGCAACTGGCGCAACTTCAGAAAGTGCAGGGTATGTGCAGACGGTTATGAAGGATGAAGGACGCGGCATGTGCTGCCTCCTCCTGAGCATCCAAGTCTTCTTTTTTTTCCTCTCAGAAATATAGTGTTGATATTGAATGTTGAATAATTTCTGTATTTTAATGTACAGTACAGACAGTCGCTGACAGCCTGATGGAGGAACTATGGAAACAGGTGGATGCACTGAAAAAAGGCTATACAGGTAGATTTGAACAGAATTCAAATAAAAGCATCATCACATTTGTATCATAAATATGTATAGTATTCGTATTCATTCAGTGTTTATTACCTAGTGAGGTGTATGTATGAAATTGCATTATTTCCATTATGCAAAAAAAAAAGACCACGAGGCCAGACTGAGAGTCAGTGAGATGCAGGAAGAGGAGCAGAGGAAGCAAGTGCAGCAAGTTGTGCGGCAGTACACAGGTAACGTATATTTACCCATTACATTAAAAAAACAAGGGAGAAAGATGGAGCAAGATATTTCAATTTTTTCTGTGTGTTATCTATTAATCTACTGTATGATTAACTTGTTTCCTGTTTTCATTTGTTCGCTATCATTATGACCCGCTCCTGATTCTCACCACGCAGAGCTGGAGGCCAGACTGAACGCCAGTGATCTGGAGGGCCAGAGCAAACGGGTGGAACAACTGCAGAGGGACAGCAAAGGTAACACAACAAACAAGTCAATTATTCATGACCAGTAAAGTCGATTCCCCTCTCATCTCAGCTCATCTAATCTCACCACATGATTTATAGTTGACTGAATGGCTGAAGTCATGCACAATTTATTACCTCATTTTTAACAAATAGAGTTGAATGCCAGACTGACAGAGCTGGGAAATAAGCTTGGAGATGCAGATGAACAAGTGAAGGAGCTGCAGGCAGCTGATCAAGGTAAATGGAAAAACATTCAGACTTCATGATTATGTGCATATATAAATCATTTCGATGAAAGATAGAAGGACTCTTTGTGGGCTTCTTTTGTGGAATTATCTGTGTGACTTAATATTTCATGTTTTACTCCTCCATGTGATGAGCAGATTTGGAGGCCAGGCTCAATGCCACTGATGTCCAGGCAGACACGCAAAAAACCCTGGTGGCACAACTGCAGATTGAAATAAAAGGTACATTAACACGCGGTAATTATATTAGTGCGACCACACTGCCAATGATAAGATGATGATAAGATTGAGAAAATAATATTTGATTTTCATCATTTGAACTTGTCAGAGTTTGAGTCCAGACTGGAGTCCAGCGAGAGTCTCGAGGAGGAGCTGAATGTCCGGCTTAATGACACTGAGAGAGAGGTGGAGGCGCTGAAGACTGTGGATCAAGGTAAAGAGCAAAAGTGAAAGAAAAAGATATATCATCAGATCCTTGTTAAAATACTTTTGTGCAAAAATCTTGTCATTATTTATTCTAATCATTCTATTCTCCCTGAGAAGAACTGGAGGCCAGACTGAACGCCAGCGATTTGGAGGGACAAAACACACGCGTGGAGCAACTGCAGAAGGAAAGTAAAGGTAATACAACAAACAAGTCAATTATTAACACCCAGTAAAGTAGATTCCCTCTCATCAGTTCACCTCCTCCTTATACAGTATTTGACTGAATGGAAAATCATGCAGTATTCATTTGCCCATTTTTCACAAACAGAGCTGAACATCAGACTGACAGAGCTCGGGAATAAGTTTGGAGATGTGGATACAGATGTGAGGGCACTGCAGACAGCTGATCAAGGTAAATAAATCACATGTTTAATGCATAATTCTGTTAAAAAAAAAGTTTCGAGGTGTAAGATATCTTGATAGAATTATTTGTGTTTGATGATATGATGTTTTGTTCCTCTATGTAATGAGCAGAACTGGAGGCCAGGCTGAATGCCACTGATGTCCAGGCAGAGACGCAAAGAGCCCTGGTGGCACAACTACAGATGGAAATTAAAGGTACATTAACACATGTAGAGATTATTATATTAGTACAATTACACTGCGAGTGAATAAGTGGTCCATCAGAAACAAGAAGCTGTTGAAATCAAGATCTAATTCCCATCCTCATTTGAACTGTCAGGGTTCGAGTCCAGACTGGAGACCAGCGAGAGTCTAGAGAAGGAGCTGGCTGCCCGGCTGGGAAACACAGAGACAGAGGTGGAGGTGCTGAACACTGTTGATCAAGGTAAACAGAGGCGGCTCAACGCTTGGCGGAAATTCTTCTTCAGCTGCCATATAGAGTGTAAGATATTCATATGCAGACTATTTGCAGGGAATCCTACTGTGTCCCTGATTTAGAGCTTTCTGACTTTTTCATGATTAAGTCAGAGCATTTCAAACTACAAATTTCACCTCTTTCTGGTTTGGGATGAAAAGGCCATTTTCCACTCTCAAAAATCCCCTGATAAATCCTGACCTTTCCAACACACAAGTCATATTCTTTGATTCTCCAGGGCGCCACACATCATACAAAATCCCAGGATCTCTAGGACCAGTGATGGCATTGCATTAGGGCTTTATCACACCTTCCTTCCATCTTATCTGATCTGTGCTTATCTGATGTCATGTTGTTTTTATTTTCCAAATCCCCCTCCCAAACCAAAGAGTTGAAAGCCAGGTTGTCATCCAGCGAGAGTCTGACGGGGGAGCTGAAGGTCAGCCTTGAACATGCACTGAGACAAGTGCAGGAACTTAATGCAGCTGATCAAGGTAAAGAGAATGAAGGAATTCCTGTAGCGCTGATGCTGTACATTACTCACATCTTGCTCGTCATGATGATCTCCATCATAACTGATGACCAACAGAAATAGCAGCCAGACTGGGGCTCGCCGAGAGCCTGAGTGAGGAGCTGAAGATCAAGACTGAGGACGCAGAGAGGGAGGTGAAAGCTCTCAAGACAGCTGATGAAGGTAGCCCTTTGGTGTCCAAGTAATTAGGTCACTCTGGTGATGGAAACAGTGAGATCTATCTCTGATTTCAGTGAGATGTAATGGCTGAATTTGTGTCGGGTTTTTTCGTGTTCTTCTTCCACCAGAGATCAGGTCCAGATTAGAGGCCAGTGAAGGCCTGGCTACGGAAATGAACACGCGTCTTGGAGTCACTGAAGCTAAAGTGGAGGCACTGGAGAGAATAAACACAGGTAGCAAAACAGACATGTAGTGTTTTATTTAAATATACTGTATATAAATTAATATCACTACTGTAAGTAGGTTACTATGAATTCAATAATGTATTTGATAAAATCCCTGAATTCATAGTTTTTAATGTCCCCACAGAGTTGGACGCTAGACTGAATGCCACTGAGATTTTGGGCCAGGAGATGAACACAAAGCTGGAAAAAACGGAGGCTGAGATGGAGGCACTCAAAACAGCTGATCAAGGCAAGCATGTCAAATTTCCCCTTCTATCTGCTCCCTGCATATACACATTCACATAGAGCTTTAAACTGTATTATTAAATTATCATTTCGTGTTTTTTGTCATGTGGTATTTTATTGTGCTTAATATATTTTCATGATAGAGCTGGAGGCCAAACTGGAGAAGAGTCAAGCTGTGCAAGAGGAGCTGAAGGATAAGGTCGAGCAGACAGCTGCAGCAGTGGACGAGGTGAAGACAACAATCACTGAAGGTAAATAAGGTTATACTTCAACATGGGAAGAAAGACGTTCAAGTATGTGGAGATGAGATGCTCTTTTTTTTTTGTAGCTCTTCTTTCTCTTTTAAGCATGGATATATACACACAAACACATTTTAACACTGTCAGTCACATTTTTTTTGTTTATGTGTTTTTCTTAACAGATAAGGTAGCTTTCTCTGCTGCCCTGGAAGAGAACCAAATGCACATTGGGCCATTTAACACTGAGACTACTCTTATCTACAAGAAAGTCATCACCAACATTGGTGACAGCTATAATCCCACAACAGGTAATGCATGACAGTAACCTATTTGTGTGTGTGCTGAGCTACTCACTAATTAATTGATCATAAAACACAATACTGGGAAAGCTCCTACATTGTCTTCCATCTCCACTTCAACCTGGGAATTGGTTTCTTGCCTTGTTGGTTGCAGGGTGCATTCCTGCCATTAGTCTTGGAAGTGTTGTATTTGCATGTTAATAAAACAAAGCTGTGGTGCTTCTTACTTACAAAGTCCACTGAGTTAATGTTTCGTGCTTTTTTACGACCTATCATCATCTTCCTTCTCCAAACTTCCTGTGCAGGCGTCTTCACAGCACCAGTCAGCGGAGTTTACCACTTCACCCTCTACTCTCACGCCAACGGAGGACACCCTGGCTTTCTCCTGCTGTACAAGAACGGTGAGGCCGTGGTGGGCACTGCTGAACACCCAACTGCCTCCGACCTCACTGACAACGGCTCTAATGGAGTCGTGCTGCTTCTTCAGAAAGGAGACCAGGTTGACGTGCACATGGAGGCCAGGTCCTGGGTCTGGGCAGACAGCGACCGCAACCTCTGTACCTTCACTGGTATTCTGCTCTACAGTATGCCCAGTGATGCACCCAAAACCATTCTGTAACCTCACCAGTGAAATCTGAATTACTTGTAGACAGTCACTCAAATCAAGTAAAGAAAAATGTATTTTGTTTTCATTTGTTTCAGGACTGTTTGTTTGTGGTTGGAGCAGTTGCACCAATATCACTATTAAACTTTATGGAATCACAGTCCGGCTCTCATTAATTCAGTCAAAGCGGTTGTTCAGGAGTGTTTATGCTAACAGGCTGACTTTATCATTCTCTATAAAAATCAAATTAACTACTGAGAAACGGCCAACAGTGTTTGCTGAACCTATACTGCATAAAACATCAAAATCATGACATGAACTGTGCAGATCTATTTAACACACAGCTCACGCATTGTTCTTTCAGTGAACGTGCATAAGCTCCTAAAGATCATATCAACATGAAAGAGAATAAGAATGAGGTCATAACCTAGAGTGACAGCCTCGTGTTAAAAAATGACAAGTGCATGCATGAGAAAACGTGTTTAAGGCTCCACATCCTGATCCCTTCACGTGAAAGTGAACATGGCGCCTTGAGAAGGGGAGAAGTGCTAAGCCTTAATCCTCGGCTTCCCTTCGTTCTTTGGTTAGGAGGCAGGAAGGTGCAGTAGGGAAAAGCCCCTTTCCCTTACCACGGTTCAATGTTTTTAATTAGCTCCAGGGTCAAAGACTCCATGGCGAGAGAAATCGCTCAGCTTGCCTGTTCAAATCCCGCTTCCTGCAGGAATCACGCCGACCTTCAGTCTGACCTGACAGCTGCCAACGAATTCAGCTACAGTTTTCACATAAGATTTGCGCTGCCTCTGTTGAAATATTTCAATATGTATGAGAAGAGTCACAGAGCAGAATAATCTCACCGGGAAAACAAAAATACTCACTCCTATCTCTAAACTCACATCCAAACATGAATTAACAAAAATTTAATTTTACAACACACTAAGACAACAACTGAGCAGTTCAGATGTACCTCATCTTCGAAAGTTTTTTTTTAACACTCTACTGATTTGATTTTCCCATGTCAGGGTGAACTAGGCCGGGGTTAGACAGCACGTCATTGAGGACCTAATGTGGCACATTTGTTGCGCTGAGAAATGACCTCACAGTCTCTCTTGCGAAACCACGACTTCAACTGAAAAGTAGACACATCAGGTCAGTGCAGCGAGGAGATCTGCAGCGCCACGTCGGCTTGTGTCGCGGGAATAAAAACAGAGAGGAAGAGAGATAAAAAAGGGGTAAAGAGAGAGACAGAAAGAGAGAGAAAGAAAAGGGAGGGAGAAAGAAAAGAAGAGAATCCGATGGTGTGAAAAACACTGAGATAAGACACTTTGTGTTTTCTCACGGTGTACTGGCTGTAAGATGACACTATCACCGTATATCTAACTATTTTTTTCTTAATTGTAGCATTCATTCACAAAGAAGCTCAGGATCAGATTTTAGTGTATGTTTTTATGCTAATGAGGTGGCACTAAGGACGGCAAAGCTGGTTGGTCGAATGATTAGTTGATCGACAGGTGGGTTGGTCAGTCCATTGCTTTGGACTGAAACATCAAATAATGATTGATGAAGTTTTTGCACAAACATTTACAGTCTCTAGTGGATGAATCCTATCGACTTTATTGATCCCCTGACTTGTATCTTGTGCCACATGTAGGTCAACATTTGGTTCAGACATTCATGACCCACAGACCATGAATCTGAATGATTATGTTGATCCCCTGACATTTCATCTGGAGCTACCAGAAGGCAGAATCGTGCAATATCTCAATATAAAATTTGCTCAAGGATGTTTTTTTTTTATTTAGCATTTGTTACCGTGCTAAACTAAGATGGTGAACGTGGCAATCATTGTACCGGCTAAATATCATGTTAATATTGTCATTGTAACTATGTCGACATTAGCATGTAGCTGGCAAACGCTACACTGTCACAAATGCTGCATCGGTTTACAGACCGAGAGTTACCAGTTAAAAGAAGGCAGAGGAGTCAGATTCAGAGTCTGTGAGAGTGAAGCGAAAAGAAAGAGAAAAGGAAAGAAAAAAAAAGCCAGAGAGGGCAATTAGAGTTCAGCAAAAAAGCAACTGTTTAGATCAGTTTCAGGCCATCCTGCCGAGCGCTGTGCTAATGTGATGCTGCTGTGACTCGTGCCCTTGCCACCCATCGTCTGTCTGAAACAACACCAGCGGACATTTGCGGTTCCACGCACGGTGACCTTCGTGCTCCGAACCAGCGTGTTAAGTCTAGACATTCTGCTTTCAACTTATTCATTATGTACAGGGATGTTTGTTTGCTCTCCTGTTTGCACGAGGCTGATAAATACGTAAAGTACTCTTTCTTCTTCCAGGTTGCCAGCGATGGAAATAGACAAGCGTGACCGGTGCCTGACATTCTCTGCTCTCATCCCGTTTTATTTTTTTCCTTTATTGTATGAAAGCCTCTGGCCAGGAGAGCTCTGTTGATTCACAGCAGTACAAATGTGTGTGTGTGTGTGTGTGTGTGTGTGTGTGTGTGTGTGTGAGAGAGAGAGAGAAAAGAAATTGTCTTTGTGCACATTAATATTTTTTATATATATGATTCTGAACATCCACTCTATATTTTCTTTGATGAGTCAAAAAATGTTTTGTGTGCCTGCGTCTGTGTGTTTATTTATGTACCTGTGCTAGTGCCTTGAACAGTCTGCATGTGTGTGTGTGTGTGTGTGTGTGTGTGTGTGTGTTTCTGCGTATATTTGTATGTGTGTGTTTGTTTGTGAGTGTGCATACACACTGCTCAAGACATCTCTCTCCCATTAGACCTAATGCTACATGACAGTTCTGGATCAGACTGCTAGCTATTCAAGGCTACTCTCCTCACCACATGCACACACACACACACACACGTAAACACACACAAGCCCTAACCTGTACTCCTATAACCCTCACCCTCCTTATGGAAACAAATTAGATAAGAAAAAAAAAACTCAGTGTGGTCGAACTCTACAGCACACATCGCCACCCTTATGACCAACGCTGTTCCAGGGTGCTAAGTGAATATCTGCTTCGCTGTTGTTATGGGACCCCTCTGAGGAATGTGTGTGCTGTGGAGCAGATACTGTGTGCATCAGGCCATGCTTTAGTAGTCTCTTTTTGAAAGCATTTCTCAGTAGTGTACGCTGTGGTTGGTTTCATTCACTGATGATCTTAATGAGCAGCCTTGGGGTTTACATGAGCATCCCATGCTGCAAGTAGCACAGTAGATAAACAGCACCTTTTCATATATGAGCAAGAAGACTACTTAAAAGGGGGTGGGGGGTGGGCTTGTGAGCGATAGATTACAGAAAGAATGTTCGCAAAGGTTAAGAAAAATATGCAGCATGTTCCCAGTGTCAGTTTCAGTTTAGCATTATGCTGCGTTATGTTCTTCAGTCTTGAATGAAGGAAAATGTCCTCGTTAATGTAAATTAGATAATTGCCCTGTGTAAACATGTGGGAAATATCAATATAAAAATCAATATCTACACATCAACAAAAAATACAGTAAATAATAGATAAATATTTTATATCTCTATATAGGCTCTCTATATGATGTATAATTACAGATTCACAACTGAACTGCCACAGACTATGATGTATTATCAATGACACTGTAAAATATTTCTTTGCATGCATCATGCACCGTATCTATTGCCAGTAGCATACTGATACAAGCTAATGATGTTAATTAAAAATAACCCGGATAGGGGAAATCCATTGTAGTGGCATGCACATGCAGTATAATGAAGCAGCAGAGGAAAAAAAGGAGAGGAGAGGAACAACAAAAGAGTTTTCAACAATCTGTCAGAGGGATAAACTGCCATTAGAAAGCATGGCTGCTTTCATGCTCTCGCTCTCTCCACTGCTGTCAATCGCTCTCCTCTGTCTCATTTGCTGCTTCTTTCTCACTTTCTCTTTTTCCACCTCCTTCTCCCCTCCCTGACGTTTTCTCACTTCTCACTCACTTTTCCTACCCACGGATGAAGTGATTTTGTAAGACCACTAACAGCTCTGATCTAAAAACACTGGTTGGAGTGCTTGGTAATTGGCGAAGAGTTTAAAAATGGAGCTGCCGCTGCAAAAGCATGTGGCCAGACGGCAAGTCTGCGATGACTCAGGCTTTCTATTCCCAGTCCTCAAACTTTCTGAGAAATGAGGCAAACGGCAACAGTCATTATTCAACAACAAAAAAAAAATGGACCCATTGTACATATCTGCATCTTGAACAACCCTGAACTGTGCACAGTCAAGTCGCCTGAAGCAAATGTGTTAAATTTCTTATTATAAATGAACAAAATATCTTTCAAAGTTAAGAGTTATGTGAGAAGTTCCTTCATTAAAGCAAATGAAAAGATTACAGAGGAAATGAATGTCCCAGTCTAACCACTCTTGTGCATATCAATGCTGGTTGTGACAGTAACATATTAGATTAGTAAGTTGTGCCTCACTATCCTGTATCATCACACATTAACACTTTCTGGAGCAGGAACACCAGCCGACAGGAGAGAGAAGTTTATGAATACATTTGTATTATATCATCTTGGCCCACAGTGGGGTGAGCAGCGAGGTGGACACTTATGCCTCACCACAGTGGGGACCGAGTAAGGCGTAGAAGGAAATGGCCCATGTCAGACAGCTCTATATCCTCAAACGCTCTCCTGAAATGCCGCACAGAGTCATCGTTAGGGAGTTTCTCGGCGTCTGTCCTTCATTGTCCGCTTACACTTATCAGCTCCTGCTCTTTTCGTCACGGTTAACACCTTATGTCTCTTCTATTTGCTTCCTCTCTCTCTCTCTCTCTCTGTCTTCCTCACTATCGCTTTCTCTCTGTGTCAAAGTCATCGAGGTGTAAATTCACATTAGTATGAGCATTCCTCCCAGACAGCAACCAATGACTGGCTATATAGGTCAGAGTAAACACAGCGAAAACTGTGCGCCTGCACACGCGTGTGTGTGCGTGCATGTGTGTGTGCATGTATGTGTGTGCGTGTGTGTGGGTGTGTGGTGACTAGCAGCAGGAACACTACTGCACTCTGTCACATGTGTGCTGACAACCAGGAGACCCACTCTAATCTACTTCAAGATACAAACATGCACAAACGCCACCATGTTGCAGATGTGACCTCACAACAGCAGCCCCCCACCCCACTTCTGAGCATAGACACAGTTGCAAGGGCGGAGACCAACACCTACAACGTGTTGATGTGACTTCAAATCAAATTTCAGAGTTCAACCAATTGCAAATGTTGTTGATCATGACTGATGAAAATCTCTTGAGTTCAGTAAGACATCACTCATGTATGTGCAACGTCAGGCTGAGTAGATCAATCAAACACAACCTAAAGCAGAGCGGAGGAAGAGCTTATTGACATTAAAAAAAATCACTAACACACTCAAGTTCAACAAAGTACTCACTGCAGCTTCAGGATAAAAAAAGAAACAAGCTCCTTTGAATGAGAAGAATGTCCTTTACTACTGCAGTAGCTTCTGACAGCTTATATAATGCGTATACACATAACACACGCTCATTAAATGAGATGTACTGTAAGAACTACACAAAAAAATGGACCGAAAAAAAGTTAATTGTATGGAGCATGTGTCCAAACCATGAAGTTAATAGTTGATGCTTCTGTCAAATGCAATTTGAGGAGCACTTTCCCTCGATTATCTCTGAAAATGTCACCACTGCAAGACCATTTTTAAGGTCAGTCCCCACCTAGGAGTGTTTTTGAGTGTGTGCTCTGCTCAAAAAACACTCATGTACAAGTGTGTGTGTGACTGGATTTGTGTGTCTGTTGAAAGCTTGTGCGCATATAGATATGCATCAGTGTATGCAGTACAGTGTGTGTGAGATGAGTCCAGCATGTTTGGGGGGGGCATCATGTATGTGTGACATGCAGTGTGTGTCTCGGCTATGGAAGCAGGAGCTGCTTCGCTCTGCTCTCCTGCTGTGTCATCCCTGGCTGCCGCATTAGTGTCAGTCTGACTCTGAACGGTCACAGCATGTTCACCCTGCATCCGTGGGGCGGAATTAGGCTCCCAGTCTATCAGAGAGGGTTTTAGAGAGAATCGATAACGCAGCCCACCATTAAATAGCAGCCGGCGAACTGATAATGGCCAGAGAGGTGGACAAACTAAATCAGTGTGTGAAGTATGACAAGCTAAAAGCTGCTGCGTCAGACCTTTCCTGTCACTATATTTGGTGAAATTAAGAAGATTAACAGGCAAAAAAATGACTCTGAATAATAGATACTGAGGTTGGTTTCCAGATACCATTTGGTTTGTTGAACAAAGTGTTGACACCCAGCAAAGTACGATTGTTTGTACTGAAATATTTCCAGTGATACACAACTATGGAGAGCAGTGGGCTTATCAATCATCCAGTCAGTCATCTTGGATCTACCCCTGAGTGAGGGCGGGGTCGGCCTCCGTTCACTTAGACTGAAACCAGACCAAGGACACAAGTGTTTCTCAGTATGACAGTGAACACTGGTGCTGTGAGGTAACTTTGAAGATGTACTTTGTCTTCTACTTCCCATCTTCACATTAGCGAAAACACGCGCAGCATGTAGGCATATGTGATGGCAACATGAACGCAATCATGATCAGAAATGACAAAGGTCACGTTGTGAAATGTGGGTGAATTTGTCTCGAATGAATAATTATCACAGAAACTGATAAAACCAACATTTCGATAAAGGATTGACTCTGCTGGTGAGAAAAGCCGCGGGGACATACAGAGGCCACAGCTTGTATGTTTGGGTTAATTTGGACTCGCGAGCAGACACACTGAGCTGGGGATGCTTACGTCATTAAACAATGCTAGCGAGTATGTGTGTGTGTGTGTATGTGTGTTTGTGAGCCCCTGTGTGTGTTGCTGTGTGAGTCTGTCCTGAGGCACTGACCTTAATCTGGAACACAAGGGTGACACAGGCTCAGGCCAGACAGTGACAGAGATGACCTCATGCATCAAAACACGCACACACGCATGCGCACACGCATACTCTCACACACACACACACACACACACACGTCTCCACGTTGAGCCTTACTCACCTCTGGGGCTATATAGTCTGGAGTGCCGCAGAAGGTGCGCGTGGTCACTCCCTCTGTCATGTTCTCTTTGCACATGCCAAAGTCAGCAATCTTGATGTGTCCCTCACAGTCCAGCATCACATTGTCCAACTTCAGATCCCTGAGGAGGTACACAGACATTCGAAACATCCCTGAAGCTTTTGCTTTTAGCAGTTTCATCAGGCGGCTTTCGCTGCTGACACTAACTACCTGATTCTTCTGCTATTTATTCCAAACAAACCCCTGCTGCTGCTGCTGCTGCTGCTGCTGCTGCTGGGTGTTTTCATTAAAAGAAAATCAAAAAAGCACTAGAGGATGGCTAACTGCTGGTGTCATGGTATCATTTATATATGTATATATATCATAAAATGTCCAATTATGACTTTAATGTAGGCACTGAATTTGCAGAACAGCAGGCACTGAGCTGTGTGAGCTGTAAACTGGTTAAAACTCACCTGTAGATGACTCCTTTACTGTGCAGGAAGAAGAGACCAACAGCGATCTCTGCTGCATAGAACCTGCAATAACAGCCACACATTTACAGACTCGCTCAACCTTCAGACCACTCAGAGACAGCTTTTCCATATCACAGAAATAATTCCATCACTGAAAACCTTTTCTTTTTTTAACCTTTGTATTACTTTACAAGGCTGAGATCAGAACTACAATCTTAAACTGCTGTGTCTTACACTGCCTGAGGCTCCTTGAACTTTCCCACTTGTTGGATATGGTACATGAGGTCTCCCCCATTCACATACTCCATGACAAAGTAGAGACGATCCTGTGGTCATACAGAAAGAGATACAAAAGGAGAGGAGACAGGGGTGGGTGGGGCATGGGAAGAGAAGAGGGAGAAAAATATGCAACATCACTATTTTTGTACAAAAACACTGCAAGTTCCACAAAGCTGTAAAAAATTACGCAGCTTTTCTATTCGCTGTCAAAGCTCTAAACAGGAAAATACAGCTCAGTGTTACAGCCTCCTCTCGCTCTGCTGTCTGAGCCGTTCCATCGTTCCCGCTACACTTTCCATGACAAGGTGACCTAAAAAGCCCACAACAACAAAAAAAAAGAAAACACTCAACACAGACATCTGTCAGGAAATATTCCCTTTGTCTAACAGGGCTGGTCCCTTACAGCCCATGACAAGTTTGGCCCCACCGTCGTCAGGCTGTGTTTGATGGTCCCTTACTGACAAAACAAGAACCCATGTTTCCTCACAGCAACAGACCCACACCGGTGGCAAAGCTGGACCTTCCACCTGGTTTACTGGAGTGACACACTACTCTCCACCTTCTCTACATCTCTGTACCTCTCACGTTAAACTGTGGTCTTCTAACTCATTGACACAGTGGTGTTCTCACTCAATAAAAGCTACTGTAGCTGGATTTCATTCTGATGAATATTGACAACACGCTGTCTTCACAGAAAACATTTTGGGATTCTTTCAAACTTTCTGTCTTAAATAAGCGTTTGTGTCAATCAGCGACGTGAGATCAAAACCGACTTTGTTTTGTAGCTTTACTCACACAAAAACTGACCTATATCAAACTCTAATAGTTGGATACAATGGATACAAAACTGAATTATACCAATCAGACTCTCTACAGACATTTACAGACTAAAACATCTACACAATGAGACACTCAGTTTTAAACTGCCTTTCCCAACACTGCAACACCTGCCTTTAATATGCAAATTGTATTTAGTTATTTTTATAAGAAGTTATTACATGCACCAGACAACAAAAAATACTAGAATATGGTGCAATGAGGGCTGTCACATCATCAGATTTTCACTACACAATTATCATGTGCCATCAGACTGAATGATATGCAACAAAGATCATATTGCAATAATTATTATCAATGATGAATCATTATATGATATAATATTGCAATATCGTCATTTGAAAAAAAAATTACATCAGATTAATTAGATTCTTGTGTTTTTTTGTCTCTTTTTTGGCAAATAAATTAGACTGAAATACCAGTGAAGGTGGAGAGAGAGTCTGTTACAATAACTGTACAAAGAGAACAACTACACTTAATGGTGAGTGAAAAGGAAACCAGATGAACTGATAAAGAAAAGATCCACAAGACCTAACATCTGCCATCACATATTATCATATGTGTACTAACATCAACATTAATATAATTTTTTTATCTTTTTTTTTTTTTTTTTTTTTACGCTAGTCTGCAAATAAACTGTGGAAATACTAATGAGAGGACGTGAAAGTGTGCAACTAAATTAGTGTGTTTTTGTGAGTGGGAGAATGTGCGTGTCTTTTTGTACTCATGAATATGCTATGAGCCAAGCTGTGTCTCGTTCTATTTCCTCCGCCCGCTGGTGCTACAGTTCTAATCAGCTGCTATAGTTCAGCTTGGCCTCATTCAGCTAAGCAGTGGCTGGGCACCTTCACAAAGAGGCATTTGTGATAAAGCTGACTGCCGATTTCTTTCACATTTAGACTAAAATGTATGGAAGGAGTGGGGGAGTGTAAAAGTTCTGCTGAAAGACGTCAAGTTAAATTAGAGGAACTGTAGGCTGCAGTGTTTTTGGATCTTGACCCTTTCTAGGGACTAAAAATCAAGACATCAGGTTATTTGACATTTTATTATATAAGACCAATCAGAACCCATCAGCTGTTACTGTCTATGATACCTTCAGTGATTCTCCAAGACAGGAAAGAAATGAAGGGACTTTATCTGAGAGGGATTCAGCTCAGGATTTAGAAAGTCCTGTTTCCATCTCAGGGTGTGAGATGGAAACAGAAATAAAAGGAAGAAATAAAAGGAAGAAGAAGAGTGAGTGAAAGTTATTGTGTATGTATGACAGCTTAGTGTGCCTTAGTGGCATTAAATATATGTAAACCACAAAGCAAAATTCGTCATAAGTTTATTTATGTGCACTCAGCAATCACAATACACTTGCATTAGTGTGTGTGGGCGCGCATGTGTGTGTATGCACAAAATACATGTATTTACGTGAGCATGTCCCTTCACTCTTACAAAATGTGCTCTCAGGTTATGTGTTCTGCCTTTGGTGTGACTCAAAGTCAATACACACACACACAATCACACAAACCTCCACCTTCTAATTGGGCTTTTTTGTTTCCTCCTGTTTTTCTGTTTTTGCGCTGTTGTTTTTTTTAGGCAGTACTTGTCACGCACGTCCTCCACTGCTCTCTACATCACTTCATGAGTAATATATTTCGCTAAAAGCCCCTTCATGAATTAATTTGTCCTGACCTGACCTGACCAGGGGCGACTTGTCCAGGAGCATTTTACCTACCACAGTCTGGAAGCACGAGTGGAGGTGTGTGAGGAAGGGCGGCTTGTCCTGTTGGGCCAGGACTCTCTTCTCCACCATGGTGCATTCTACATCATCGTCCTGGATCACCACGTCCTTCTTCAGGATCTTGATTGCGTACAGCTCTTCAGTGGCCTTCATCTCAGCCAGCATGACCTTCAGAGACACACAGAGAGAGGAGAGGGGGGAAGACAGGGCAGGGAAAGATTCTTCTTAGATGACTTGCTCTCTTTGTTGAGATGCACTTTATTTTTGAACTGACTTCAGCTCAGCTGCCTCACCTTGCCGAAGCTTCCTTTCCCCAGCACAGCCAGGAAGGAGAAGTCGCAGAGTTTGACCTGGTCCAGGCTGTTGGACGGCAGCTGGCTGGAGCTGGTGTCGTCCGTCTCGTCGATCACCTTCTTACCTGGGCCTAGCTTGGCTTTCTGTACTCAGGGCACAGAGGACAAGGTGTGTAAGAGATACACATCTTAGCAGTAAAACACATATAATGTAAAGTGGCAGTGTGTATTTTAGTCAAAATAACTAGCTCCTCAAATTCCTACTGCATTCCTAAACTGAAAAGAGACTGGACAGTTTCTTTGTAGTGAGATGCACTGAGAAATATTTCCAGACCAAACATTCCAAAGTCCCTGTCTCTTTAAAACCTCTACATCCGTGATCAAACACATAAATATTTCAGATGTTTGAATTTCGTCCCTAAAATGACACGTCACAGCTTCGGGTGATTATCCACCTCATGCGCTCACACACTCGCTCTCACTGTTGAGACAACACACTGATCGATCAGCAGAATTCAAAATTAAGGGGGTGAAATGAGGCTGCGCCGCTGTGGAGCTGATGTGATTTTTTTAAAAATTGACTCAGAATAAACAGATATGATTTAATTAAGTGCAATAAACTGTGTTGAACAGGAGGATACATTAACATTTATTTACAACTGTTATCTTGTTGGCTGTGAGCCAGCCATCTAAAAACATGATAACAGGCAGTTCTCATTAAAACGAATTACAGCCTCAGGACGGGCTGTTCTTGTTGGGTATAATTTGTTGACATCATAATTTAGGAGAAACTCTTTATGAGATAAACTAGATCACTAACATTATAAACGATGAACATGAACATATGTATGTTTAGTGCACACTTTTATCTTGTGTCTATTGCATATCATTTAACATATTTTTAAGATGCACCTGCAGAACTTGAAACAGGCAGAAAAACAGTGTTTTTAAAATGACATTTTTGACATCACTTCTTACTGTGTGGTAAAGGCTAAAAAGACATTAATAATGTTATAATAATGTAATAATGTTATAATCACATCAAACCTAACAACTGCACTGCTGATTTCTCACTAGTCGCACGGCTGCTGGAGTAATGAAGGAAAGGATGCCACTCTGTGGCTCTGCCGTGTGCGTGCATGGTGCATGTGCAGACTCTGACGTTGACCTGTATTTGAAGAAATGTAAAGAGATTCTCTTCTTTGTATTTCCTCCATGCCAAAGACATGCTCAATCCCCCCCGTGGGGCAAGATGCTTCAAGAAGCCTGCTAGAAATCTGCAGCGCGTTATGCTGGAAAATACACACCTCCGAGACAGCCTGGGTGCTAAACAACTGTCGAGTATGACAGAGGTTTCTATACTTTTCTGTCTGTCTGCACAAAAGCACACGCCACATTCCCATGTCCAGGTTTCACACTCAGCCAAGGCCAAACACAGACCCAAAATCATGCTGTACCCCAACATCATAACTACAGTCTACATCCACATGCTACAAAGATGTTTCCTTAGCTTTAGCAAGGATTACAACAAACTGGCATTAAACTCTCAACACTTCTTACTGTTCCTGAGAAGATAGATGTAAATTACATCTGTGGAAGTAAAGGGGAAGCAAAGCTCCCTGTGAGCAACCCACTGCACCTTCACCAGATGTTAAGCCAGTGAAGGTTGTGCGATACGGTGGGAAAAATCAATGATTTTTATCCGAAAACTTCATTGATAGCAACCTCTGTTAAACACTAACTAATGTAGGGTGGAGAAAAGGGATCCCAGACTCTTTCAATAACTGTTGACAAACTAAAGAGATCCCCAGGAAACAGGGGAATGGGAAAAGAATGGATGTTATCCAACAACAAGGCTAAAATGACAAATTCCCTGATTTATCACTTTAGACCTTCAGGAATCACTTTAAAATTCATTTTACTCTCCAATTCAGACTATCTCAAGCTATTCGGAGTAAATTAAGACATTTAACTTGCTGAGCAGCTTTAGTTTGGTTAATGGCATCTACCATAGTCTGCTCTTAATCTGGCAGAGCAGCAGCCAAAGTCAAAGTCAAAGCAGAACAGACCGCACCAGACCACAGCACACCTGTAAGCTTTAGCCAGTGAAAAGAGCCTGGCCGAGCTGAGCGAGCAGCAGCCTTACTTCGTTCCTCTCAGACGCACCTGATCAGAGTCTTCCACAACTGCTTGGTCCTGAAACCACAGGGAGAAGGAGCCAAAAGGGCTGACTGACTTAGTACACTTGAGTATAGGTGTGAGCCACAACAGCTGATTCTGATATGTAAATGGTTGCAGGGCAATAGGAGTGTAGCTCATCCACACAGACGAAAAGAAAACTTTAGATCTCAATCCATAGGTGGTTAAACACAAGTTTACAGTGCGGCCATTAGAACAGTCACAGTGACTTTGTGGTATCTATAAGTATCTATAAGAGTGCTGCAGAAACATAGAACATATACATGAAGATAACACAACGAAGTAAAATGACCTGACCTCTGCTATTTTCCTGAACAGGCAAAAACTCCAAATGAAAAATGTGACTTCATTGTTTGTGTATTAAAAATAACTAGTTGGACATTACCATTACAAAAAAAAAAAAAAAAAAAAAAAAAAAAAACCTGTGAGGGAAAGAAATTCAGCAAATGCCGCTGAGAATTATAAAAGATAAGGTTGGTGTGGAAATCAAATCTTGAAGTATGATGAAGAAGCAGGGTGAAAACTTGTGAGTGTTACCTTGGAAGCACACACACACACACACACACACACACACGCACACACACACACACACACACACACACACACACACACACACACACACACACACACACACACACACACACACACACACACACACACACAGGTTGAGCTTTATTTTGGACGTATTTCAGTTCAGTGCTGACATCTAGTGGTCTCCGTGCAGGGTACTTCTGAATTAGCTCAGTCTGAATGTGACGTCTGATCTCGAGGTACAGTGAGATGTTTGCAGGTAGAGGAAGTAGAAAATATGACATATGATGATGTTTCAGCATGTGTGTCCAGGTTATACCTGCAGTGACGATGATGTAAGCACACAAGGTGTAGACAGGCAGACTGATCCACAGACAGGATACAAAGACACACATGCAGACGAATGTGTAGCCATGGACTGTGAGCAGTTCAGCGTCAGGATTTACTAACAATCCTCTGACAACCTCTGAGGAACAGGAAGCAGTGAAGCTGAAGAACTGTACTCTCATTTGATTCAAATGTACACACGAATCTCCCAAGGGCTCAGCGTGCCACATCTTCCATATATATGTCAGGTGAGGAAATTTTAACGAATTAAATCCATCTGCACCGATATTTTCATTCCCTTTACAGACATGCTCTCTTGATTAGTGCTGAAAATTTTAGTTCTTCCAAGTAGAGACATTGATTTACGTGAGTAATATCAGTTTGCTTTTTTTCTTTGTATTTGTTGCAAATTCTTTTACGAATCCCCAACTCACACCCAGAGCAAATTGTTAGTAAACTGGATCCATTTGCAGTGGTTTTGGAACCACATACAAATGATCAGACATGAAGAGGAGTGAAGGAAACGAATCACCACAACAAGATGAGACAAGAGGAGGAGAGGAGAGGAGAGGAGAGAGGAAAGGGGAGGAGAGGAGAGGGCTACCTTTAGATTAAAGTTAATTTGGCAGTCCTGAGGGCAGGGGCAAGAAGGGGAGAGAGGAAGAGAGAAACTCTTGCATTAAATATGACAACGTGACACAGGATGAAGAAGCATTTGTACAGTATAAGTCTCACCAAGCACACAGGAGGGAGCAGGAGGCTAAGGGAAAAAAAGGGAGAGAACCACAGAGGGGTTTATGGATAGAGAAGAGAGAGAGAGAGGTTCTCCAGGCTGCACGCCATCCAAAAAAGACAACATAAACATGGTTAAGTGGACGGCACATTTTTGGGAATCTATAAAAGCCTTTATTTTAGCTGTACCTAACAGTATTGCCCTTATCACACTTTTCAGGTTCAAACAAAAGCGGTTGTTTTTGAGTTTCAGCTGAAATCACATATGTGCTGTATAATGTCTGCAAAGAATGGTGTATGGAGAGCAGTGCGTCCATCAACGCTGGTTTGTTGTAGTCTCTTTAATCAAATTTCTTTTTAAATAAAAAAGAAATGCTGAAATCATCTGCTTTAAATAAAAACGAGCCTGTGTGTGTGAGCAGGGTGCAGGGCCACCTGTTGAACCGGCGCACACAAAGCAGCAACACCTTGACCGTGATGCATCATGCATCTCATTTTGGGACACCTATGCACTGCTGGTTTTGTGGAGCTGTTACCATAACAACCACATGCAGACAGGTTCTGGGAGGTCAAACCCCTCCCCCATCTCAATCCACTCTCCTATTCTTCACCTCGTTTCTCTGTCTGCCCTCATCAGTACAGGGACACCACCTTCTGTACGAAGACCTAAAAAGACCTGTTGTGTTCAGGTCACCGCTGAAAAAAATAATGTTTCAGACTCCGTAAATCTGGCTGGTTAAGCTACAGCTTCCGCTTTGGAAAACTTGATATGTTTTGTAAGGCTGTAAAAAGTTTGTTTACATTGGCAGAAGTTTTTCATACATATTTTAAAGTAATTTTTATATTGAATTACTTGGTGTACATTTTTTTTAGATTTATTCTTACTTATACATCAATGAAATCCTTATATAGCTTTCAAAAAGTTACAGTACAATATCACTGGTGCCAGACTGGAGCTTGATAGAACAGGACATAAATTAACAGGGTAGCAAAAAGATTATTTTAACTATTTTATCACCAAAGTAATTTAAAATCTACAAATTAGTTTTGGCTTTCAATCCCAACCGTGACCTTTCATCCTGCCTTTCCATTCTATCTAATTTTCTTTCTAATTCTTTCTAATGCAACCTACAATGCTCCACTACATGTGGCAGAAATGTCACAGAAAATGAATTTCTAAAGTCTCCTCAGGAGACCTGGACTCCCCCTGATAGGCTGAACAATATGAGAGGCCAATCAGAGGACCACAAAGAGCTCTGCTTGGCTCTCAGTGGGCCCGAAACACTGATGCAGAGAACTGTACGAAGGAAAGGAGCATGTGGTCGTGTCTCATCAACCGCACCTAAAAAAGGGTCTCGTACAATGTGTTTTTACATGTATGTTTGGGTGGAGGTTGATTATTACTTACAATTCAAGATACTCCAATACTGTTCCTACTTTCTTCTTTTTTTTTTAAAATCTTACCTTATTATTGGAAATGTGCTATGATAATGATGAAAAAATAATTTTATATAAATCCTGTAGAACTATCATTGAGCAGAAAAAAATCACAGTTACATGAATCTTCTAAGGAGGCAAAAGGTTAAAAAAAAACATATAATGGTCTGATTAAACTTTCACAAATCACTGCACAACTACAACGTGGGCCTCTCACAAATGTTCAGAAAAGGTCAACATCAGCTACTCTGCTTATAGTGCAGTGAGTGGTGGTTTATTTTCACGCTAAAAAAAACTTAAACTTCTTTTGGAAACTGACTGAATTCTGGGAACTGAAATTCAGTCTGTTTGCAGTCTCACCACATCTTCGAGAGAGCTTTCCCAGCCAATTAGTGTAATTATCAACGAACTGATGATACAAACACAGAAAAAAAATGTTTAAAACAGGATACAGTATCAAAACATCCCGGGCTTTGCAGCAAATAACCAAAGAAAATGTCTGTAGATTAAAAGACAACTGTCCGTGCAAAAAAAAAAAAAAGAAATATAAAAGGGTTTCTTTGGTTTAACTCCAGACTGGAATCTCTCTGATGTAAGAAAGAACCGACAATGCACACATCACACACATGTTCTTTGTAGAAATGAATTCTCTGGTGCAAAACCACCTCGAGCTGAGGAAGTCTTTGAAAGCTGCAGCTGTCTCACTGCCATCCTGAATTGAACAGCTGAGGGGAGCATGTGACCGCTCCATGATTCTGGATATGGATGGATATGCTTATTTGTAAGCTGAGGGCAGCTGGACCAACAGCAGAGATGCTCATACACACTCATTAATACTGGATTAAGTAAAAACTTGAAGGATTTATTTAAATGAGATAAACAAGCCTGGACTGACGTCAGAAAGATGTTGTCAGTGTGACAGCTTGAGTCACACACCTGGACACTGCTGTGACAGTGACTGAGTCATCATCGCAAATATAAAGACAAATATTTTACTTGTTAAGTTTCACAGAGAGCCATTCATGGACCAGAAAATAAGCATTTACACTGAGCTAAGGAACTGTAGACAAGACATTAAGTCATAATTCAAGTCCACAAACGACAGACGAACAGATGACAATGAATGCACAGTGGTGATTATTAAAGTGTGACCCTCACCTCAAATTTCTGCCTCAGTTCCTCATTACCATCATCCTCCTCTGAGATGGGAACATTGTAGTACTCGCCTTCCTCCTGGCACAATAACTTATACCTGGAAGTGGAAATCAAGAAGAGAGGGAAGAGGCGGGAAGAGAGACAACGAGAAGGAGGATGGACACAGAGAGAAGTGTTGTAAGATAGGAAACTAGCAGATTAATTCATTTACCTTCCTTATTTCTACTCAACTTTCATTTATGTTTCACAGCAAAGCACCAGTTTCTATACATCTGGTGTATCTGGCACCGCCCTCAGCACAATTCATGAAACATCTCAGAGCAGCTGTCAGTTAAATAAGTGAAAAATGAACATCTCCTGCTCCTCTGGGACAGACCCCAACCTCAGCCTACTGTTTAACTCAGAGGCTGCTGTGTTTGTTGGGAACCTGTGACGTGACTGGATACTAACAGGCATTGGTGCTCATAAGAGCCATTTCCAACAAAATAATGCAATTTTTTTTTTTTATATAATTCAATAAAACATCACAAGATAAGAACACAGAGGTACAGTATTCTTCATGTTGGGGGAGTTTTGAAGCTTGCTGGGCTTCACACATCTAAACTTCACCCTACTTAATACCACACTGTGTATTTTCAAGCGTGTCAATGACAGGAGTCTGTCCCTATGGAAGTGAGCATTACCAGCCACAGACTGGAGCTTTCATGAGCTCGGACACGCCGAAAGAAAGGGCTCCCATGAAGTCATTCCTGGTGGTCCGGTCCCAGTCCCACACCTCCACCGACAGCCTGCGGTCCTTATCTGTAGGTTTCAGCTTGCTGCGTAGCACAGAGATGGTTTTATGATTATTATACAAAAAAATAAGTTAAAAAAAAATTAATTGCGCTGATTACAAAATATTGCACTTTAATACATTCTCATGCTATCAATCATCAGCAGTAGCAGTAGTAACAGTACAAGCTAAAACTATCAGTGGTATTATTCGTATCCACATTAGAAGATACTAGAAGCAGTAGTACAACTAGTTTACAGGCTAGTGTCATTTTTAATGTACATCCAACATTAGATTCACATTACATTATGTTCATTAGGCCATGCATGTTAAAGAATATACAAAAGTGTATTGCTGTGTGTGTGTGACAACAGCTAATGGACTCACAAAGTAAAGGTCTCGTTCCACGTGGGGTTGAGGCTGGAGCGGATGGTTTTGGTCTTCTGCTTGGTCTCGTTTTTGGGGTCTGGTATGAGCTTCAGCTTCACATACGGATCAGACAGGCCGTTGGGGTCCATGGGGATCATGTTTTTGCCTTCACTCACTGAAGTTAAAAAAAAGAATAGAGAGAAAATATGAATTTTCCTATAGAGACGTATAGATGCACATACAGAATTGCATGCATGCAATTTGCACAACTGAGTCTCCTTAAAAGAATTCAAGAAAACAAAGCACAGTGGTCCAAGCTTGTCCTACCTCAGCCTAGTTTCATTATCTACATGAACACACAGTCCTGTGTCTAAACTGAAGACTTCATTCGTATTCTGTGTGGTTTCTACAGTACAAATTGCTTTGGTCAGTTCGAACAGGTGCTTTCTTTTAGGCAAGCAGGAGAACATCAATAGGATAGACTGCAGGTGTTCACGATCAAACAGCAAGTCACAGCCTATGAGGATTGTTTATGGCCCGAGCCATACAGGGATCAAATGCAGGACGAGCTCCGAGAACAGTGATTCAAAATTGCAGGCTGTGTCATGCTCAAGTAGGTGACGGCCTCTTCTTGTCCTCCTGTATCTAGCTGCTCAGTAAACAAGGGCACACTAGAGACATTAGCACTGATTAGTCCTGAGTGTTGGAGCACTGCCAGACCTGAGCTACAGTGCGCACGCACACACACACACGCACACACACACACACACACACACACACACACACACACACACACACACACACACACACACACACATACAGTGCCCCTGCCCACACTCAGATGTACACAGAGATACACACACATACTGTCTTCATATATATACAATGCAAACAGCATCTCCACAGGGGCAGGCTGGATGCCTGCCTTGCTTGGCTAAACCTCGGCCCCTGGAGACCCCAGAAACCTCTCCATGTGGCCCTGTCAGTCAAAACAGAGAGGCGGCCTGAGTGGTGAAGATGCTAGCTGACCTTTGCCCTGGAGAGGAGGGTGCGAAGCCAGTATGTTGATCCTGCATGAGATAACTGCTAAACCCAGTGTCTTAGCTGGAATATTCTGAATGGGAAACTGTATTGATAGGATTAAGAGCGATAAATGAACAAAATCAATGAGGGATTGTCACTATTGAGTTCATACAGCGACAGTGTTATTCTATTTCTGATAGGATGCCACAAATGTTATACAAAACAGGGCACAACAAATGATCATACAAAGATTGATTTATATTATGACTCTATTATATTAATTGCACCGCTGATAAAACCGTCAGATGAGTATTTGATCAGCCAAGAGTAAATAGCTTCCCATTGTTTGCTGTTATTTTCAGCACCTGTGGTGGAGGATTTAGGTGTTGAGTGAGGTGTGAAGTTAGATGAGTGATGGAGTGAGTTGCTGTAGGACACACACACACACAGACACACACAGAGACACACACAGACACACACAGACACACACACACTGAGAGGAAGAGAGAGAGAGAGACAGAGAGAGAGGGAGCAGGCAGTACTTGATAAGAGAGACAGACAGACAGACAGAGGCTCTCTGAAGCAGCTCGAGGTGTGGGAAGTTATCGAGCGATGCTAAGCTGGCAGCCCTCTGCTGTGCGTGTAAAGTCAGACTTACTGTATATTTGAGTCCACTCTGAAACGGATACACTGTACTGCAGAGAAGGAAAGACTGAAACACAGATAGACCTTTTTTTTTGTTCGTTTGTTTTTGTTTTTTTTGCTGATAACTTAGATGTTCAGATCCTCCTGATATCTCCGTCTCTTTCAAATTCACCAAAAAGAGGCAAAATGGAAGAGAAATGATTTTAATCTGTGAGCTTAATGCGGGATCTCACATTATGTCTGTTTCATCTTCTGGAGGGAATAGCAGGTGGTCCCTAATAGTCTGCGCATTCACTGGAGCAGTGGCTGTAAAAGTAACAACCGTGGGATAAATGTTGATATGAACTGTGCCTGCTCATAAAGCAGGTTGTATATTTTAGAGGTAATTTTACGGTGGCTATACATCTACTGTAGAGAGGTGGCAGTGGCAGCAGGGCAGGGGGTAGTTTCCCTTTACCCTCACAGTATTCAGTGGGTGAGATAAATCTACACACACAATCTACACAAGATATATGTGTTATATCTGAGACAAGCGCCAATTCACGAACTTTTAAATTCTGTACCTAATGCTCTAAAGGTCATATTTTGAATATTTCATATGCAAAGCCCCAGCAACCAAACAGTATTTATAAAACAGCCCTAACCAGAGCAACACGCTCTCAGTGGCTTGTGTATGTGAATGTGGAATAAAATCAATGGTTATATAACAATATCAGTTCTGAGTATTGAATAATGACTCTTTTAGGTAAACATTCTATCCAGGAAAAGTGGATTTTTGTGTGACTTTATCATAAGTAACTAGAAATTTGACGTTAAACAATACAAACTAAATAAAGTTAAAACATTAACTCAGATGATACACTGGACATTTCTGGGATAATATCACAAAATAAGTACAGAAACTGGGATCGGGATAGAAAATATAAAAACAAAAGTAAAAAACTGAAATAAAACCATTTCTCTGTCAGGACACTCTGATGGTACTGGTACTTGTATTGGTATTGGTATTGGTATTGGTTGCAGAATGTGTGTAGGGGCTGAATTTGAAATTTAATCTAACCATAATTTTAATGTTATTGTTTATGTGTTAACTGACTACAGCTAAGGGACTATCAAAGTAAGTACAACTCCTGCAAATTGTACTTCCTGTCATGACCAGTAGGGGGTACGCTAGACTGTCTATTGAGGCATGGCCGGGAGAGAGCTTTTCTTTGCATATAACTTAGTGGCATAACCCAAACAAGATGTGTGTGTCGTCCTACTTCTTTTCAGCTGTGCAGCAAAGCTGACAACCAAAGTTATCTGTGTTGTTGAAATGTCTTGGTTAAAGGTCAAATCATATATATTTTTAATGTTTCTGAACTGTCTTTGACACACAGTATGTGTCTGTAAGTGTGCTGTGCATGATGGTGCCATATCTGTCTGTGCAAGTGAGTTTAAAAACACATGCATATGCAAATGGGAGCACAGACTAACACTGGGACAAAGGAAGCCGGGGTGTGTGGGGGGGGCAGTCGCTTCAAATCGTTGCTTGGATACAAGTCTTTATCTTGGCTTGCATTTGAACAGCAGCAACAAGTCAAACATGGCGAAGCCTGTCAGAAAAAAAAACAACTTCAACTGTCTTCAACAAGACTTAGTCATCCAGGTCATGTTTAGTTGACTCAAGGACAACTGGATTTAGGTGTGGATACTTTTGTTGAAGTCTGTTTTATTTAATACTCCTACTAAAACTAACCAAAAACTAAAATTGTAGAAAATCTGAGCCAAGATGAACAACAGCTACACGTTACATGCACAAGTCATTCCAGGACTTATAAGCTTTTTATAATCAAATTTCTGGTACAGCCAAGCTTTACTGGGGCTTTTGATTTCACTCTGCTGTGCCCGACTGCTCCTTGTGAGGTTTACACCTCATCTATTACATAAAGTTTCCCTCCTATTGAAAAGAGAAATCAGTCACATGTTAGATGAGTGCTCCTACATCTTGCTATGTCACATGCTGCTCATATCTGGACAAATCTCACTGGTCTCCCTGGTCACACGGTTGAAAAAGTTGAACTGCTGCACAGCATTTAGGAGGCTCATTATGATGTAGACTGAATCTGCTGTGGCTGAGTGGCTAAGTGCTGCACTGGCACAAATAGCCTCATCGGTCTGAGAACTGAGTCTTGGTCTCTGTTGCTGTAGCTTGTAGCAAAAAATGAATCAGTTTGCATTTTCTTTTTTTTGTGTGTGTACAGGCTTTCTCGCCTGCACTTCTGTCAGCTTCTGTTGTGCAAAATGAAACAGAATGAAGAAAGACAAAGAAGAGAAAAAAACAAAACAGAGGTGATGAAAGGCAGAGGCATATGTTAAGATGGCATGATGGTAGTGTGAAACATGCTGGGAAGAGGGAGCTGAGGCAGGGCACCGACGACAGACTGGGAATACCAATGACATGACTTCTGGGAGTCTGGCAGCAGAAACTCTCGCTCTGTGAGCTCCACAGAGACACTGAAAGAAGGAGAAAGTCTGTCTGTGCATGTGTGAGTCTTAATATGATGGAGACTGCAAAGGACGGTTCATACCGAGAAGTAGAGGATGTCACTGTCAGGTCATTAAAAATGATACGAACAGTAAACACGGTTTATCTTAGGGTCTAAGGTCTAAAGATTTTTCCTCTACATTTAAATAAATCAGTTTATTACTATAAGTGACAGTCAACAACATACTGTATTTTAAATACAAATTACTGTCTGGGTTAGTGATTGTAGATATCAAAGGTCCAAATATGAACTAGATTGAAAGTAGTGAAATTATTATATTACATAAGATGCTGTTGAAATGCAGCACATAAGATGTTTCAATCTAAAAGTTTGGAAAAAAGACTTTTTTTTGGTCATATTTTTGTGCACAGTCGAAGCCAGTCTGATCTTCAATGGTTCACTTTCTTCTTTAGGATCCGTTATTTGAAGTTGTAGCCGGGTCTGCGTGTGGACATGACATCGCCGCGTTACGACAAGCAAGCCACTGGATTTCATTCACTCCTCCGTTCTTGCACGAGTTTACATGATTTGTGAAAACCTGCACACAGGCACACACAAGGCCTTGTCTTCAGCTGACACCAGGTGACCCTTCCTCAAACACGAGGTCAGCCATGTTTGTTCTTCACCTCCCTGTGTAAATACCTTAACCCACGAGTTTCGCTCTCCACCCTCTCAGTGTAGGTCTGTGCTCCTTTGAAGGCCCACTACTTAAATGTTGGCCGGCAGGACTGTTTGCTTTATTATGTAATATTACATCAGCTTAAATGAGCAGAGGGACCAGACTCCTGCACTTCATTGCAAACTCTAATGGGACTGACACATTATTTTATGATATCTTCTTCGTAATAATTCAGGGAGATTACATCCTCACCTACAACTGCATTGTTACACAACCAAACTTTCTACAGTACATTAAAACAGGAGTCACTGCTGTAGCCATGGCCAACTCCCTGCAATGGAAAAGTGCTGCCACTGCAAGTGCCGTCAGCTGCTCCATCTTAACTCTGATTTTATGGGAAAATGTAATAGCAGGATTTTAAAGTAAATTTTCTCTTGGCAAAAAGCTGTTGGCTTTCATGCACAATGACTCAGACACTACAAAGAAATGAAAATTACTGCGAGAAAAGGCTGCCGAGTGGAAGCAATGGCAGTAAATCAGCGGCATTCAGATTGCTGGGCAGTGATTATCAATTGGCAGCCCACAGGCTGCATCCAAACCCCAGACGGAGCCTTGATCCAACCCCAACTCTTCCTTCCAGTGAGTCTTCTCTGGATCCAGAGTGCCAACAGTAAAAGGCAGGATATCGTTTTTGTTTTAATGACTGGCTGACTCAGGGAGAAACTTACTGTTAACATGGTGGAACAAACTGACTGTGGAGTACAGAACAGTGTTTTGATCAAGAATTTTAAGATATTGAATTAGAGACTTGAATAATAAAACAAAGTGGGAGAACTTTGACATTTCAGTAATAGATTAACCCAGGAAGAAGGATGTGCTACGATACTGAGACAAAATCACGACATGACAGTGCAACAAAGCTGGATCAAGCCATTGCAATTACATGAATATAGCTAAAATTACACACAGACACACAAACAGGCCGTACACTCAGCTACAGTTTAAGTACACTGAGAAGAGAATATTCTTTTAGAGGATGTGACCAGTGTTAAAAGTTAAAACCTGATCCTTGACACTGCCTCTGTCAACACTGAAGAAGTGAGCATAGCCTTTAAAAGAAGGAAACTGAGGCAATAACAGGAGATAGAGATGACTAACAGAGATTAAAGCATTGAGGATGGGGAGAAAATACAACTATAATATACACAGGAGTTGTTGAAACACCTTGTTAAACTTGGATGAGCCCCTGTTAGAACATATCGAGGATTTGTTTTGTTCATGTAGTGATTTCCCTCATTTCCTAGAATTTCCTACAGAACAATGATTTTCTCTATGAAGGTACATTGTAATAAGTGTATCAGGGTATGAAAAGTGAATGATGCCATGCACCACTGAAGATATATATATCTTTTTTGCATGCAACCTATGATCAGTTCACAGAGATGAAAGCTGTAGGGCATTCTGGTTTCCTCTGTTCCACAGACACCAAAATTTACCATCAGTATTTCACTTTACTCTCAGTGTAGCAGCAGAGTGAATCTCTCTCTCTCTCTCTCTCTCTCTCGCTCTCTCTCTCTCTCTCTCTGATGTTACATTTTCTACATTTGGCCAGTTATCTACAGTAATAAGAATACATCAAAGTCACTGCAGAACAGACCCAGAGATGCAGGGGAGCTCGCTGCCAGCTCCATCAGCCAGAGGGTGTTAACAGTGTTTAGGGTGCATTTTGTATTTTACTGTAAAGTGTCAGTACACCTCCAAAAAGTTCAACAGTAAAAACCGGTTTCCCTGATCCACCCACATCTACATCTACAGCGAGCACTGATCTGACCTGCACACACCTACATTGCACCTCTATATAAAACATATTGACTCCTACAGCAGCAATAATGTAACAAATTGCAGAGACGCATTTGGACACTGAGGCAAGAGGAAAAATCTAATGAAAAGGTTAAAGCAGAGATAAAAGGAGAGGAGGAAAGTGAGAGGGAGAGCAGAGGGCTTGTTAAATGAGGCTTTGCTGCAGAACTGGGTGAGTCAACGAGGGAGCAAAATGGAAATGTAATTATTACCACTGTCTCTCACACACTCCCAAGAGGACCTGCAGGCAACAAGGGTGCGCGCACATGCCCACACACACACACACATATTCACACACAGTGATGAAGAAAAGTATAAATAAGAGAGAA
Organism: Trachinotus anak; assembly: GCF_046630095.1. Taxonomy (NCBI): domain Eukaryota; kingdom Metazoa; phylum Chordata; class Actinopteri; order Carangiformes; family Carangidae; genus Trachinotus; species Trachinotus anak. Next base: position 2,242,310 of record NW_027273870.1, on the reverse strand, counting down.
TATGGACAGAAATTACAGAAATCTCTCCCAAGTGGCTGTTTGTGCACAGAGTCAATGAACAATAGTGTTGCTGAAACAAACAGGACGGTGGCTTCCTCAGCACCAAGGGACAGAGGGGAGCTGTGTGTGAGCAGGAACAGGAGGCGGAGGACAAGGTTAGAGGGCTAAGCCTGTCCTTCACCAGAGAAACAGAACTTGTTTTGTCTCCTTCAGCACCTCCCCTCCCATCTCCATCGCAGCCTAACTGACCAAAAAAAAAACAACATTCTCACAACTCATGTTTCTGGAAACTGCACAAATCTCTCTCAGTATTTCTGAGTGACTCATTTCATTTAGCCATTTCAGAGTCTGTAGCCAGAAAGTCTGTCTCTATCAGTGTGGTTGGAGTCTTTTACGTGACTTCGTGGCAGCCATGTCTCTTCCTTTTTTGCCCTGGCTAACATCGGGAGTCACGCTTCACTCACAGTTGAGTATGTGAGCATTGTGGGGTTGATTGGGGGATTCTTCTTCAATCAAGCTTTCTGTCTCTGTCTGGACATTCAACGTCTATTTATATGTTTTGTTACATTATAGCCTTGCAGCAGCTTTGCGTGACCTCAGAAGTGCTCTGCTCTGTGAGGCACCTGGTATGAAATCATTTTCAAAAATTCTCAGGAAAAGTCTGCAGGAAAAACACAATGAGCTAATTCGATTTGGACTGTAGTGGTTAAGATAAATGAACAATGTTAATTCAGATCCAAACTTAAAGAATAAGGCTTTTTGGAAGAAGAGCTACTCGGGCGTTTGACCAAATGTGCTACAGGAAAATTCATTAGAGTCAAGAAATTTAAGGGGGGGGGGAGAGAGAGAGAGAGAGAGAGAGAGAGAGAGAGAGAGAGAGAGATGTATGTATGTGTGTGTGTGTGTGTGTGTGTGTGTGTGTGTGTGTGTGTGTGTGTGTGCGTGCATAATGTATTATTAACCTAAGGAAAACAAAGAAAGTCAACAGATGTCAACAGGCATTTTTCTCTTAAACCTCAGATGAACCTACTTTGTTTGAATCGTGGAAGGCAAAAAAAAAAAAGAAAAAAAAATTCTAACAAGAAATAAAACAGGCATTAGTAATTTAAAACAGATGTTTTTCAGTTACCTCAGAATACATTTTTTTAATTTCTGGCACAGAGCACTGGGAACTAGAGATCTGTGTTAACGGCTTCACCTTTGTTTCAGAGTAAGAAACATTATATAGTTAAACAAAAGACATAAATAATAATTACTCACTACTTTTACTTCACATTGAAAAAGTAATCACATTACTTATTAAAGTAACTGGTTGCTCTTTATACTATGTTTGACACGTGAATACATGAAAGCAAACAGTTTCTAGGTATTTACTGACCATCGACAGCTCAGCACTGCTGTCTACACACTATGTATAGACAAAATGTACGCACAAATACACAATCAAGCACAAACACACATCAAAATACAAGGATCACACTTGTGTTTGTGGATTCATGCACCTGAAAACGATGTAATGTTTCCTGCTGCCATCCAATGCACCTTCTTGCTAAACTCTTCACCATGTAACACAATTCTGTTTGGCAGGCTGTCTGCAAAGCGTCTACAGCAGCTAATGTAATCTGCGATACAATCTGGCCTGAGTGGGCTGCGGGCTGGCACAGCAGTTTTATACACACACCTACACACATGCACACACACACACAAATAAAAGAACACATGCAAATGATAACATGCATGTTGTGTCTACATCAGGAATAGGCTGCTTTTTACCACAGAGGGCCATGAGTCTGCAGGTTTTCACTCAAAACACACACACACACACACACACACACACACACACACACAAACATTCATGTGTACTTACACACACATTAGTGTGAAATATGCATACATTCTCACACATACTGTACGTACATGAGTTAACAGCAGACTGTGGCACTGCACAGTTCAGCAAAAAATGAAAGCAATATTGAACTGAAAGGTTTCTAAAGCCAAACACTGTGTGAAGAAGGTCAGTGGTAACGTAGGATCTTACGAGGTCTTGAATTTAGAAGGAGAAAAAGGAGCATAAAAACTCTTTGCTTTTGAGAGGAGTCTTTGAACCTAATCCTGTTCAAGTGTTTTGTTGTGTTTTTTCTCTTTTGTACTTAAGATTTCACCTTGAAATTCAGTTCTTTCAACACAGGTAGCATTTGTTAACAGTATAAAATGCTTCAACTGCATCAACTGGACATGCACTGAGGCAGATGAGTGGCCTGTGAGATAACAGCAGACAGAGAGAGGAGGAAAGGCAAGGTCTCAGCCCCAAATCTTGAATAAATATTTGTGCATTATTTGACTGCTTCAGTATGTTCTGAAGTGAGCTCAACCGTGTTTAAACTGTTGTTAGATGTTACATTTTAGAAAGCATTAATGGTATTTACAACAACTACAAGTATCACGTTCTTTAGAAGATGAAACTGGTGTCCATGCAGTTAGTGAACTAGCTGAGAAAAGCAAACTTGCCAAAGGTGAAAGCCAGACTTTTGGCAAGATCTTGCATGATATTACTCATCATCAATCATCATCAGAGCTTTACGTAACCATAATCTTACCCAACATTTGAGTTTACTTTTTACATTTATAGTTGAGGTGAATGGCAAGTGTGCTCAGTAGAAATCCAATCAGGTCAACTGTGCACAAAGATATAACACTAACAGTTCTAATACGAAACTCAAGAATGGAGAGCAGACCTGAACACTTTAGTGCACAGAAAAGTAATTTTGTTTATTACGCAAATAAATGTTTCCTAACTTTTGTGTTGCGTTAGCCATTGCACAAAGATCTTCCCCCACTGCCCTGTCCACTTCTCACCCTGTTCCTTCAAGCAATAATTTGATAAGTGAATAAGTCAGCGAAGTTCATTGCCGAGGTCTTGCAACGCACTGACCCCCGTTAGCCGGCTAATTGAATGATCATGTGCGCCTGCTGTCAGCTCAGTGCCATCACTATTGTTCTAGCAGATGTGCTAATGCACTGTCATTACAGCCAGGGGATTTACAGCATGCCTCAAAATACAAGGCACAATGGGCTCATGGACCAAAATATACTGCTGTACGGCAATGTTTCCATAATAAACTCCTCTGGCAGAACAATATGGCTGATAATCAGAGTGCAGTGTCCTTTTTTTTCTTTTTTTTTGTAAACACAAAGAATTAGTATTAACCATTGCTTTGCTGTCTCATGCACTTACAATATGCGCACTGCGAACTACACATCTACATTTCTGCATCCTTGCTGCAACTTGTTCTGTTCAGCGATGCTGCTTCCTGTGGCAGCCATGTTGCAGGATGAACAGCTATCACTCTGCACTCACGGCGGACTCGAACCAGCGACTCAGAAGGTCACAACAGATACATCGGACAGGTTATGCATAAAATTATCTGTGCTTAACTGCGGCAGCTGCTCGGCCATTATTTGCTCTGAGAGGATTATTTAACGCTGTCTGTAAAGTCAACAACAATAAACTGTCAAACAATTTGTGATCTATGAACTGAAGCACTTAACTACACATCACCAGTGCATGCAAATGATGAATAAGCATAGACGACAGATAAACAATAAACACATAAATGAACAGCGAGGTGGGGGAGGAGCAGATAGTGGTAAAAAATTAATTTGAGGGATATGTTATTAGGCGAAAAAAATATCTTGTGGCTTTTGTTATGATTAACTGAGCTGACATTTCTCTTGCTGACAGAAAGAGTAGTTTGCGAACCTTACGCTCTTGTGATTGTTCAGATTAGATTAACAAATGACTGCGAGATTTTTAAGTGAACACAATAGTCTCTGGAATATAATATCATTACCATTCATTACATTACATTAATAGTATCTTACATCCTCTCCTGAGCTTGGTAGGACCAAGCCTATGACATGATCATGTAGAAAAGCCTTCTGATGAATTTCTAATGGTAAGAAAGACGACCGTAAAGCCATGACCCTGTTAACAAGCAAAGCGTTCAAATCCGGTTTATATATCATTCTGATGAGACATAAATTAATATTATATCAAGCTTTCAATTTGGTTTGCAGAGACAATTTAGTTACATCAGAAAATCCAGCTAACACCAGAACAAGTCGTGACTGTTTAAAAAGAGTAACAACACGAGGCCCACGCAGCAGACCACACACCACTGCAGGAATACATATTTGGATCGGGATCGCCTTCCAAGTGTGTCGTAACTGTGAGCTGCTTGTTAGAGGAGAATGTTTAGCAGGAGAGGCTCTATCGATCTGTGCACCAACAGGGAATAGGCCTTTGCAGCATACTGATAGCCGATAGTCACAAGCCCAGTCATGCAGCGAGAGGTGGATTCACGGCATCACAAGCAGGCCGAGGTAAGGCCGAGTTAATGGCGAGCGAGGTTTAATTCAGGTTAATGGCAGCAGGGCGTGGAGAGTGAATGTGTGTGTGTGTGTCTGTGTGTGTGTGTGTGTGTGTGTGAAATTAGACAGTCAGCATTAGCATCCATTTGCAATCAGCCTCATCACAGCTCACCTGGAGGGACACACACATACAAACACACACATACACACACACACACACACACACACACACACACACACACACACACACACACACACACACACACACACACACACACACACACACACACACACACCCGCAGGTCACCTCAGTCAGTTCAGACGCATCGCACTTTGCATTTTTAAGCCCATTTAATTCGGTGCGCGCTGAGAGAGAGGCCTACCTGTGACCTGCAGCTTGTCGGCGCCGACCTCACACTTGAGGAAAAGACGCCCCCTCCTTTCGGTGTGATCGGTTCCACACAGGCTGGGCACGTTCATCACACACTGCTTATGGACGTTCATATCGCAGGCTGGAGGGTCAGAGAGAGGAAGTAAAAGACATCAGGGATGAAGACTCCATGCACACAAAGACATTTGATCCAAATCAACCCAAACTGACTGCTTCAGGGCTTTCTAAGAACTGACTGACATACTGATGCTGCTGTAAATTTCCAAATAAACACACCTCAACAGCTTTACTGACCGATTATATAAGAGTTTCATATGTACATAACTACATTTTTGCAATAATGTTTTGACAATTATTTATATTTTTTCCTGTTTCATAACTATTTGTATTGCCTAATTTGTTTGTCCTTTTATTCACCCTTATTTTATTGTACTGTTCCATTTCTTATTGTAAAGTACTTTGAGCTACATCTCTTGTATGAAAGGTTCTCTATAAATGAAGTTTATTACTATTATTATTATCATTAATACATTAGCCTAACAAAATATCTGTCTGTTAAAACACCGTCTTATACGCACACAGCCTCTCATGGCCTGATGTTTCAATACAAATACAATAAGCCGCTTTAATAATGTCTTCCAGATTTACCGTACCTATATAAGGACGTGTTTCAATTTAATTTCATGTATCATACATGTTTGGCACAATTATTATTTAAGGATTGCTTTTCTGAAAGCTGTATGAGAGGAGATAACAAGGTTATGACCCAGATTCAGCCCTGTGATGTCATACATGGCATGTGTGTCAGCCAGCTGAGCCACCCCATCATGGATTGGGAACAGTCTCCAGCGGTTACATCATCATGCCACCAGGTGAAAAGGTGAAGAATAATTTAAAAAATGGCCGTACTGCTATTTTACTCTCCATGGTCATAATTGCTCAACAGTGCTTAAAAATACTACAGCACAATCTTATTGTGCTGTGATTAGAGGTGAAATTGATCTGCCAAAATAATTTGCTGCTCCACATCTCTATTTATGTACACCCTGGAGCAATCATTAGGCATAACTGGTGGTCTGTAGTAGGTGGCGGATAATGTATTTAGGGACTCATTAAAGCGTTCAGACTTTAATCCACTCACACAAGATTAAAGAGAAAAGGAGTGACAGAGGGATATTAATAAAGTCTGGGTAAAGCTTTGATAGCAGGCCTGTTCAAGGTGCAGCGCACATACTGTAGCTGCAGACTGAAAATAGACAATGTGCGATTTTAATGAGTGAAAGTCAAGGAGGAGGGGAAATACATAAGCCTGTGATATTCAGTAAAGAGGAACAATGGACTTTTTTTTTTTTTTTTCAGGGCGCCAATGTTGATAAAGTGGCTCTAAAACAGAACATAATGTGTGTAGAGCCACTTACAGCAAACCATTATTTTCATATGCATGTATATCCATACTTACTCCTCATTGACCTGTACAACAGAACAGTGCAGGATTCATTTTCCTCCTTTACAACTTTAACTCTGGATACTTATGATTTAGAATCTTAACAGCCATTTATATGTATTGATAAACAACAACTTGGACTCAATGTTAAATATTATATATTATTTTTAGATATAAATCTGTGGTTTAATCTTAAATTGTTTGGTGTCAGATGATGACATTCTCATTCTGAGATTGTGAGATTGAGATGTTGCAGAGATTAAATTTAAGTACTCACAGTCGCACTTCATGCCCTGGTGGATGAGGCCGTACAGCAGGGAGCCACAGTGGTCACAGAAGGTGGGGCTCCCATAGGTGTGGATCTTAAACTTGTGTTTTGTTCTGGGATCCTGGAGGAATCAAAAGAGAAAGGGAGGAATAAAAAAAAAAACCTGAAACAATGGGATGGCCAACCAAATACCAGCTGTCTATAAGAACAAGTTTTCTTTATGTTACTATATGAGACTGTTTCATTACAACATACATAAAGTATAAGGCCAGAAACGTGGGTTAAAAAGAGCCTTCGACTGTTTGAATTCAGACATTTATGATGAGCTCCTGGTACGGACCTCGACACACCTTACGCTGACTGTCTCGTTCTGCACTTGTTCATTGTAGCACCATTGGGCGCGCAGAAAAAAAAAATGTCATCCCTACTGTGTACTTGCATGAATACAGGGTAGGCTGACAATAAAGTTCTGAAAGGTAAGGAAATGCGTGTCCTAGCAGAAGCTGCTAACACCACGGTAACAGCAAAACACTGGCTGTTTAAAGGTTTTTGACGTAAAGCCATGATTTCAAAATGTCTACCCTGGAAAAAAGACTTCAGTCGATTTCAGCATCCCTTGCCTTCCCTCACTTACACATGATTCTGAAGGACGAGTTGAAGGTGAAATCATCCTTCTGCATCACAGAACACCATTGGGTGTCACGAAAAAAGAAAGTCACACAGGAGACAATCAACTGGCTGCAGTCATCGGTTATTTTCTTTTTCTTGTGCATCTTCAAGTGGCAGCCAATCATTCTGTATCAGCCCCTTTTTTAATCCCTTGTTTTCTTTCCATCTTTCTTGGCCACATCAGTGTGTGAGAATTGAGTTGTTCATACTCAGTGGGTTTAACATTCAATTCAAGAGCACTAAAGAAAGAAATACAGTTCATTTTCCTCTTGCAGTTCCATGATTAATTTTTAAAGCCTCGTTGATTTAGGTACACACAATTCATCTAGGGATTATTACACACTTGAAGACCGAGTCTTGTGGAATCAACACAATTAAATTCTCAGTTATAACCATTAAAAATGAAAAGGACACCGGATCTTGATTTTCATTACTCCACAAGTGACTGTGTGCATTGTATTAATAATAGAAAAACATGTGTCATGTAAATGGGCGTAAACAGTCATCAAAGCCATGAAAGCTTTTCATTCCTCATTAGCCTCCTATTATGGCAGTTCATTGCTCCAGGCTAATACTGCACATCAGTGAGAGTTAGATTGGGTAGTAAAGGAGCTACAGGTTGCAAGAGGCACATCAAATCTTTGTAAAGACAGTACTCCAATCCAGGGCTCCATCCTGGTTTTGAATTACCATACAATTTTATGGCATTGTTCTCATATGTTATTAGATATTATTTGCATATTTATGTTTATTTTCTCAACACAACTTGTGCATCTAATCAAGAGTTGTTCTCCTAATAACAAGCAGAATATATATTTCATCATCCATCTCTCTCTGTTTTAACTGTGCTTACGTGAGCATTTTACAGGATGTAAAACAGGCTGGAGCCTCTTCTTGCATGTCTGTGCAAAATCACAGTCAGGCTACATGATTTTATTACCTTATTACCTTACCATGTCAAATGAATCCCATCAAATAAACTTTCTATCATTAAAAACCACAGAATGTATTGGCAAAGTGCCCCCAGTTCAAAGTGTTTAAGTAAGGGCTTTAGAGTTTTAATTTAGATTTTACATAATGATACATGACAACATATTATTTTTCTAAAATTCAACATATGAGGTTAAAAGATGATATGATATTAATCATTAGTGCAATTCATGCACGTAAAGCAACTCTCAGACCCTTAGCCATCACTTCATGTGCAGATCTATTACTATATGTTCTTACCACAGCATTAAAATGAATACAACTGAAATACATAATGATATCCACTGTATTCTCACATTGTTGAGTGGACTTATAAAACATCACTAATAAAACAACCTGTTTGCATTTGTCATTCCTGAACACAGGCCTGCTATTTGCATGGGTAGTTATCTTCCTCCCTTTCAAGTAAAGGTAGCATCCATCTTTTTATGAGATGCTCATCGCCACTCACCGGGTCAGCATCTATTATTCAATTTGGATACTCAAATAAGGTAATATTTAGCATACAGAGTAACCTTCAGCTACAGTCAGAACAGACAGAGATGTAAGAAGATACAACATGGCTATGACAGGTTCAATGTCCTTCACCGGTAAAGAAAAATGACGGACCCCTGTTAACATATCAAGGGATGATTCTGTGGATTTAGCAGAACCAATCTAGGGACTTTACCTGGAAGGAAATAATACATGGCGCCACTTCTAGAATTCTCCTGTTCAGCATTTCGGTCAACAATTGAATTCACGACTGAAATGGTAATGTAACATTCATGAGCTGACTCCAGTTTCATTTGGCACTCTCTGTCTGTCGCTGCAGAACATTTACAGTTCCATAAAATATGGTATCATACTAAATAAATGGCAGTTGGAGCAAACTCTGCCTTATGCAAATGTCTGTCGATGTTAAGTAAAGCCTAAAGTTTTTTTTTGATGCGATCTGTTGAACAAGCAGAACCAGTTACCAGCCTCTTCTATTCTTTTCTGCTCTGAGCAGTAAGTAAAGCCTCCGGTGATGAAGTACATATATGCTACACGTGTTACTGCTACTGCTGTTATATTTGGGTATCACTTGAAGGCAAGTGGTATATAGTTAAGATTTATTGCAATGCCACAGCAGCACTGACATTATACAGGGCCCAAGTCACATGCTCACATTCATTCATTCATTCATGTTGTGCACCCAAACTACGGCTTATGAAGCCCACTCTGCTGGAGTGAAAACTGGAGAACTGCCACTTTTCCAAGGACCTGTTGGAAGTCCTTTCCTGCTCATTCTCAAATTGTGCTGTAGTGTAAATCTCTTCCAGAGTTAGAATCCCTTTAAGTGGATTTGCATTGAGAACATTATCCAGACTAGTCCGTTCCTTTTTTTTTTTTTTTCAATGCATCTAGTTGAAAGAACACCTGTCTCTGTATTCCATGGAAACAGGAGAGCTTCACTCTCCCAGGAAGGAGAGAAAGAGCAGAGACACAGCAGTCGTACGAATATCTCTCCTATTTTTTCCGTATGTTGAGAAAGTGTCAGATGTGAAATGAATGAAAGAGCTTGACCCAGCAGAAATAAATCATCAGTGAGGGGAGCATATAGCTCAGTGAGAGCTGACAGTATCACACCGTGAGGCGCCACAGTGATCAATGCTGCTGTTCGCCATTTCTGTGTGTTTGACACTGGCCTCTGGACTAATGCAACAGAGACTCATTCAGGCTCCTCAGATCTTGCTTCCAATCTGCCATTTCCCCGCCTGTCAGTCTGCAGAGGCTTTACACCTTTACAGGACAAAGAGAAATGCCTCCTTTGTCTGTCTTTCAGCCATCCACTCCTACCAAGTGAGCCCTGGTCTGAAGCGACACAGCTGATGTGATCCCATTTCAGCTGCTGCAGACAACTTTAAACACCTCATTTGAATATTCTATTATGTACCAAGGAGTTGAAGTGTCATCAGCGGGTCTTAGACACAGCTTGCACAGACCTGCATCTAAAATAGAGAGGGGTGACTTTTTGAAATGCAAAAAATCTCAGCAATGAAAAAGTAAACACTAAATGAATCAGCCCAAACCTCCAAAATACATAACAAATAATAGTGATATAGCGCGAAAGGAGAGTAAAAATCACACCTACATAAAATGTATTAAAGTACTAAACATAAATATTTCACAAAGTCAGCGATGTTCTGTTCAGCACATCTCCGGCTGCCTGACACCATGACATGAGCAGTTACAGGCTGATGGTCGGCTTGTCTGAGATGTCCGAGATGTCCATCATCCTGAGTGACTTTAAAGTCATCCAACATCCCACTCTGTGCAAACACACAGTCGATACATCAGCATCACCTCACAGCTACAGGAACCACAAGAGTCCTGACAGAAAATGTGAAATATTCCTCCCCCTGTCACAGCTTGGTAACCAGGTGCCGATACAGAATACGTGTCCAGATAATACTTTAACATGATTTTTATTACAAAGGCCAAATTATTTCAACTCTTCTATTTTCTCAATTTAATGTTTTCATGCAGAGATAAGACAAATTACACAATCACGTACATATACACATTGAATTAGAGGTTCTGACCCCAACACGTACAGGCCAGTAGACAGTGTGTTACTTGAGGTCAGACAAGAAAAAGAGAGAGGTAGACAGACAGCACAGACAGAGAGAGAGAGAGAGAGAGAGAGAGAGAGAGAGAGAGAGAGAGAGAGAGAGAGAGAGAGAGAGAGAGAGAGAGAGAGAGAGGGTGTGCCAGCTGCACTTACTCATGTCCACCCACACACAGCTGATCCTGAAGGATTATCCTCTTGTCCCGTCCCCCCCGCCCCCCACCCTTTGCTTTGTTCCCTCCATCTACAGCATCAATGAGTGATGGCAACTAACAGCCACATTCAGCTGCAGATGAATCATGTATTTTTTATCAACTGTCACATCAGTCTTTGACGGTTGAAACGCGGCTTAAATGTTCCAAGATAATGGAAAAATATCTGCAATAACAGGACAGAGTGAAAACGCGCCGGCCGAGGTGACGGTGGCAAGTCAGCAAAAACGTCAGCGAGCCTTGAGAGATGCTTGACACGTGTGCGCCTGCTAGAATCTAAGAAGTGGTCAAACACTGCTGCAGCACATGAAAACCAACACTGAGCCTCCTGGACTGGCTCAACGATGGTACCTGTGTACAGGTGAGAGTGCGGTTGTCTGCCTGTTTTTACTGTGACTACAATCATTTATATTGCTGATTGTTACATGGATTTCTTTTTGATTAGTGGATTAATCTAGCAGTCTATAAAATATCACAAACTAACAACAAGAATCAGATTTCCAGACCTTTGTGTTTTTTGTCTTCAAATTCCTTTTTTTTTTTTTTTTTTTTGGAAGCTTAAGAGTCTGCAGCCGTAATAATCGCTCTGTGAAACCGCACTTCAGCACAACAGAGCTTTGAGCTACATGCTAATGCCAGCATGCTAACATGCTGATGTTTAGTTGGTTCACCATCTGAGTTTAGCGTGTTAGCTTGCTAACCTTTACTAATTACCACTAAACACAAAGTGCAGCTGAGGCTGATGGGAATGTCATTGGTCAAGAAGTGGACAAATTTAAGTTTTGACCTGATGATGGATGTTAAGTGGGCGGGTCACCATGAGTTACTACAATTCATCCTGAGGAGGACTTGAACGCCTCAAAACTACAAATGTGAACCTCATCAGATCTGATATGTTCATTTCCCACGGTGGCACGATGTAAAAGTCAGGAGAGCCCAACAGTCAATGTTACTCATCCTCTGGGGAACATGTGAGCGCCTGTAAAAAATTTCATGGGAATCCCATCTAATAATTGTTTAGATTTCAGTCTGGACCAACCAGCAGATTCACACTATCATCCCTGGAGCCACACTGCTAGCATGGCCCAAGGATATTCAATTCACAGTCATTTTACTTGATAAATTACCTCAAAATCAACCTCAAAAATGAATTAATGTCAACATCCAAACTGGCAGATGTTAACTGTTTGACCGATTTCCAACGTGCCATTTAAAGATTCACTAGGGCGAGCTGTAATGTGCAGAAAAGGAAACCTGTAAATGAGTGTACCCGGCTACACATCACTGGGCACACTAGGCTGTCCATTAACACATCCTCTCTGCAAGCTGTGGGGTGGAAGGGTTTACCCCTGTGGCTTCTATCCCTTATTACAGCCTAATTGGGTCTTAATGGGACATTCAAGACAGACTGGGTGGCGCTGCCCTAGCAGAACAGCAGGGGAAGCAGAGTGTGATGCCAAAAGCAATGATGAGCTCAATCACTTGGCTCAACACAACACGGCCAAAATGGCAAAACAAAGCCAGAGGGTGTTACATGTTGACTGGATGATGCAACAAGGAGGTTGCCCTTTGGCTACTAGTAATATGAAAGCCAATAGGATTGTCCATATATCACATACACGGACATGTAAGTTGAGTAATTCTCCATCAATGGGGGAGAATTACATCTGTATTAGTCTGTGTTTAAAGGTGTACCGTTTATTCCCAGGCCAAGATACCCACCCCAGCAAGCAATTAAAGGCTGCGTCTGCACAGTGGCACATGTGCATCAAGATGCAGAGTATCCAGCTGTTACAAAAAATGGATGGTGGCCACTGGATTGAGGTTGAGGCTGAGGCACAAGGCATTTAACAGAACAGATCTCACTGAGCACTGGTGCTGTAGAAATCCGAACAATAGAAAAACCAGTAGAAAAGACTATATTTGGTGAATTCTAACTGACATGAAGTTGACAACATTGATTATGTCATAGGATAAAACACATGCAAACCCATGATAGATGAGGAGTAAACAGTGACTCCCATTTTGTATCAGGAAGTGATAACAATGATGGATGTTGGCTATGGCCATGATGAGGGTAACAAGGAAGAAAGAAATCTCAGATGTCTTCCTTGAGCTTGTGGCAGCAGAACGGACTCCTCCACCACTGACTTTCACAGACTCACAGATTTCAAAGATTTCAAAGAATAAAAGAAGAAAAAATCAGGGACAAAATGTTCTGTAAAAGCCATAATTATTTTAGTGGCATGTATAGTAGTTACAATTTTGTTGTATTATTCCAAAGACAGAGCCAACACAAACTTTGGACTAAAAGACAGAACTGCCTGGATAATGACTGAAAAATACTTGGAAAAAAAAAATTAACGCAAGCCATACTATTATTTTCACTTTTTAATTATGATTTATGTGATATTTTTCAGATTTTCTTTCATATAATCCCTAAACGTATTTTGGTATTTGCCCTGTATTAAACCCAGGCAGATCTGCAAGTGAAGTCACAGATCAAAAACAGACGCGGGGCAGAGGGCTGATCAAAAGACTGGAGGCAACCAGGAGATAGTGATGAAAACAGAAGCACAGGGGGTCAGCACAGTGATGTTGGCTAATTAGCCAGGCTCTCCAATCCAGCTTAATTAGCAAGCAGGACGCCAACCAGCCCCTGTTAATGAACAGCTTGGCAGGGTGAAGCTGAGCAGGGGCTTCCCAGCAGAAGGGGGGAGGGGCAGAGGCGGATGATGTTAAAGACAAGGGTCATCCTCCATCCTGCATACACACTACTCACAATGAGATAAACAATGTCCTTTTCACCTTGTTTACTGATTAAATATACACCTTAGTTTTCAAGCACCTCTGGACGTTGCATGGTAATACTTTCGATATTCCATAAATAACCCGGAGAAAAATCCCCCTGTAGCACTGAACAGATGTCTTGGTGCTGCAGCAACTTTTATCTCAGTTTCACCCAAAAGAAAACTCCTGTGAGCCAGACTGAGTCATTGTACTGTTATTCTTGCATCTGGTCAGCCTGTTCCCACATGAACAAACAAACGCAGGTTAAACTGTTTGCTTTGTGTTATGTATTTATTCATGTAAACATAGCAAAATGAGAGCAGCAGATATTAAGAACAAAACAGTCAACATCAAAGCTGCTCACTACTATCTTCCTACCTAACAGCCTCAACAAAGACATGAATTAAATTCAGTGATTTCAATAACAACAGTCATGATGTAATATAATGTAATTTCTAAGCATAATGTAAAATAATACACAAACCATTATATATTACTACTACACTTAACAGATATATAATTGGTAGGAATTGCTAATACCATGTGGGATGTCAAGCCAGTAAACACATTCAGGACTAGTGATGCCCGGATCAGCTCTCATGTTATCTGAATTCACATATGCATAAATCCACCCGCCACCCACGCATATGAATTATTTTCCATGATTTAGAGACCTGCTGCCAATCGCACATTACTATTATTTCCCAGTGGGATATTCCACATGATGATATGTTCACATATTACACTGAAGTAGACTGGTTTTAAATGAACAAGCATTTATTTAAAGGAAAAGTTGTCCTTTTTTGGTAAAAATGAAAAATGCAACAGGTATTTCCACAACAGCCTGAAAACAGCCTGACATTTAAATTTGTGAATGTCACAGAAACGAACTATTTAAACGCTCATAATAACATTTGGCTGCTGCCCAAAATAAATAAGAATCATTATGAGTTCAGCAGTCCAAACACAGAGTCTAATTCCTGCCTGACAAAATATGTTCACATTTTAGAGAATGTAATTAATATTTTCCTCATAAATTATTATATTATTTCACTCAACTCATCCACTGTTAATCAGAATGTTCATTTTTATGACCTGGCCTGGCCGATCTGTGGATTAACCACTGTGTCCGTGGATAAAACTGCGACCCACGCGTCACTGTTCAGGACAGAATAACATCAAACATGCACACAAAATAAAAAAAGGTTTCTGTCTGTGTGAAGTCATGTGTATACATGTGAAAAGCCAAGAAACCTGGCTACGTGTTTATATGACCAAGAAATCGGCTTTAGCCAGGCAGGGGAAAGCTAGCTGGCAAAATTCGGTTTCTCAATCCCCTACCCTTATTCTGGAAACCAGGTTTCTCATATACATGATGTTTAAGTAATGATGGTACTGCAGGAAACCAACTGTAACCCAGTTATTTAAGTGCATGTCATCACACTGAGTGAAAGACTGTGCAAGCTTCCCTGTCTTTAAACGGATGCTATTCTCACTTCAAACCCAGCGGACACTAACACTAAGACTGCAGTCGACTCTGAAGGGTCAACAAACTGCAGTTCCCTCAAAATCACCTTCAGGCAGCGAAACAGCAGCCGTTCAGAATCAAAACAGCTCTGACAGTTCTATTTTTTGACTTTATTGGATAGAAGAATATGGAATGACCCGAGTGCAGCAATCATCAAAGGGGTTGGGTGGCTAATTCAGTCCACCTGCATCCCACAGAGTCAAAAGAGATCCACCTGGTGTGACATTTGCAGCCAGAGGGACAGACAGAGAGAGAGAGGGAGAGAGGGAGAGAGAGAGAGAGAGAGAGAGAGAGAGAGAGAGAGAGAGAGAGAGAGAGAGAGAGAGAGAGAGAGAGAGAGAGAAACAGAGGGAGAGAGAGAGTGTGAAATGAGACACATCACTTCATCTCTGCCATGTCTTTCCTTCACTTATCTCTTTGACCCATCTGTTCCCTACAGGACTGAGAAATAGGCTATGACAGTGACACGTCAGGATGAACAATTTCCTTAATATCCAGCATCAGACAATTACTGACTAACATCAACTTCTCCTCTGAGTTCTCTCTCTTCCCCCTCTCTCTTTCTTAATACTCTCCTCCCTTTTTTTTACCCATCATCCCTCAGTGGGAGATGACATTTGAGTTGGAGGTTGCAGCATGCTCCTCCCTGTACCAGTTTTTGAGTCACCCTCTCCTGTGGTTAGTCTCTGCCTGTGTGTATATGAGTGTATAGTATATACACACAGACACACTGTATGTATAGCCATAGCATGCTGTTTTTCTTTTACTGCACATCTGTATATTGGGAAGGGTAAGGAAATGTTTGACAGATGCAGTATGGGCGCCTGTTGGACAGTCTCCTAAATCAATAGCTGCAGCTACTGATATTATTTTTGAAATGAGCAACTCCGTGTAATAGCGATACGCCAACTGACTGATAACTGGCATTTAGAAGTGGGTCAGTGTGACGTCATGAAACCACACAAGACTGATACTGTGTACGCAGTAAAACCAGGGGAATGTGCACTGTTTAAAGTACTGATTATTGCATTTTTAAGTAATGCTACTAATACTGCACATAGTCTGCTACTAAACTAATGATGACAATTTTAATCAAACAACTTGACATTTTTTAATTACCATTAAAAAGGATTTTTTTAATGAGCTATTCTGGTTAATTTGGGAGTCTTGTTCAATTTCAACAGTGCCTCTAATTGTGTTAAACAATTCCCTCCTCTGCCCAGCTCCTGTTACTCATTTCTAAAGAAACATGGTGAAACCCATCCACGTGGTACTAATGACACTGTGACAATATGCTGAACCAAACAAAGCACTCTGTGTTACTGTGTCACTGTTATTACACCGTGGCCCTTTAACTTTTACTTATATTTTACATCATGTTAATCCCCTTTCCCTTCTCCCATCAAACCCTGCTGTACTAGAGAAACTGTGCCACTCAAACATCACAGTCAATCACAACGATGGACACACAGCCACTGTGGAACGTAACACAGAGCTTGATTAAAATTCTACCTGAAGCTGGCCATCACTTTACTGTCCCGAACACACAAACGTGCACAAAAACAAACTTTACTGCTGGCTACTTTTTAGTGAAAATCCTCGTCTCGGCCCCCAGCTGCAGGAGTAAACGCCACGATAACTAAGGTAAGGAGAGAATTTAAAGAGCACCAAACAAAGCTGTCATTCATCCAGACATGAGGTGTTAGGCTAAGCAAGGTTACTATTTTTAGCATATAAATCACCACTCTGATTCCTCTTGGCCTTTCACTAAGCTGCAGAGTGCTGAGAGGGAGGGCAGGTTGCCACCACAACTCACAGGGGGGTTTTCCTTGCCGTGTGTTACCTGTTAACACATCTGTCTGCTGGCAGAGGTAGAAATAATAGCTGCCTTTTTAATCGGTTAGGGCCGATACAATACAAAATCTCTCTCACACACACACACACACACACACACACACACACACACACACACACACACACACACACACACACACACACTCTCAAGTCATGGAGACACAACTACTAATTCAATCCAACCATCTAATTTCAAAGAACAACTATATCCCTGCACACACTGGAAGAGATGCTCACAGTCTAAATGTACAATCATTTCCAACCGAGGTCCCTGTCATTTGTGTCAGGTTCAGTGAAACTTAAGATAAAATCACGACCTGTGTCAGGATGGATCCTCACCTTTGCATAGCTGTGTTAGCGACATTGAATTCGCATCCCCTACAGTTAATTATTGATTAGCAGTTATTTGCTCTATATCCCTGAATGTCAAGAAGCAGAATCAGGTCTGAAATGCTCCTCTTCAGTTTACCACCAGAATTTAACCGTTTAACTACAAACTGTTCCAAAGACAAAAAAGACAGTTGCTGTAAAAATCCTGGAATCTTGTGTTTGAACTTTGGAAAATGGGCCATTACTTACATGTGATAAAAAATATAACCCAGGTGCTGATGACGACACCCAGTATGTGGCCCCTACCTCTTAATAACAGCATCCTACACTCCTGCTGTGGCAATCTGGCCTTCATGAGCCCCCCGCTGCAAATCAGACCCAATTCTTTTGAGTCAGTACTGACACACATTTACTAACACATAAAATGCAAACATACACAGGCAGTAAGAGCAATCGTTGAAGCATGTTTCTAAAAATGTTTAACAATAACTAAAGGCGTAAAATTAAAACACAAATTACCATAACTGTTTCATGAGCCTGGTTCATATAAATGGAGCATTAAAGACTCGCTTTTACACAGCTGGAGAAAAGTGAGCTCCCTGATAATACAGCACTTTCACACATGGACTCGGCGGAACTCATTAGCATAGCCACTCACACACGCTGTGATTGACATCCTCAGGGTCAGGAGAGGAAGAGGGGCTCTGTCAAGGCTGGAAGATGACTGCACTGTTTTCCACCTTCTAGTTCAAACGCTTCTCAACCACAGGAACAAGTAGGAAAATAAAAATTAAAAAAACAGGGGTAAAACTGAAAAAGTAAGACCTGTTGGGTTACTTGGTCCTGTTGCAAACGCCAAAAAAGCCAGAATAAATTGGCTTATCAGACCAAGGCCATCTGTCAGGTGCTTAATAATTAAAAGAACTTCACAAGATGTGCTCCAAAAAGTTGTCTAATAGCCAAAGTCTTGACAGAGTCTTTTTTCTCTGTAATGATCCAGCTGACAGCAGCAGTGGCCTTTCTGTTCAACTCTGCTTTCTGTGGTCTTTGCTTTGTGGTTTGGATAACAGAAACTCAATAAAAGTTAGCTTTTGTCTGTGCATCTGTGTGTGTGTGTGTGTGTGTGTGTGTGTGTGTGTCTGTGTGTGTGTGATGGAATGGAGGAATAGATACTTTGGCTTCTTTAGCACTGCAAAA
This sequence comes from Trachinotus anak, assembly GCF_046630095.1. Classification (NCBI taxonomy): domain Eukaryota; kingdom Metazoa; phylum Chordata; class Actinopteri; order Carangiformes; family Carangidae; genus Trachinotus; species Trachinotus anak. The sequence goes on along the minus strand of NW_027273870.1, from coordinate 2,223,673 downwards.
AAAAAAAAAAAAAAAATCATATTGTAGTATCTGGTGTGAAAAGAAATGCGTGGACAGAGGGAAACAGAGAGAAAGAAGAAAATAGTCTGATATTTATGTTGAATGTAGATCCAGAGCAATAGCTACTCCAATAATCTGACATCCTAATCTGACAAATAAAAAGGGAGGAACAGACAGTAGACCAGCTCACACCTCCGTCTGTAAAGCAGAGTCAGGCTCAGGTCTGACTCTGAGCCTGAGTTTGTTTCAGGAAATACTCACAGTTTTTTAAAGATGTAATAGCATCAAGCACTTAAAGTGAATCGATAATTAACAATCAGCTTAATGACATTGGTTAGTTAGTGACTCAGTGCTCTTTTAAATCATGCTGTCAATATGGAATGAATAGACTGAAGGTCTGAATCCTAGCCAGATAATAATACACTTGATTCAGTACGTTTTGTTAAACTAAAACCGGCTCATACAGTAATTAGTTGGATCACAAATCAACCAATCATCGCGGTGGTATGAGGTCAGTGCTAGGTCGATAATTCATCTTTTCCCACTGGTTTACACTGTACTGAAGCATGAGGCTGAACTGCCTCAAACATTTTCAGTAACTACCCAGCTTCTGCACCGCTTAGGTAAACAGCCAAAGTGTTGCAAACTCTGCACTAAATATTGAATTTTCTTTGCCTGTGAACCTGTGGTTATTAATCTGCAATAAACAAAGTACACAAGGCCGCAGAACTGTATCTGAAGTCTCTGGAGACGCAGAGGGAGATGGAAAGAGGCAGGCTGACCTATCTGTAAATCATTCTATTTCTGGGGTTGAGCTGCAGACCTACTGCTGGTTCAGCTTCAGGCCTCCCTCATACATGCGAGGTCAAGTTTAGACTTCAGACCCTCTCAGGCTTCTATTTCAAGTGTTTTTGTCTGCGCTGACATGAGCGACAGTTATAGCATGTCCGCCTGTTTGACAGGATCTTACATAAACCATGCCTCTACCTTTAGACCACCGCCTGGAGTATTAGATTGCTGTGAAAGCAGTGATGGCATCAGTCAGACTCCACCTTTGTTCATTATATCACAGTGATACTTTGGTAATAAAACTAACGACCAGGACCTCAAAATAGTGTGAAGCCCTTGAGAGTTCATTTTTATAGTGCACTGAAGTTATCAGAATTCAGTGGCTGCCTCAGAAGTCCATTTAAAAACATAGGGTATGCTTTGAGGAAAGGTAGTAAAAATTGATTGGTAGTTAATGGGCTAAAACGCGCAAAACCACTGGGTGCTTTAAGACTCAACACTGACACCAAAGGGGGACAGATATGGATGTTTTGTAGTGTGCTGGCAGGCGCTGGTGAGGACAAACTCCCGTCCTGCAGCATCTGTGACACCAAGTTGATTCAGGGTCAAGAGCAGTTCCAACTCTCCCATATGCTGGTCATTAGTAATATTTAGCGTGGTTGGAAGCCAGACAGGCTATCAGATACTTGCTGTAAACAAACCTCGGAGGGACTGATAGAATGTGCTTGTGTGTGTATGCCTATTGCATAATTTTATTTGTGTGTTTTCAGTGTGTGTGTGTGTGTGTGTGTGTGTGTGTGCTTGATGGGGGGATTGTGCAGGGTCAAGGAGACAGGAATTCTGATTAGCTTTGGTTCCCATCATACTAAACAAACAAGGACATGTCCACTGAGCCTTGAGAAGCCCAATGCATCTCGAGTGCCTCGGTTATTAAGTGTTGTACTTCACTTGCAAATCGTGACCACTTTTCATCAACCTGCTTGTGGCAGGTTAGTGATTTCTTGACCTTAAATCACAGGTGTCCGGGGCAATGTTAACTGCAATGCAGGAGATCTTCTAGTCAGGAAAACTTCACTGGAGGCGGAACAATGCTGCAGTGTGCAGTAGCTGGTTGTCCAAATTATAATAAATACCTGTCAAACAAGACTTTATGTCTCACTCCCAGTCCAGCCTCCTCTGAACTGCCCAGTGGGCAGTAACCAAACTCAACTGGAAACAGATCCGCTGAGGTTGCAATGCTGACGTGTCCTGAATGTCCATGTGAAACGGCAGCTCCAGAAAGATTTGCTTTGATTCATAGGCGTCAGAAACCAGCAAATGATCCTTCCACAGAGCCACCAGAGAGGTTTTCAAAAGGATCCTCAGGCACAGACCCAGATGATGGCAGCTTCACACAGTCCATTCATTCACTGAACACATGAATTTTACACAGACCTGATGTTACAGTCCGTATAAATTCTCATTTATCCCACAGCTTCAAATCTTTACACTGTTCATTTATGCACAGTATATACACCACCTTGGCCACACAGTTTAACAATATAAAATATGGACTGGAAATGCATGAGCGGCGGCATAGGGCAGGGACTGGAAGTCACTGTAGGTTTAGCTATGAGTCAGTCCTTTTATTAAGTTTTTAAGCTATAGTGGAGACAACTGTGTTTTTAAATATATTCTTAGCTTCAATGCATGTCTTGCACTGTGTATTATCCCCAAGAGTGGATCAGCAATATAGCAAAGTTTGAATGTTATGACAAAGTTGGAATTGCAAATTAAAGTTGGATGATAAAAAAAATTCATTTCAGGGACCGAGAACTTGGCCAATCTGCATATTGACCCATTCGTCTCTCTGGGATTTGGCAAAGAACGAGGTACAGTATCTGTTCGCTTGTTTCTGGCCACATAAATCAGACGCTTGGCATTTGTATGTGTGTGTAAGTGAGTGCAGGGAACCATATGCCCTTCATTAAGAATTACAAGCTTGCACCATTGTATACCAAGTTTCAAATTAATATTCAGTATCCATATCCAGGCTGAACACAAACTGTTCATGTGTGTTCACATTTAAAACATGTCTGACTGGTCCCAAACAGTTAGTACGTGTTAGGTAAAGTGACAGACCTTCAGTTCACAAGTTAATCATAGGTAAATAAAGTGCACAGATATCCCAGAGGAAATCCTCAGTCCAACACCAACACCAATGTAATACTTCTCCAATGGGGAACGTTTACCCAGGAAGTGATTCAGCAGTTCCAAGTGCACACACCCATCTTATATCCTCCACCACTACCAAACACACACACACACACACACACACACACACACACACACACTTGAGAGCATGGAAGCACTTACACCCTCCTGTATCATCTCCCCCCCTAGCAAAGCCTTCATCAAACCTCCTTTTAGACAGGCATGTCACAGACCATTAGCAAGAGAGACTAGAGATCTGTTAGTGTTCATTAGGATCCCAGAGCATATAAATACCATCAGCAGGCGACCCAGGGGACGCTGTACCATCACATCACCCATCAGTCAGCACAGATAATCACCAGGAACAATGATATATTTCTGAAGAAAAGTGAAAGAAACATTATCTGTTCTTTTTTTCAAAAGGCTCTGTGTTTCTTGTAACTTACAACTGTAATGTATACAGTTTATTATATATTATTATAATTATATTATATATATTATATATTTAATCTTTTTATCTTATTAACCTCTCATTAGACCTTTGGAACCTGCTGTATATACTGTAATATGAACATATACTGACAGGCTTTGGGATGGATATATATTTACATACCATACAGTATGTCTACAATATAAGCATACATACAGAAAGATACATATTGGTATGGACTAGACACATGACACTGTATGTCAATATATGAAATTATTCCATTTGTTCCAGTTTTATATATACTTTTTACATAAACATTCTTATGATATTTGATATGATTTGATTATAGAACAATGTTGCCACAGTTTCTGGTCCAGTGGCAGCCTTATCAGGTAAATCAGAATATCATAACGCTACGGATACTAACGTGTGAAAATAATCAATGAAGATACTTTGAAAAAAGGGAAATAACACAGTCATTTCTGTGCAATACACATTACAACAGATGGGTTGTTTCATAAATATCTCTGCATGACATTTTACTGACCTTTCAGTTTTCAATTAAATTGTTGCTGTAAATATGACAAAAAGCTTTGTTAATATTCCTGTTTTCCTCAGTATTTCATAATCAACATGTTCATACACAGGCAGCAGGGCTGTTCCCCTCATATCCCTTCAGAATCATGTATTAAATGCACTGATGCGAATGAGACAGGCTTGAGACCAGATGTCAGAAGCTCATATTTTATTTGGGTGTATACCAGTGTTAACATGCCCACATGCTTAAAATAATATGACTTCTATTATACAAATCACAGTATTTGAATGTGACTCTCATCAACTCAACCCGCTGTAACTGAATGTAGCTGCTGACTCCAATCGTGTCTCAGCAGCATTATGAGGATAAAGGTACTTCTTGTGCAGGTAACGTAATTGGAACTTGATCTCTGTTATTGTTTTTTCCGGTATCTAGGGAAGCTTTTCTGAAGAAAGACTGTTTTTCACCGACACACACACACACACACACACACACACACAGGAAGTCACAAGTTCAACCCATATCAACAGCAACCAGAACTACCTTTACTCTGATTCATCTACCAAGACCTGCAGTATTTGCAAAATCAAATCTATTTTTGACTGAAATAAATGGCAAGCATAATAGCATCATGCTGTGTCGAAATACCAATAACCCAGCTTTTACACTGTCTTGACTGTCTGCAGCATCTGTGGGGCATACATCTCTTGGGAAAGACAGTTTTAGCGAACCGTTAAGTCCGACTCTGTAAACACTTCCCAGATAGAATAATAATCCCTCATGTTCTTATGTTTTTTTAATTTTTGTCTGTCGCAGAGCATGGGAACTCAAAACAACGTCTATTCTCATCTTCATGTGATCACCTCTGCTTTCAGCGAGTTTTAATTTAAACAGCAATTAAGTTTAAAAAGCCATCTGCAGTGTGAGGATTTGTGTGATATTAGCTACACGAATCATCGAGTTTGGGCATAAAGTCAGTTTTGAGCGCATTTGTTTATATTAGCCTGCGTCCCCCTCAGGAGACTTAATTCCTTCAGGGTCTAAGATAAGAAAGTTCATGAGCCTCTGCCTCATCAGATATGGTGTCCACTGCAGGGCATGAGCAACAAATCCAAATATGATGCATGGTCAACAGTCAGAGGGAATCTACATCAGAATCGCTCATTAACATTTATTACCAACAGAGTTTTTGCCTCAGAAGATGATCTCTCATAAATTAGTCAACTCCACACTGAAGACACAATCTGTTTTGTCTTTTTGACTGAAACACTGACAGCTATTATTGCCTGAAGTATTTTTATTAATAAAAGAAGAAACCCTCAGCCAAAACAACATCATCCTGCAGCAGATCTAGTCCCAGTGCATCTATCAGCTGGAGGATTTTCCAAACAGAAGAAGGATGCAGCAGTGCATTATAGCAAACAGACCTTAAAATCAAATCCTGAAATGGACTCGGTACTTTATGCAGTGCTTCATCTTGTCCTGTCTTCTTTATTATCTGGAAATGATATCTCGTTTCTTCTCCTCCTGCTTCTCCTCTAACCTAAAGCCTGCCCTTCTTGGTTGTACTCCAGTCCATCAGTAGATTGCAAGAACAGTAATGGCTTACATTATTCACCTTTTTTTCTTGACTGATCATCTCCCATGCTCTCTCTGCAGCTGGTGCTAATGCAGCAGAGTTCAGCTCATAAACATGCAGCTACATTTCCAAACACGACATACAAGGGGTTGGCTCATCAAAGACAATGAACACAGCCTGGTGAAAGAGGCCAAACTTCATTAGACACACTACATTAGTAGAACACATTCGCTTATTCCCTGTGGAAGGACATGAGTAGCTGTTTTGCGTCTCCTCTCATGTTCCCATTTCTGCAGGCTGCAGCTCCAACGACCAGCCACAGAGATAATCCTGTCTGGCACTCATCCCACTGTGATTCTCTGTGAACGTCTTGTGTGTTTTCAGGCATGTTTGAGTCTACAATGATCTAATTTAGTTAAAACAGTGTAGTGTGACAGGGCCCTGCAGGACATGTCAGCGCTCACACACCAAAATAAAATCAGTCCACTAAGCACAAATATGCAGCGTCAAGTTTCTTTGTGTCCATGTTTCCGTTGGAAGTAGAGTTTGCGCCAAGGTTTGCAAAGGGGCGTGTGCTAAAAGCATGTGCTGGGATTCGACTCAGTAGGGGGGTGGGAGGCTGACTTATGTGGACACTGATACAGAGGCGATTACATCACACAGTCATAAGGGGCTATATTTGCATTCAGACAAACATTGAATATCACTACACAGCAAAAGGGTTCACACAGAGAGAACTGTTAGATCATTGGGCACATTTCTTTAAAAGCATTTATTTTTTATTTCAGCAGCAGGTTTCACCCTCCTGCAGTGTGGTTTACACAGGCACGGCTTCATTTCTGGGGTCCGGGCACTAGAACGCTTCTCTTTCTTCCTCTTAAAAACATGAGTCAAGACTCCAGTTCTTCAAGTCTGAAAACTTTCTAAAAGGAAAAGGGCAACTTTTGAAAAGATTTCTTTTCGAAGTTTGAACACTTCTGCAAACTGCAACAGAAGTATAAACACACATCTGCAATATGCTTCAGTGGCTCAATAAAACAGCTTGCCAGCGTCCACTAAACTGTATCGATGACTGACAATACAAACAGCCACCTCCTCAGATGCCACATCACGACAAGCAGAATGCTCTTCCTAGGAACACTGCCACTCAGAAGAGGTGCTCCGGTGAATTTGCCTCTGGATTTATGACTTTGCACCACTCCCAGGCTGAACGGTGAAATGGTGAAAACCACGACGAGGTGTTTGTAGACAACTTCTGGGCCAGAACAGGCCTGTTTATACGAGATGGACAACACCCTTGCCAGAAGGAAAGGGACTAAAAATACAGGCGAAAGGCTCCATCGCCTGAGACAGGCAAAGATGCCTGTGGCACAGATGATGTAATTTAGGTCCACTCCAGTTTAATCTTGTTTTCAATCCCCGATCAGAGTCCTTGTTATGAGACGCTGTGTGTCCCAAGCCTTGTCACCAGAACACCTATTTTTCCCAGACCTGCTGGAGTCTGCCCAAACCATCTCCTCCTGTGTGATTTGCCCTTTTAAATATTAGATCACTGCTGCCCACAGCGTTGCTCATTAATATTACAAATGAGATTTCTCTCAATTTAACTGAAGGCCTCCTTACACCTTATGATGGCCTCCCATTAACTGATTTGAGGCTGTGTTTCTGGTACCATTTTGCTGGTGGATCTTGTGGCGTACTTGCATATAGCATGCAGTGCAGCCATTCAAAATGGCATTGCAGAATTTTCTGGGCGTCTGTTTGAGCTCTGTCATGCTGCCATGTCACCCTCAGGTCAGTCCTGTCTGTTTCCAAGCAGAGGATACAGAAAGGGCACTGTGCTGCTGCTTAACTCTGTTACACTGCAACAGCTATCTGTGCACTGAACAGCCCCGAGGGGACAGAGGCGACTGTCTGAGTGTGTGTGTGTGTATGTGTGTGTGTGTGTGTGTGTGTGTAAGCAGAGGGGAAATCAGTGCAAAAAGACTTGCAGATTGCCCAGGGTCATATGTGCTGCACTTGTTAAGTGGACATCAATGATGCAGCAGCCACACGCTGCAAACGCAAGCACATCAGACCTCTCAGTTTCATCTGCTGCGCCCCTGTAGTGAAACGGGAAGCCCTTACATTATTGATGGGCTCGTCCTGTAAAGCACTGAACTTAGTCAAGCTGCTGGTAACGTTATACCTGGCAGTCACACAAAAGCATTTTGTTAAATGAAGTGCTTTAATCAGACTAACTAAGGGAATGTGCTTACAAGTGATGCTATTGCAGATTGCTACAAATGATCACCTTAGGGCCAGATTTACTAAACTAACACAACTTCACATGCAATTCCATTTCCACTGATTATTAAGTATGTTTTCTGAAAGTCTAAAGAAACCAAAGAAAGACCCAAATTTCAATGTCAAAATTTTTATGTACACTCCACTACACTGTCATTCTGCTTGCCTTGAAAATTAATCATTGTCATACTCCAAGACAAGGTGTTCACATGCCCACAATAATTCAAAAGATACAGCATGTAACTTGTTGTATTAGCATAATTCAACATGCACTCATTTCACTTTTTTTAACCAGTTTATAGTTTCAATGTGAAGCAGTATTTTAGTATTTTAAGCAGCAAGCCTGTGACCCGGCAGACATCCGCTCCAACCGTTCTGGAACCGGTGGAGGAATCGAGCGTTGGCTCGTTCTTCAAAGCCGGCTCCCACAACCCGAGGCTCTCATGTACGAGTAATGTGCATATCTACAGCCTACCCTGCCCTTGAAACAACACCCTGAGGCTGTAGCTCTGAGGAAGAATGTATTCATGGTAAACCAAGGCCAGCCACTCATGCCAAGACTGCAACTGAAAAGATCTTGTTGGCATCTTTGTGCACGCTTTGTTTCTTCCAGTAAGGGAGTTATAAAACACAGACATGAGTCATAGAATGCAGGTAGCCTAGATACTGCAGATCTTCAGGATATTCGCTGGCCATGGGAGTTATTGCCTTCCTGAATTGCACGCCCGGGAGGCAGCAAGCCATGTAATAAGTGTGGTTGCCCCTGGCAACAGTACTGCTAAGTGCACGGAAATGTATATTAAAAGGGAGCTTCAAATATTTTGAAATGGGAGGAGAAGACATTCTCATGCATTTTTAAATAACAGAGATTTGGTTTAGCGGTGGCCATGTGGTCACAGGAGTTGTAGAATTATAGAGTCATAAAACCCTGCAGAACAAAAGGCTGAGAATAATTTAACACCCTTTTCCTCCAAGTCAAGTCTGCTGTAGTTAAATTGGACTTCTACACATTAATTCCTCTTCTCTTAGGCGCTGTATATAACAAATTATCCATATATCCGTGTGTGGCAGTAGCAAATAGCATTAAAGGAAAAGGTTAAATCAGGTCTGCTTGACCACAGCAACATTAAAAGAACATAACAGTGGAACTTTTTTAATACTTTTTAAATTATATACCTTTTTAATGTGTGATGCGATTTCATACAGTCTGTGCAAAACAAAATTAGGAGACTGGCATCACTGCAACACACAGATGTCAAAGGTCATTAAAAGTCAACTGTCCTGTTAATGATAAATCTGATGTTCCTTCACTACGCTGAGCTCCAGTGCCAGCTCGCATCCAGAATCCCCCTGCTCAGACTATTTTCTGCCGTTACGGCTTCTGTGTCATCCATGGCGTGCTCTATTTAAAGAGTCTGGGTTGATGATCTTGAATGGCACACTGACATATCTCCAGTTACAGAGGCCAGGCTGTGCTGCTGTAACGCTGAGAGGCTATGCATGCCCAGCAGGCAAGCAGGCATGTAAATGGAGTTTCACACTTATCAAGCAGGCAAGAGGCAGCTGATGGCACATAGCTGATACCAGCAGCCAGTGAAGAGGCGAATGGGAGACCTCCGTGAACCTGTCACACTGGAGCTGATATTTATCAAGCATCTAAAACAATTTTGATGGGCCAATTAAAGAAATCCTTTTTAATGTATTTAATGTTTGTAAAAGAAAACTACATTACTGCTAAATCCCTTTTTTAGGTCAATATCAAGATTAAATTATTCAGCAGACAACTAATGCTGCTCAGTTTATTTGGACTACTGTAAAAATTCTTCTTCAAATCTTCCAGGAAGCCAGCTGTTCGTTCAGTGGGCACCTCTCAGCCTGGCCACGACAGATGTAGATGTGTTGGTTTTGGCCACCAGTCCTATATTTCCCATCTGTCTCTGGGCCATATCAGGTCATTGCTAATGGCCCAGTAATCTGCCAATCGGCTTTTGTCTGAACTCAGTCCTGTTGGATGAATTAGAATTTTTATTTAGAGTTATACCATGAACTCTGTAACCCTTCCAGGGTCACGAAGGTCACTGTCAGGGTGTTGTGAAGTCACAATCAAGGTTCGGAGGAGAAACTACTGACTTTGATTGCAGGAGGTTTTATTACAGGGAGAGAACAATCTTCAGTTCATCTTGGAGGCGTTGGGGAACGGGGACAGTGACTCACTGGGTGGAATATTTAAATGACTTTTCCTAAAGCTGGCGGCCAGTGACTCAACTGGAACATTGACATTGAATGAACTGAATGAACCACCTGCTGCTGCTGCTGCTGTGGTTCAATCATAGATCAACAGTTTAACATCTGCAAGGTCCTAAAAGATTAGAGCTCTTCTCTTGAGATCTATTGACACAGAGACACTAAGCTGGCATTATCAGTGTAAACGATGCCTTTTCTTTTTTTATGCGTTAATTTGCTGCGATCAATACTATGTATCTTGTCACCAATATCACTCTAAAGAGAGTTGATTTTATTATTTTACACCAACATTGTTCAAACTGAAATTGCAGCAATGTGCAATTTGCACCTCTAGGTGTTTGTCAGAGCTTCAGATTTGACCACTGCTTCATAACACTGCAAGAATACATGGCAGCTCTACAGCTGTCAAAGAGCTGTCAAAGAGAGCCAGTTCAGAAAAGAGGCTGCTGAATAAAAATAAAATAAAATAATAAGGCACCTCCTCACCTACAAACACATGAGAGGCAACTGGTTACTTACGTCTGTGTCGGGCCCCTTGTCGGCCCCGGGGCAGCTGAACGTGACAAACTCATGGCACCTCTTGTGGACCACAAAGCAGCAAACTGCAGGAAGAAAAGAGACAAGAGGAGAAGAGGGTGGAAAGCAAGAGAGAGAGAGAGATTCAGAGAGATTCAGAGAGAATGAAATACACAGACAGATGGAGAACAAAGGAGAGAATGAGGGACATGGTTAAAATACAGTATCATTGCTGAATGATATGTAGAATGACAACAGAAAGAGACAGAACTCTGATAACACTGAGAGGGACTGAAAAAAAAATAAAAATGACTGATGTCTGGGCCAAGCTCCTCATCATGTGTCCAGATGGCCAGTCCTGCCTGCAGGCTGACTGCTCTTATTGCACAGTACAGCGCCACCTCCTCACTGACATGACAGGAGCTAAGGCAGACATCGTGCACACAGACACAGCTCACACTTCTGTGCACACGACGCACGCTCAATGCAGACAGAGCCACAAACGGACACAACCACTGAACATGTATCCACACGAAACACATCCAGGCCGGCGCTCGTGAACACGACCGCGGTCTAAGTGCCGGGTCACTGAGTGCACTCTAGTCTGCAGCCAAGCAAGCAGCCGACACATAGAGGAGGAAGGCGCCTGTGAGTGGCTCTGAAGAAGCAGCTGACACCAGAACAAGACAGGGTGAGGGGGGCTAATTGTGTGAGCTGGCTGGCATAATTAACAAAAACTGTATATTCTCCCTGTTCTGTCCTTACTTATTCAGACTGGCACTTTTCTAGATAAGTGTTTTTTTTTTTTTTGCTTTAGAAAGACAAGAGCCCCCCCTTCCTAGGACTTAATGTTTTCATGGACGATACTTGCGGCATTAGATGAAAGCATCTGAATTGGTGGTTTTCAATAGTCTTCACTTAGCACCGAGTGACCCCGTGCAGACTCCATTAGTGGTTTGTGTTTCATCGGTGATGTGCTGCGTTTTCAGAGACCGTGCTTGACTTTCAGTTTTTACAGTTTCACCACTGCAAAGTAACGTGCTGGCGTCTGCCACTCCTGCACACACATCCAACGCATCAAACAGCTCCACCCAAAACATAAACAAGTGAGTGATTAAGATGAGTCATGAGGGCCACTATTGCTGAACTGAACAATGGGGGGGGGGAAGCATCTCACAGACACCCAGACCTCCTCAACAGAAATTCCAGGGAAACGCCTACAGACAGAGATGTCATCAAAATCAAAACTCGATTGAGAATGTTTGTCACCATTTAACTACCAATCCACTGCGTCAAACTACTGGTCCATTCATGCATTGTGTATTGCTACCAGTTAAATGCCCGTTTATGTTTCCTCATTCAGTCTAAAAGTCTAGATTATGATTCAGACATGCAACACAAACCGAGTAGTGACAGTGCTGCTGTTAAGATTATGGTTATTATTTTTTGACTTCTGAACACTGTTGTTTTGGCGTGAGTCAAACTCCATACATCCATCCACCATCTGTTCTGTCATAGAGCTAAAATCATGAATAAAGACGGTTATTTATGAATGTAACACCCCATTAGCATAGCACGTGTGTAATACTTGCCCAGTTCATATTTTGCATTTGAAGCTTTATTCAATTTCACTGATAAGTGGCTCATAAATCATCTTTATGTAACACTTTATTGTGCATAAGTAATAACTCACAGGGAATCGTTTCTGACTGAGCATTATCATCAATGCATCAGCCATATATTACATACTGCTTACAGGCAGGAGGGTTTACACATATTCTTTTAGTCTATATCATAAACTGAGGTTCAAACGACGCACAAATCATTTGCACATGATGCTGAAGCCTTGTGTGTTAAGCAGCACCATTTGTATCACTGGTGTCAGACACGAACAGCACCAGTGGTTTAGCATGTTTGTTTGTAGCCGCACTGCTACGTAGTAAGAGATGCATTGTTGGTATTCCACACAGTCACTCACTCTCATATCATTTTTGATGAAGCACGCCGCATAGAAATCAATATGAACTGTAAGAAACATTAGTGTTCAGCAGGGATCCGGCGACGTCACGCTCCACTAGAAACAGTACAATAAAGCAGGAAAATGTTTTCTGTTTCTTTTCTTCTTTTTTTCAGAGTAATGTATTAACCAAGGCACATTTTTGTTCAAAATACTGGAAATTACCTGAGTGATTAGATTTACCAGAACATGCAGACACATGAACCTTACAGTGCATACAGTATTTACTCAGCAGAAGGTTGTTTGTTATGTGGGAGGCACACAGACAGTGTCACAGTCAATGCTTGGGTCAATACCAACAGTATTGTTTGGATTTCCGCCCTAGACACTAGTTACATATGAGTGAATTTCATCTTTTTTTTTAAAGGGGCTGTCAGAACATCAGCCACAGCAGCATCATGGCTCAGTGCATCATGAATATTTGATTAATATGGTTTATTTGAGATGTAGCTGAATATTTGACACTTCTTAAGAACTTGGCAGGACCGACCAAGCCCATGCCAATTATCTATAGACATGTTTTTCTTTGGATTGTAAATGCGCTATATCTCTGACACCATGGCTACAGTTGTAAATATTCACACACAAGCTCCAGGCGGAGAGAAATACATCATGGTAGCAGCAGTTGTTGCGGAGATGATCCACTTTCCCAGCCCAGATTTCACAAGTGAAGGACTCAGTAACCGCAGGGCTGTGGCCACATGTCAGATTTTCTACCCATGATGCTACAATCAATGATTTAATATCAAAACGCAAATGTTATGCATGGTTTTACCTGGATATGTATTCAAGTCAGGAAACCCCTATTCAGACAATATGATAACTGCGAATCTGCTCATACACTAGACAAAACAATAAGGGTTATGGTTGCCAACAGGTTGGTATTGTGTTGGTATTCACATGTAGTTTAATGATGGCAGATCAATACAACCCCCACATACAGACATATCACACCACCAAATCTCGACCCCTGCTATCCCATCATGCCTCCTAGGAGCGATCGCTCCGCGCGGTCAATAACCAACATGAAACCATGACCCATAACTCACACCACCGCCAACCCACAAACCACCTAGGCCATAAATCTCAATGATCAGTACCTCCGTAATTCATCCTAAAGTGAGTAGCTGATAGTGGTGTGAGTCCCCTTGATTCAGTCTTTTGAAGACCAAGGAGCTGCAGCGACAGGCTGGATGTTACAGCGAGCACTGCTAATGCCAAACGTCTTGATGGGGTTTGAGTGTCTGTAAGGTTTTCTTGTTTCTCGTCCTTATTTTCTTCCAAACAAAGCTGCTGCTGAGTGTGTTTAGCTCATCACCACCTTCACAGCAGTGGATTTCTACTGTGAATGGCAAAACCGGCTATGAACTAGATATAAGTGGGAACACTATGTAAGTAGAAAGCAGCACTATGTGGTACCAGTCATTAGGTGCTCTAATTTGTACCTCACAGAAAATACGAAACATATGTGCTAAACAGATTCAGCAGATAACCACGACTGATGTCTGTCTGTTCCATTTTGGCACTTCATTGATTCCTGCCTCTTTACCCAAACCTGCTGCTCCGGATAGAGTGGTCAAACCAAATTCCCCAAACCACTGTTTTCTGGCTGGGACAAGTATTTTCTGTGACACAAAAACCGTTTCACCAGAGATTTACAGAGTTGGCTTTGCTTGTTGAGAGAGTGTGAGAGATAAAGAGTGCGAGCTACACCCATGGAGTGAGATAAAGGAAGAGGTCAGAGGTGGCGAGATGAAGGAGGTTGAAGCTCATCATTTTCTGCTGTTCTCATTAGAGCTCAGCAGCCTGTGATCAGCTGTCCCAGCGGCTTTGTTCTGGGGCAACACTTAGAGGTTCGACCCATTCATCACCTCTGATGCCATCTTTGAGGAACATCTCCATTAGGAGGCACCAAGCCAGCTTCGCTGTAACACTGTCACTGTGAGAGGATAATGCACTCTATATTTCAACAGCAGAGAGTCTATTAATCAAGTAAACTTGTCTTAGCAAATCATTAGGAAAGCTACTGAGCTGTGATGCTTGTAAAGGATCATAATAAGGCTGATGGGGTCAGGTGGGCAGTTTCTATTAAAAGCTGTTGCTTTTAAGAGCTGTTGGATCAAAACAGGGACTTTGGAGACTGATAATTTAATATACAGCAATTAAGGCTCACAGAGTCATGGAAGCGCAGGTGAAACATTTTCTTAGTTCCTGCAAGAAATTCGATTTTGGGGACGTGAGGTGTTACCTCTGTCAACAGATTAGTCACCTCTGAGAGAGGTCTGTTTGTGCAACTGGAGATATTTGTCTTGCTTCTGACCTTATAATTTCCTTACTCTCTGAACAGGATTAATTATATAGCAAGAGAGAACATAATGAGGGTTTTTCAAATCAATACTTATTGCTTTCCTGCACAACACAAAACAGAATCACTTTCTTCCCAAAAGCTCAGGCTTCCTCCTATTCCACTCTGGCAAATCAATTTCTTCCAAAATTTTTTTCCAGGTCACAAGTTTATTGGAGCAATTTCCTGAAGTTCTTCTGTCTTTAATACAGGCAGGAAATGAGAAAGAGGGGATGGTTTTATCCAACAGTTTGTAGGTATAGAAATTTATTTCCAAGGTACCTCACAAAAACAAAGGGATTGCAGGAGAGAAAGCTTTTAGGTCTAACTATCAAGAGGCCTTGCTGGTGGCCTTGACAATAGCCTCTCTTCCCAGACTGGGGAGGCTTTGATTATTCCCTGTGGTTCTTTTCTCTACTCGAATGCCTGAGCCATTTTCCTCACTGTCACCAAACAATAATTCCCCGGCCATGAAAAGGTGAACGAGAAAAATCATTAAAAAGGAACAATTGAGATCAGACAAAGAGAAAATGATGAAAATGGCTTCTTTTTTTTTATAGAGTTACACATGTCTGTGTTATCAAAATGTGTCTGTAATGTGTCAAAGACCCAGGCCACCAGAAACCTCACTGGTCTAAGTCTCAGTTCAGTACTCGAGACAGAACCCAGTGTAACACAAGTGCATGAAAAACTATTATTCAGAAAACATAGTTGAGTCAAAAAACTAACACTACTGATAACACAATAACCTGCAGCGGCGAAGGCCTCAGCAGCAGCGTTTACAGTGACGATGATAAAGTGATGTTAAATGTCAAGCACCATCCACACAGCTCTTCCACATGATGCCTATGTTTACTACCATCATAACTTAAAGTCTGGATATTAAGGCTGACAATACTGTGTATCACTGACACATGAACCACAGCAAATCCCTAAGAGGGGAGTCATTTATCATTTAAAGTAACTTCATGGAGTGAAATTAAAAAATGAATACAGATGTTACTGCGCAACTTCATTTACTCCTGTTTGGACGTGGCTCTTACATTTTTAAGTAAAAAGAGCTGCTGTGGACACTGATTAAACTCTCTCTTCATTGGCATCTATTTAATACTAAATAACAGTGATCACTGTCCATACAATAAACCTTGTAGCTACTTTAAGAGTCTGCATTAAGCTTTTCATTGTCATTGGCAAATAAGTTCATTAAGTGGAGCAACTCTAAACTTCTGTAATGCCTTAAGTTGCTTTAAATCCAAAGCTACTTGGCAGCAGTTTTCTCCTCAGTAATTAAAATATATTGTCTTTCACTTGAAGGCAGAGGGTGCAGCTGTATTTGTGTTCTATTTGTGCGTTTGCTCCTGTTTGTTGTGTGTTTATGGACGGTTAAAAGAGACTGTGAGTTATGATGAAATCGCTCAACGTGTAATGTCATGACCACAAAATCATAGAGGCCAGAACATACATAGAAAAACACAAGCAAATCTGTTTGGGTGGAGATAATTAAGGTGGGCCCACCAAATAAATGATTTATATGTGAATTTCACACATTGTAGTATCTTATATAGTATCTCACTGCTCTGTGGTCAACACATGTGACTGGCAAGTCTCAGCCATATTCTCCTCCCTCCCTGTCGGCATGAGTATCACCAAGATGAGGACTACCTTCACAACAATTCACAACAATGGTCTCACACTCCCTGCCCTGTAATTTGGTGACTGCACTGACATTTCGTCTGACAAACAAGCTTGTCTGACGAGTTTGTCCCCACCTCTTATTTTGAACACTGTGGAGGTTGAAACGTTGCAGCCTATGCAGGAGTCAATATGAGACATTGAATCCTGAAATCCTTTGCTTTGCCTTGTTCAGATATCAGACATCTTATCAGACACTTTCGCTTCATGATTTTCTAAAACTTTTACTATGCATGTATAACATTTTTTGTCACTCAAGTCAAAGCTTGGTTCTGTCATGGGGTGGACTTTGGAGGCCTGACTGTCATGTCGGCTTGAACAGGAGCAACTTACACATCAGGTTATGCAGCTAAATTACACATGGGCAGGTTCTTCCCCTTTTCTTAGTGTTTACAATCCTGTCATACTACAAATACTTTTACAAGAAACTTTACTATATATATATATGTGTGTGTGTGTGTGTGTGTGTGTGTGTGTGTGTGTGTGTTATTTAACACTGACCCAACAAAATAAAGTGAAATAAAAAACTAAAGAGTGATATAGAACCTTAAACCTGCAGTAAAATTAAATTCTTTAAATAAAAAAATCTTAAAACTTTTAAAAGAGTCCACATCAGGGTTCATCGAGTTCCATCTTCTACCAAGGTAGTAATATTTGGAGGACCAAATATTACTTTCCTATACCTTAATATGGAGAGCACAACTAGCAAACTGCAAATCCTTTACAGCCCTCTCAAGTAACTTACAATCCATTGTGCACACAATTGGTACACCGCCTAATGAAGCATTCGGCAAACTTGTAATGTCAGGAATATCATGTGATCGTGTTGTATTTATCAGGTATTTCACATAAACTGGATAACACAAGTCAGTGTTAAACACCACTGTTTGTTCTTGTCAGCAGCCTGAGGCAGCACGTGGAGTTTCTACAGTCACACTGCGTTTGCCATTTAACCCAGTTCACTTGTTTGCCAGTCATGCATTGTGTTGAAGTCAAACACCACCACTTGTAGTGTAAACTCGAGTATCATGAAACCTGCCCCTGTTTCCCAGTGATATTTACACCTCACACTCACTGTTTAAGGGCAACGTACTGGTCATAAACAGTTGTCCGGGACCGCGCCCTGATGACAAATAGCTCTGTTTTCTCTGAGGCTGGATCTTGTTTTATGGAGACAGTGAAGTTTAAAAATGATTCTCTTAAGAGGATCAACACTTATGGGCAATATCCTCAGCAGGATCCTGCCCCTGATTCAGATACAACTTGTCTATTAATCAGTAAACATCCCACATCTTAGGTTTACTGAGAAGAGAAGAGAAGAGAAGAGAAGAGAAGAGAAGAGAAGAGAAGAGAAGAGAAGAGAAGAGAAGAGTAGAGTAGAGTAGAGTTAGGGATAGGGAGAGAGTAACAGTCATCTCCACCTCAGTGATTTTGGATTGCACTTAAGTGCCAACCTTGAAAAACTAAACGTTAAGGGAGGCATGGGCATACTGGGGCAAAGAAAGGGCTGTTTCCAAGGAAACAAGCCATGAATAGGTATCGTAAGAAATTAAGGTACTTATCTCACTGCAAGAATTTTGAGGCCGAGGGTATGTCACTGACGGGAGCCACTCTAAATGGTCTGAGGAAGCCAAACAACAGTAAATATTCTCCCAGGGAATGTAGCATTGAAAAAGCTGCATGTCATGCTCCATAGATGGAGGTTCTGACTGTATGAATAACAATTATTACCCTCACATATAACTGAAAATGTTCACATAAAGATTAATGTGTTTCTCAACTGACTGTAACTGAAAAAGGAGCTGTTTTACATAATTAATCACTGTTGTAAATAAACCTTTATGGGCACCAGAAAACATTTTTAACTTATGAACATGAACTACTCTCTTCCAAAGATAGAGAAAATAAACAACACACTGGGAGCTGCCGCATTCACAGTGACTAAGAAGCTAACTTTGCAGACGCAAAACAAAATATACACCGAATCAGGCCATTTATTGAGTAATGATCCTGTCTTAGGTAACATAAGCAATAAGTCTGATGGTTTACAATTAGCACTATCTGCAAACTAATGGTACTGAAAACGAGGCAGTGAAACAGAAGTGAATCAACTCACAACAGGGCACAATTATTACTGAAAATAAAAATCCATCTAAAGCAGTCATTTAGTCTTAGCGACATGTTTTGCAATACCCTGGGAGAATTTATGGCGATGTCCAAAAATATTCTGGTTCACATCTACCAGTTATTCACTGAAACAGGGGCTGAAGCTGCATTTACTAAAAATTATTATTTCACATTGAATGTGTATTGGGCTGAGTTCAAATACCCCAACACACAGACATTTCATGTTCCACTTGGCCTTCGACACCATCACAGATATTCTTCTTAATCCATAAATACTTATGAAACATTAAATATTTCTATCTTCCTTCCCATGCATTATTATATACTATTATATACTAGCTTAGGTCCAATAAATCAAGCTCATTATATTTAAATCCTTAAATCCTGAATAAGTGTCTCTTTGCTGTTAGAGATAAATTATTACAAGTTCTGTATTTAAAATTGCAATTAGGTTCCCTGTGTTTTCAAAAGCTCCTGAGTATTGCACAAATTACAGGATTTAAAAGGCTTAATCAATGCTCAGCCCTAGAAACACGGACCGCTGATTGTATAAGTTGTGTCTATGAAGAAAATGCATAGGTGTGTTCTTTGCTGGTAATCGGCGGATAGTGAGAGGGAGACTTATGCACACTGCACACATAATGGGCACTTGTGTGAGAGAGCAGTCAAGAGGCATGACATGTAATGGAAGGATATGGATTGCAGTCTATACAAATTACACAATGGCCACTCAAGTGGAATCTTTCCAATGTACAACAACTAGAATCAGCCGTAATGGCAGACTTCAGTATGACAGGTAGGGCAGAAACAATATGGCAGAGAGTCAGAGGTGAAGCACTTGTAAGGGGCTGAACTTCGTATATCAGTGAAAAATAAATGTTTAAAATCTTTCAGAACGGTTGCCATTCATGGCTTTGAAACTGGATAACACAGGTTAACAAGGGAGGTTAATAATTAATCCATCAATAATTGATCGATCAAGAATTTATCAGAGCATCAGAGCAAACCTCTTTCTACCTGTTCTACTTTCTACTCAGCAATTTTAAGCTACAGCCTTGCTGTTGTTATGAGAGTGCATTAGAAATTACTTTAAGTGCCTTATATGTTCCTAACAGTGCCTGTAACAATTACGTTAAATGTTGTGGTGCAGAAAAAATCAATATTATCAATAGTATAAAAAGAGCTTTTATTCTGTATGCTTTAATGATTGATTACTGATTATTAATGTCGGTGATTGTTCAGGAAAGTGCTTGACATCAGGACAGGAAGAACCCAATCATTACAGGTCGTTACTGACCAGGTCTTTTATTAATTATCCATCCTGTTGATTGAACTAAGTGATCCTCACTGAGCACACAGGAGTGGATGCAGCGGGATGTTCATTCATCTAATGACTGAACTGATTTTGCATACTTAATGGCTTGTGACTCGTTTGTGTGTGTGTGTGTGTGTGTGTGTGTGTGTGTGTGTGTGTGTGTGTGTGTGTGTGTGTGCGTGCGTGTGCAAAATGTATTTGGGATTCTCCTCAAGATGCTGCTGATCTCGGCTAAACGGCCCTAAATAAATGCCTGACTGACTCCTTTGAGGAGAAGAAAGCCTTTTCACACATGGCTGATTTGTTTTTTCAAGAGCTGCGGGAAGAGCTGCTTGAGGCTTCAAAATAAATGTCTCAACAGCCACTAATGGCTTCTCCAAGAATCGAATCAAGGGATAATGAAGATCATGGACAACAGATGTATAACAACCTCTGGGCAAATATACAGTACTCAACTTGCAAGCGTATGGGTGTACAGAAATCAATATATAGGTGGTTGGTGTTTTCATTTCTACTGAGACACAATTACAACTTTAAAGCAAACTGTGGCAAAAGATTGGGATGCTCATAACTCCAGTGGCTTTGCCTGCACATCCACAGGAGCTTCTCCCTGATGGAATAACATAGATGTCCAGGGATGCAGTCAGTATAGCTCTTCCTCACCGCCGTTAAAGGCAACGTGTCCTCAGAACGACGCCACTGGCTGATCTGGGCGAGCAACCGTCACTGATCTCTCCTCAGTTTTGTGTGTTTGTGTGTGATGCTTGGTCAAGTGTTACATTTACAGCTAAACACAGAGAAAGACTCGTCAAACCAGTCTGAGCACTGACGGACACGAGGATGAGAAAAAATGCAAAAAAAAATGCATCTCTAACAGGTCACTTTAAAGCAGGTTATAAACCCTTGTGGACCTTCCCAACCTGCAGGATTATGGGGAACAAAGGGGGAAAGTGCCGCTTAGCAGTCAGCACTGATCTGCTCTGTAGCGTGAACAGGTTCAAGACAGCGCTTGAAAAGGACACAGGCCCAGTGGGTGTGATTTTTTTTTTCTCCCACAAGGACAGCTCTGTGAGCCAGAGAGAAATTCCCAGTTGGAAGATGGTGGCTGGACAAGGCCGTTCTCGTCTTCAACGACTCAACACTTCCATTCAAGCACATCAGTGGATTAACCTGCCCTGGCTTTGTGCCTGCTCTCACACTGTGTCTCCTCAACCACTTCAGCTCCTGTGCTGATGGACACTGTGTACAGGGAACATCTCAGAGGACATTGTGTAACGCCACAACTCAGTCATGTGGAGCAAAAATAGAATAGATTGAAAACAGTTCTGGGCTCCAAAAGAGACTGGCTGGGACACCAGTGAAATTAATCAATGATTCACTGAGACCAAAAAAGCAGCATCCTTTTTCCAAATAAAACTTGTGAGCAACAATTTGGTTATGCAATTTATAGCAGCTTATTTCAAACTAACAGCTTTTTGTAAATCTATGTGGAAAATCATTAGTTCAGTAAGTGCAAGGCAAGACTTTTTTGTTTCCTCTGAAAACTTGTGTGTCTGAAATGTTGGAAGGTTGAGCTGAGGGTGTTGGGCTGTGCTGGTGGAAAGCTGCTCCATATTCAACATTTGAGGGACGGCTGCATGACAGCACTGCATTCTCAAGCTGTCCTCTCACCTCACCTGTCATGACAGGCTGTCAGGTTGGAGGGAGATGGGCCTGCGTGGCTTTGACATGCAGAGACAACGGTGAAGTGGAGAAACTTCTAGCAGACGTAACCGACTCTAACCCTGGAGGACAGTGACCATGAAGCTGGTATTTTTACTCAGTGGAACAAACTGTTTCTGTGCATTTGCTCATCAGTCCTGGAGGAACTGTCTTTGTGTTCCTGTATATGTCTATACCTTTATGTTGGAAATGAGCTGCTCATTGACCAGCTGCATCACAAGAACTGGACTGGATCCTGACTGGAGTTGAGGAACAAGAAAAGGCAGTCTCCCAGGCAAACTTGCGTTGTTGTGTTGCTGCATGACAATGGCATGGCATTGCCTTGGACGTCCAGGACCAGAATTGCACAAACCAGCACCATAAGTGCTAATATGCTAACACAGGCTGACATTTTGCCATGAAAGAGGTACAACGGGGACAAGACAACAATCTGTGGCAGCATCACATTTGAATAGGTTCTGGGGATCATTCATTGTGCTGAAGAAAATCAGTATCATACCTCAAGTATAATGCATTTGCAATATCTTACGCTCCAAGTTATACACACAACTAGCACCTCATAAATTGGGGTCACAAGGTCTGTTTTTCCTCTGTGCCCTTTTCTGGTAAAAAAAAAGAATAAGCAGTATAGCTACATAACATCACTTTCCACTGTTCTCATCTGATCTTTAAAAATGAAGTCGCTGGTGGATCCAGATAATAACTCCTGACCTTTCTTCTCTCATTCATTCAGGATAAGATAACTCACTGTCTGCCAAAGAAACAGCTTTATTCCTCAATCCATTTATAAGAGGGTGACTTCATCTTGATACTGGGTACTATACTGCACTGTGCTATATGAACCATGACAATATGGGCCTCTTAGCAATGACCTCACACACTTATCCACATGCCCACACACTATTCCTTTCACTGTTTATGCAAGAAAGCCAGCCAGTCTGGGCCTAGTTTGGACGAGCATTTTTTCTTGACTCCTTATTTACTTATCACTGAAAACCTTCACGAGGAGCCTTGTTACACTCAACTTTGCTGAAGAAGTTCAAATGACTTTTATTTCTCCATCAAACTAAAGGCCTATTTCTCCAGAGAAGGATCTCATACCAACCTTGTAGCCCTCCTCCCAGCAGGCTCAGAGGGCTGGGCCCAGCTTCCTGTTTCAAGCTCCGGGCGAGCACAAGAGGAGATACAGCTGGCTTTTATTTGGACAGCTTTTCCACAGCACAAACACAGGTTCTTACATTCGCTGCACATAAAGATCTTTTTGTTCTGTCCAAAGTTACTGTTGATTGGATTTTTGGTTCGACTGAGAGAATTGGTAAACATAAGACAGTACTGATCTCTGAAAGGAGATCTTTATAGTGCAGAGTAATTTGCAGATACATTATACAAGCTTGCATTGTGACCATAACATTCAACACTTAATGCATCTTTTACCATAGACATCTAAGTTTGTTGTCACAGAAGATGCAACTGTACAAAGTCTCCATCATGAATTCAAGCATTCAAGCATTTGTAGCCAATTAAAATGATGAAGAAAAATATACAGATGGGTGAAATTTGAAAACTGTAACTTTGCTGCCCTAAATGTTAATTGTTAATTGTTTTGGAATCAACAGGTGACTGGAACTACATACTGTACTCAGTGTATAATCTGCAAACTTACAAGCAAGCTCACAGTGTCTGAGGTTTAAAGTAACTGATAGGGTAGAGTCTTAATGGGATTTTGAAAAGGCAGAGCTAATCCAAAGCACAGCCTGTAAACTCTCTACAGGACGGGGAAAACACACCCCCGGGAGGCAAGTACTGACATTTCCTTTTGCTGTTAAACAATGTACTTATGACCAAAAGCCATTCCCACTGTAGTTCTTACAGAAAATATAGCTTTAAGAGTATATTAAGGACAGATAGTTGCACAATAGCTTGGCAGCCTTATGCTTTGGGCAGAACACCCTCTACACACACACTCTCAGATTTCTGCAGGATTCTTTTTAGAAAAGCTAAAGCTAATTTTAAAAAGAAATGATTAACCACTTCAGACTTCAGACTTCAGAACACATAACATCGCTCACAGAATCATCTCATTTTGTGAGGATGTTTCCATCTGCTCATGTGCGTCAGGACTTTGTTTACATCAGGGAGGGAAGACACAAGAACTGACACTTCAGTGTCAAGTCATTGCTAAAAATCTGAAAATGTGGCGGTACTTGTTTTTCTACAGTATTGCAGGCACAGAAGGTACAGTAGATGTCACGGGTAGCTGAAATGTGATTTTTTTCCAGGACTGACGGGGGCAGTATAATGACCCTGCGAGTTCTAGTCTGACAACAAACTGGCAGAGAAGAAGACGACAGGCACAGTACACAATACACCTGAGTAGTGGAAAACAAACACAGCAAGACTGGGGTTTGGAGATATTTTGCATTTGACGCAGACCAGCAGGGACAAGTTACAGACAAACAGCAAACGGTGCCACAGAGCATTTCAAATCAAAGGAGGGAAAAACCTCAAAGTTATGCAAGCAGCTCAAAGACAGACGTCCAGATCTGCACCGAACTCAGGCTGAGTGAGTTTCACTTGTTAACTTTATTATCAACATGTAGGCAAAATGTTCCTTCATCACTTGTGAATTGCGACAGCTGTTGGCATCTGCTGTAGCAACGTTCACGAGGGCTAACATTAGCTTGTTTAGGCTAACGTAGCAACAGCTGTTGTGTCCGGAGCTGCTCTGTGTGCTGTTTTGCAAGTAACCTGGAAACTCCTCCCACCATCATTGGCTGGACCATTAAAGCCCCATGCTAAGCTCCACCCATCTCTCACACTTTGCAGCCAGGACCAGCAGCACTGCTTCCAGCTGCCATTTTCAGTTTTTCGTTGTCATCTTTTAACCATTTGATGTGTGATGAACTTGGCTCCTCTTTGTTGCTTCCCTTGAGCCAGGGTCCTAATTTCAAGGAATTTCATTGGTACTGGTACCAGCTATCAGAATTCAGGTATCGTGACATCCCTAACAGCAAGAGAATCTGGGAAGGACGTTCTCCACAAGGACATGAGCTGCCGTATTGTCACTAATAGATAACAATGATAACACATATGAAACCTTACGTACATTTTTCTCCATTTCAAACATTATTTTACAGAAATAAAAAATCTTCAACCAACATTAATTCACTCTTTCACAAATTTATGGAAAAGATTTTGTACAGTGTGCATGACACTGCATGGCGTTAGAGAGAGCTCGGTGTCTTTCCACACATTTGCTTTGCACAATTATGGTTGACTGGCTTTCAAACGCCTCTAAGCCCAGCTCCTACAAGAAGCTTTTGTCAAGGAGTCAACTTGACATTTTGAAGGGACAAAAACAGCCTTAAAGAACATATGTGAAGACACAGTCATTGTACTTTTTTGTATTTTTATTTTTTGCCATCTGTTGACAAATGTGAACATCTCCCTTGTCTTGATGATAAAAGAATCTGGTTTTTTTTTTTGTTTGTTTTTTTTTACCCCCATCAATAATTCACCACGCACTGACATTTAAACTCTCCCATAATGGGTGACACCTTAACTCAGTGACACAAAGGGACATTTCTGTATCAAGACACACTTATGTGGCAGAAAAAGACAGTTTGAAAATGGCACTATAAAATTCATTTTCTACAGCGTTCAAGGATTTTACCATAAAGGTCCAAACCAGGACATCAATACCACACTGACTGGTGAAAAAGCACCCTGCAGCTAACATTTTAACTGTCGTAGCAGAGGGCAAAGAGACTATTATAATGGTCTTCGATTTTGACCTGGGTCATTGTCAGAGGGTATTGATTGTGATTTAATTTTATTGTGTTGTGTGTATAATGTTTATTAGGTAAGGGGCTTCTGATCATCCCATTGATTTCCCGCAGGTGCACAAAAATTTCATTAATATGTGTTGTACACTATACATGTACATTTTTCCTACCATATTCTTATATTATTGAATTATTTCACACTCCCTCTGCCAAAACCCTAGAGAAGTTTATGAGTGCATGTCAATGACACCGGAATTGACATTTATTGTCCTTTTTTATTTTGCTACCAATCTTTTAATTTGGAATCACACTCTTCTGAGGCATTGTGTTCACTTCTGGCACTGAGCTTGATGAAATGCTGGAGTGGTGGAGAGATATGCAACAGGACCTCTCATTTATCTGCCCATCTCATTAGTCAGCTTGTGTCTGCTTCATGTAATTACAGCTTTTTCAGTGGCAGCCAGTTTTCAAGTATCACGTTAATCAGGGGCTCAAGGCCATTGTACTGTTAGAAGAGGCAAACACCACCTACTTATGGATACATGACATGGTTTAATACAGGGGAGGATGAAGGAGACACATAAATGAGAAGGAGATAATGAGGGTACAGGCTGAAAGACAGAAATGAATTTAATGCTGTCTGTAGTTTTGTGGATTTTGCAAGAGACAATAAAAACATTAGTCTCAAAAGCACAAAACACTAACAACACGCTTCATCCTCCAGACAGTGTCTTGAGGCTGAAATTGGGCCCACAACCTGCAATTGTGAGGTCAGACAATAAGACCTCAGGGGCAGACGGACTAAAGGCACCTCATCAACTCTCACAGCTCCCCAATTACATTTGGCAGGAAGAGGTTGAAATTAGGGGGACCACTCTTTTAGAACAACCACACAAGAAAGGCTGGATGTGCTAATTGATCTATTGTGCAGAGGAGCACAATCTGCAGGATTCAGTGAAGAAACTGCTCCGGTGGTGTCAGAGCTACAGCCTCTCTCTGCTCTGAAAACAATCAAACAACACACGACACATAGACAGCGGTAGAAAACAAGGGCCTGATTTATAAACGATAATTCATAAATGTAGTACATGATTGTGTCTGAGATTACGGAAAAATATTTTCCAAGGAAAAACACAGTGTTTTCACATCTAACTGCCACATGTATATTGTAAAAAGATCTACCCTAATAAGCGAAGCACAGCAGGACTATAAAGAACTACAGAACCAGCAAAGAGGCCCCCTAACTGTGGCCGGGCCGTCGAACAGCATGTGTGGAACAACTGCTGCGTGATTTTAATGCACCTGAATGATGGACGGTACGCCTGTGAAAAATACGCATACATTACTCATTGAGTCTAGCTGCCTCCTAATGGAAACTAACCCCCTACCATTGATATAATAGTGCAAATTTGAATAACACAGGGGAAGCTTGATATGCACTTGCATCTTCACAGGCAGTGCTGCCAGTGCTTGGTGCGAAGTAGATCTTTTCCAGCTGAGTTATACCTCGAGATGGAGCCGAATTCATCGATCTCTAATAATGTCTCTGCAGTTCCTGGTATTGCTCAGGGATATAAATTATACCCAATGACAGAACTGGCTAATAAATAGAAAACACTGTGACACCATTTCAGAGAAAAATAGTTTTTTATTGGCAGCATTCTGGGATTTCATTATTCCTACGCCCCCAGGATGCCTGCAAACAATTCATTTCTGTCAGCTGAGGCCAGGACGCAGAATAACTCACAGGCGTGAAAGCATAGCCTATGGGTTTGGACTCAATGATGGCAAATCTTAAAATCTCAGTGTTTAAAATAGGAAATAGATATAGAATCTCATGTGAATCTGTAACATTAGAATATTATAGAGTCAGACGTCTATTCTCCTCATCTCCTTGACTCTGTATTGACCAAGCTCTCCATGTGTTTGTAGACCTCATCTCTCTCTACTGTGTCCTTCTCCAGAGTGCACTGTATGTGAGGACTCCTCAGAGTGTAGAGGGGTGTGTGTGTGTGTGTGTGTGTGTGTGTGTGTGTGTGTCTGTGCAGTCTGCCTCTATGTGCAGTATGCAGTTAGTAAGAGTTTGTCCGGTGTGTATAACCCTCGCTACCTTGAGAGATGAGGCATTCCCACCCATGAGAACAGGGAGCCAGACAACAGCACAAACCAACACTGAACTGCTCTGCACAAGAGGCTGAGCCAATGTACTGTACAAACACCAGTGCTGGTCATGACAAGCCTGCAAATTTTATTCTGGTGACCCTTATATTTCTTAACTAATTAACTTTTTTTAGTGGTTTGTAGTCTGAACCTGTAGGATTAAAATTACAACACCAAGCCAGAATAGAAGCAGACTGTAAAAAAAAGTACACACACACACACATATCCACACGCAAAGATGCAGATGCATGCAAACACTCAACACCCCTCTACAAAGAAGGCATACCCACTGTTACACAATGGTTTAAACCTCTCCATCCTCCCTGGAGGTCTAGCATTGCAGAGGCTATAAATAATCATCGGAGATTACTGGGCGTGGTGGCAGACAGCCTGATTCATGTCACAACCTTTATCAAACTGAGTGTAAGCACTGCAGTAGATGTGCATTAAGCTACAGCTGCACAGTTAAAAGGAGTGAAACCTTTTGGATAACTTTCAAAAGTCACTAACAAAAAAAACCCGGAAAACTGGAGGGCTTCAACCTCCGTGTGAGGTGAAAGAGGACACTTCACCAAATGAGGAACGGATTCATTTTATTAAAAATTAATCCACAACATATTATCCCAGGTACAGAATGTAAAATAATGACTGTTCTAATCATAGAGCTTCATGCCCACCAATAATATCTCCTCTCAACTCTAATTCAAGAGCAACATAAATCCTCTGTTTTGGGAGTTAGCGATCTTAAAAGCACATCTCCTTCACGTACGCAGACTCATTCTACTGCTTCACTGCAGGTGTTGTGGTTAGGACTGAATAAAGTTCCACATATAAAGTGCAAGTTTTTCCCACAATTGTCAGATACTGAGTTTGAAAAGTGGTGACTTGAGAAATGACTGTGCACAGGAAATAGCAAAGAGGCTATTATTTTGGATTTCTTGATGGGTTTATTCTGTGCTACAGTCTCCAGACGCTGAAACTCAAACACAGACGGTGACGTGGCTTTGTTGGCATTTATTTACCATGTGTAAATAATAGGGCGAGTTTATCTAAAGTAGAGGCGACCTGATGTCAGCACTTACATTGAAATTACAGGATGTGTCAGTCAGGTTCTCACTTAGCCTCCTTCTCAGTCAGTTGAACACACAGACACACATATAGGCACAGTAAGAGCGAGTGTGTGTCTGCCAGTGTCAGTTTGTCTCTGTGTTTCCCCATGACTGTGTCACGAAGGAACTAAAGATTGACACCTTATGTGACAGCTTGCTGTAAATGGAAGAAAGATAATCCTGATTGAACGAGTCAGTGAATTTATATTTTCTACCAGTATTTGAGATTAATAGTCACATTATATCTGTATTGATGAGATGCACAATCCAGTCAATCCCACAGATCTGACGCACAGACTCGCTGACTTTTCCTCCGGTAAAACCTTCACCAGAGAAAATACTGGTTCCTGATTGGCTGACAGGTGTCAGTTATAACTGTATTCTCAACTGGGCACCTCAGGGCACCTCCAGTAGGTATACTAAACTCCTGGTAACCATAGTAACAGTACTTCTACTTCATGCTACATTATAGTAACTGAAAGAGTTTGACATTCTGGAAAAATACACTCATTCGCATTCTTGCCCAGACTTAAGACAAAAAGGTGGACGCCACTGCTGCGTCTGAATGACAAATAAGAGGCGACATCCAGCAGCTGCTTAGCTCAGCACACAGCCTGGAAAGAAGGTGAAACACCTGGGCCGGCTCTTTCCAAAATTATCGCTAAATCTGATGAATTACCACAACATATCTTGCTTGTTTAGTCCGTACAAAGACCTGAGTGTAAAAACGCCATGTTGGCGTGTTACGGACAGTTATGTGCTGGACTGTCTCTTGGTTGGAGTCCTGCAGTCTCTGTGAGGTTGTTGTACAGCCGGCAGACTCTAGCAGAGACGTTCACACATTTGCAGTTGTACTCACCAAACCACAGACTGAATTAACTACAACCAATCTAACACCTAGATAATCAGATCGTTTTAGAAATTTGGACGCAGCTCATCTTTTCAGCTGTGGTGAGGTTACACTCTTATCATGTGACCAGTGTGTTGTGACGATAATACAAGAGCATTCCTCTTCACCATGATGTATCTTTTTATTGTATCACTGATGTTGTGTAAAAGCAGACAAGGCTCTGAATAATAAGACATGATCACCCACAGTGTAAATGTCTGTAATGGGATATGATGATAATGGCTTGAAAGTGATAAAAGCAGAGAAATGTCAACAGGTGGTGACGCTGGAGAAACTCCCTGGATTGTGAGGTTGGATTTCAGGAAGCAGACAAACACAGAGCAGGTCATGTTAAGTTCCTCCAGGCTGACAAAGTGTCACAGAAAAACATTCCCCCTCATTTATTATGAGCCACTTTTAACGCATATAAGGTTAAAATGAGATAGGAAACGGGTGGAAAGATTAAAGGAGCAGGGAGGTAGTTCCCCGACCTGGAACAGACAAGGTGAGTGGGGGATGAAAGGTGGCACGAGTGCCAGTTAAGTAAGAACAACTAAAAGGACGACGAGTACAACTTCTTGACCTCTAAAAGAAAAGGTCTGCTTGCACAGGTAAGAGAAAGGAGACAGCACATAAAATACAACACGCTGCAATGGGAAAAAAGATAAACTTCAGAATATGAGAAAATAATAGCTGGAATATGACTAATGAGAAAAAGATAAAACTTTAATGTCCCCTGTGGCTAAATTAGGTAATGAAACGAGAGAGCCCAGAAAAGACGAGGTGAAGAGATTGTGGGGAGAAATTTAAAACATTCCATTACAGCATAATTACAGAGGCCTGCTTCAGCTTATGGTCTGCTTCTTCAGACAGCATTTCCTCTGTTCCTCCAGCTCCCTCAGCTGCGGTCAGCTGGCCACAGAAACTGATTATTGTGGCTCTTGCAGCCTGTAGTCCGACGGGACATTACTCTCCCCAGCCTTCCACTGAGTGGGTCTGTGTGGGTGGGCGTGTGTGAATGTGTGGGGAGGTGAACACCAAGGAGCTGGAAATGCTCCAAGATATCACCACAGCATTATTGCCACTTACATAACCGAGCACGTCTCTTTCTTTCTTTCCTTATTTCCTCTCTTTCTTACAAAATTAGATTTGTTCTTCCTCCATCTTTCCTTTGCTCCGCTCTCTCCTCGCCCTCTGACAGGAAGTTTATCTCCAGCATGTCGAACAAGCTGTGAACACAAGGGCCGAACGACGCTTCATACTTGAGTGTCACACCATGATGCAACAAATGCCAAGGCAGCAAGAGCTCTGACAGTTGCTCTGTGGTTTTGAGAATTGCATTAGTCTACACAGGCAAAGGGAGCGCAGCTATGAAGAAGCCGCCTCACAGAGCACTGCCGAAATCAACCACATCCTTTGTCAAGGTTGCAAACAAAAGGTGGAATAAGGAAAACAGGTCTACGTGACAAGCTCACGTGACTCTGATGCCTTGATGCCTTGCAAACAGCCCTCGGCTGCTGTTTGCTGTTGACACTGCACACTGTCCATAAATGGAATGTGCAATATACTAGTTTTTCTATACCTGCAAGCAACACTACTGATAACTTCCGTAACAGTGATATTCTAAAGCCGAGTTAACATTTCTGTGCAGTTTCCAAAGCAAAACTGGTACCAGACACAGAATAATCCCTTTAGCATATCAAACAAATCATCTATTTGACTGGCTTTTGATTCAATTTCTATGTAAATCACTAAATCTGAAAGGACACAGACCGGCGCATATGGGAAGAATAAAAAAAGTTTGGACTTATAAACTTTTAGGACCCCACAGATTGCTTTAAGGTCTGCCAACATGGGCATGTTTGAGATCTGTTAGCTCAGAGCAGATGATGGGTGAGCTGGGCAATTTGAACCCTGTGCGTGTGTGTGTGCGTGTGTCTTCCCTCCATGTCAGTTTTTTTTTTGACTGTTAACCGAGGCCTCACAAACACACAGTTGTGGCCATCCATAGCCGCATAACTTCCTGTCGCAGAAAATAACAACCAATAATAAGGGAGCAGGAAGAAGGAAATTGGTGCAAAGGGAGCAGTGCCTGATTATGCCTCAGGAAATGGGTGTGCTCAAGTTCATCTTCATAACAGCCAGTGGCCAGCGCTTGGATAAGTGGTTTACTTTAAAGACAGATCAACCATGCGACAGCGCAGTATACGGTGGTGTGATATCTAGTTGGTCAGTCAGTGATGTGCAACACAACTGATGGTCTCTGGAACTGGTTGGAAATTTAAACGGCTTCAAATATGACCAATATTTCTGCAACATTTTGCATTGGGCTGTACACAAATAAGATTCAACTAACATGCAATGCAAAAGGTTTATTGAGAACTAATAAGAGTGTGACCTCTGTGACTGAAGATTATTTTCATAATGAGTTTATCTACTGATAATTGATCAATCATTTACTCATTTAATTGTCAAAAACATCATCAAATATCCCAAAAGCCAAAAGCGACATCTCATCTTGTTTTTTTCCAACCTCAAAGGTGCAGTATATTATTTTTTTGTTGACTGATATATTGTTTCAGAACTGCTCCAATCAAAATAGCATTTGCAAGCTGCAGACTATGCAAACTGTGTAGGAAATTTGCATGCTAGTCTAGTAGCAGCCGGTCGTGTGTTTGTGACGTGTCCACGTTCTGTTATCACATGACAGATCATCGTTTTACAAGTGAGTGAATGGAGTTTATCTGAGGAGCAAATCATTCATTCAGCATAAAGTTTCTCCACAGACTGGATTTGCACAGACATGAATGCACACGGCACAATAACAGAAGTCCCATTCGACTCGTGAGCTGGTTCATCCTGATTCATGTCATGTGACACAGGCGCCACGCTACTGTATTATCTTTCAATAAGATGATGTGAGCTGTGAAGCATGTAAACAGTCTGAGCCACAATGGCCACTTATGCAAGTCATGACTTCACACCCCTGCACCCTGACCAAGTGCACACTATTCCTCAGTCTCATTGACTCACACAGACCCCAAACACACACACACGCACACACGCACACACACACACACGCATGCATACAGTCAGCACTGTCAAACGTGTCACCCTTGTAACCACCAACCAAGACAGGGCTGACACAAAGGGAAGCATGCAGCGGGTGGTGCTAAGTGGTATGACAGTGGGGGAGAGAGGGAGGGGAGAGATGAGCGCGATTATGCTAAAATTAGCGCTCTATGAGAAAGTGACAGATGACCTCATGCTGGCTTTCACCTCGCCCTGCCACAGGAATCAGATCGTCTGGCAAAGTCCTACTTTGTCTCCTACTTTGTCTCCTTCCTCTTCCTCTTTTTACGTATTGCGATTATTTTTCCTGCTCTTTTATCTTCTGCCAAAAAAATATCCATATTTCTCTCTTTGTTGGACCTCAGACAAACGGACTTTGGCTCAAAATGTGCAACTGTCCATCCGGCACTTTCTCTGATGTGAAGATCAGACAGAAAAAATAAAGATCAACAATAAAAATAACTTTTATTTTGGAGGGTCAGTTTATTGTGTAAAGAAGTACTGATATTATTTCTTTCTTTTCCTCTCTTCTCAATGCAAAACCTGTTGCATCAGTCACTGTACACACTGACCTTCTCCTGACTCCAGCACTACATATGCACGCAGACAAATACACACAAGACTACATGTCTACACACAAGACCCCACCACCTCCCTGAGTAAAGTTCATTTCTGAAGGGAGAGGCGCCATAAAAGTCTCACAATGCGGCAGGTATTTTCTTGGGCCAAGACGCCTGGGGAAAGGCCAAAGCTCTGCCAAAGCCCTGCCTTATTCAGCTCCCATTTCACTGCTCCTGTCTGTATTATGTGCCACTCATCCATGTCCCTTGAGGCAGAGGAAAGGTTCAATCCTCCTTGTTAAGGTGCAGGAATAGCAGCAGCAGCAGCAGCAGCAGCAGCAGCAGCAGCAGCAGCAGCAGCAGCAGCAGCGTGCAGAGCGTGTGTGTGAGACTATCCACAAGCGGGTGAAGAAAAGAGAGACAGCAGTTCTATAGGTTTGTGATGGTGACATCAGAAGACATTAATTGCAGAAGTAACGGAGGCAAAGTGTGTGTGTGTGTGTGTGTGTGTGTGTGTTTCATGTTAACATGAAGAGCAATCGCTGACTAAGTGAGGCTGACAGAGTGCCTTAGAAGAAATGGATGGATGGGAAGAGGAGAGGAGTAGGAGTGAAGAAGTGTAAGGAGAGAGTGGTGCCCATCCGTAGCTTTGGGGAGTTTCAGGAGCCATGGAAAGTAATACAAAAAGTCCTGAAGCTGCATTTAACACACACAAACACAATGCGGTCCAGCATAAAGTGTTGTCTTTTATTTTACTTCTCCAGTACACATCTCGTGCCTGAAAACTAAACTCTATCAGCTGAGCCTGAGCTCCTTCAGTCCCTGCAGAAAATGCGATGAATCGCCACATTTTCTTTTTTTTTCATCCAGGTCTTATCAGGCTCTGAATGGACATCTTGTTTACCTAAGAATGCCTGAGCTTTAGTCAAATTTGTGCCGTGGCTCAAGATGCTGCCTCGAGCGCTCACTTAGCGGCAGAGGAGATGTTTGACTAATATGCTGTGTGATAGCTATAATGAGTTCAGGGGTGGACGTTGCATATAATAAGCACAGATTTATTTGACACGCTGGAATAATTACACACTGCGAGGGGCATTGAAGGAGCAGGATTTAACAGTGAAGTGAAGTTTGCTTCTTCGTCACTGGTTTTGTTTAGCTGTATCTTTGCCTCCAAACTAGCAGCAGTGCTCCCTTCTTTATCTTCTCAATCTTTGTCTTGACAAGAATCTTGTCTGACTGAATTTTCTGGCTGCTGACAGGAATCCTTTCTGTCCTTCTTTCCTTTCTACATTTGTGTATTTCATTTTCTTAACTCCACATATATGGAATTTCGGACAGAATAAGTATTTCTAATGTAATAAATACTTTTGCCCAAGTCTGTAATAGCCTGAAGTTAAGCCTGGGGTACGCTTGAGACAAACTAGTTTGTGCCACATTTGAAGGCAAAAATGTTTGCAGTGCTTCTCGGTACGTCCACTTCTCGGGTCAGAGATTTCAGAAGCTGCCGCTGGTGTTAAGCCCAGAGAGTGAATGGAAGCAAAAGACAGCTGTCAACCAACAGCAGTGCTTATCTCACTGACCTGCGGGTCACACTGAGAGTTAACAAATTTCCACACTGATGATCCGCTCGAATGATCGGGATAGAAAGTCTGCTGTGTGTACAGAAAGCTATCTAGTCCATCTCAAAGACATAACTACTGGGCACTAACAAGCTATAATGTAGAGAGATGCATGGAATAAAAATAAATTAAATGATTTGAAATGATTAAATTCTTCTTTATGGTAACAGCTCTACTCTGATGAGACACTTGACATCAATATGTGCAATCAGATGCAATACACTGGTGCAGGTATATATATTTTGCAAATTTATGATATTTCCTGTACACCCTGTTGCTTCCTGTTGCAGCAATGATGTTGCTACCTGCAGGATTTCCCCCAGGCCTTTCCACTGCCAGGTGTCATTAAACATGCATTTGTTTGCGAGAGCAGGAAGAGGGATAAACAGCACTTGATGTCAAATAAATACCGCGACATAGTTTGCTGATGTTTAATGCAAACTGAAATCTTCCTCTTCTGTGCTGTAAAGCAACACTGCTTCTCTTTCACCTTCTCTACAACACATATGAGACTGTCTCTGATGTAGAGTATTTTGAATATGATCCATGTATCTTTTATTTCATTATGATAAAGATTATAAACGAATTATACCACAGCCGATGAAAATTCTGGATTCTGACTGGTCGGTAGGTGTAGATTAACTGGTCAGTTTAACTGGACGCAGATGACATAGGTGTTGTTTTTTCTAAATTATTGTACCAGTATTAAACTGAAGGTAAAGACAGCTGAGCCTCAGCTCAACAGCTTGGAGCTAAGGTTATTTGTGTAGCCACCAAAAACAAGTGGAAAAAACCTTGTAGGGTATTATCCATAAATATCACCAAATAAAGCAGTGATGGTGAATCCCAGCTAATCCCACAACCCCAGTAACATTCACCTGCTATCTACTACATGTCTATATTAACAATATCAGATCTATTTTAGTGAAAGCCACAAGCTTAACTGTGGTGGTTAGAGGGTCAATCCTTTGACCATAGTGAAGCTTGTGACACCTCAAACAAAGCTTGTGGCCTAAATGAAAAAAAGATATGTAAAGTGTGACAAGCCTGTCAACAGAGAAAGGGAGCAAATGAAGGAAGGAGAACAGGGAAGCAAAACAAGGCCCCTTAGGTGCAATGCTACACTGAAATAACAGTGACAATGAATGGGAAAGCTGGGAGAGTCCCAGATGAGATCATATTTGGTGCAGACATGACAACAGGGAGGGCAGATGAGATTTCAGTGGCCACAAGCTGCTGAGAATTGAGAGTAAAAACGTTCACAGTGCGCATCGCTTTCTCTCAATTTTCCCTGCAAGCTCTTTGAATTTCACTCACGACGCGTCACTGTTTTTCCCCGCTGTGAATGAT
Organism: Trachinotus anak; assembly: GCF_046630095.1. Lineage (NCBI taxonomy): Eukaryota > Metazoa > Chordata > Actinopteri > Carangiformes > Carangidae > Trachinotus > Trachinotus anak. The sequence continues at coordinate 2,187,337 of NW_027273870.1, read as the reverse complement.
CGACAGTAAAACAGTGATTACCAGCCTCATCTGTTTGTCATTCACTGCAGTGCTATGGCACAGCAAAGCCTTATCCTGAGGCCTGAGACTGATCAGATGATTACGGTGATCCAAAACTAAAAAGAAATGAGTCACATAACTGTGGTACGAATTATATGAAACTTTAAAAAGACCTGAGGCCAGTAGAGAAACCTTGAAGCTCTGTGGAGTTGGTTTCGATTGTGTTTTTCTTCTTTTTCTTTCTCATTCTTCTTCTGTATTTTCTTTTTTTTTCTTCTTCTATTTGAATTCTCTTCTATCATCAGGAGATCATCAGGGGACAAAATCCTCACAAGATGTCTGACTGCCTTAAAGATAAGTGAGTTAAGAGCCGAAGGAACAAGCAGTGGGCTGTGATTTTTCACAGACCAATGGCCCCAGAAAATAAAATTATGAGGGTTATTAATAGGACACGACTCTGAACCATGTGTGCGAGAAAAGCAGAACAGGGCAGGTTGGGAAAAAAGAGCAAAATGGTTGAGTAAATAGAGTGATGGATACTGGGCACATTATTTGACAGGTAGGTGAAGCATGAATAAAATCCCAACAACGGTGAGCAAAGACGATCATAAAATCTAAATAAAGACAGATCTGCTGGCAGTTTGTAAAATGTCCTCATCATTACACTTGGCTGATGATTGGATCAGTTTAGAAGTTTGCCTGAACCCAAACTCCAGGCCTACAACACAGCAGAAAAGCTTAAAGATGCCATTTGACTGGCGCTTTTTCGTCATGAGAGCGCTGACATCCAGAGCTGTAGGAAAACCGCACGGACAATTTCCAAGGAATACAACTGAAAAGATGCTGATCCAAAATCACAATGAGAGGGGAGACAGAAAAATAAAAACATATCCCTTTTGTGGGAATCAAGTTTCAGTTGGACTACCGGAAACCTGTAGTAGATCGGGCTGAAGCTGGAACATGGATGTCTGAACCAAATCTAATATCCATCCAACAGCTGCTGGGATACTTCACTCAAAACCAAAACTATGAACCTTATGGTGGCGCCAGACAAATAAATCAGGGGACCCAAAGTCAGCAGAGTTCATTGTCTGCAAATGGTGACGAACCAACCAATCAAACCATAACAGTATTAAATAAACAGCAGGGAAATCCCAAAGAGGATCAGTTAACTAAAACAACTTAATACAACATCAATTAAAAAATAGACCTATTAGAGAGAAGCTACTTCTTAAACCAGACAAAATTTCATGTAAACAAAGCAGTTTCTGAAGCCAAGGGTGCCACACTGCCCTGAAGTAGATTTAGTTGCTGTCTTTCAGTGGAATCCACCACCTCTGGTCAGCTGCAAAACGAGAAAGATGTTTGGTGTGTAATGTCATAGTCAGGGTGTTTTAAGGTAAAAGCTTCGTTCGATTGTCTCGTGGGTGAAACAAGAGAGGATTTCATTAGCGTGGTTTGATTACAAGTGCCATCTCATGCACTGGATATTATTACAATCCCCCACTGAATCTACTGATCAAGTTAAACGAGGGGAAGACACAGCACTGCACCGCAACCCAGTATTCACAGGGTGCATGTGTGTGATGCAGAGGCACCTTGAGCATGTGCCAACTTGCTCCGTGCACTGGTAGCAGGGACACAATAAAAACTGAGCCGTATTATACAGTGAGAAAATAAGAGCAAGCAAGAGCAACAGTTTAAAATAGAGTTATTATCTGAGTTAAGCACTCGTGGAACATTTCAGGTAAAACTTTTAACGCTGTGTAACAATTACGTTGGTGTCTGGTACGCTAACAAACTCCAGATGAGTCTTCCTGGCGTACCCTTCCTCTCCAACAATAACTTTGCTCAGGTCACAACAATGTACTCCATCAGATTTAATCCCCAAAAGTGCGGATTAAACACAGGGATTATACAGTCACACGGACAGTCGGTAAAAAACAGAGATGGCAAGAAGCTGTTAGCTTAGCTAAAAGACACACAGGGCCCACTTTTTTGGAGGAACCCAAGAGTGCAGAATACACACACACACACACACACACACACACACACACACACAAGTCAGACGTTTTCTATCCGGAGTTATGGCCTCTCATGGCTGAATAAACAGCTCTAACACCTTTTTCCCCTCACAGCGTACATCCACAATGACTCATTCCTAAAGGGCAACTATCAAGTGCTGACTCACAGTGTGGACAACAACAAGCGTTCTTGTCTCACCCATAAACAGAAGCTAATGCTTTATGATTCAGGGTCATCCGACGGGTTCCAGAGGTGAAACAGTGATCCATCTTCTCCGAGAGGGAGTTAAAAAAAAAAACAGTTAAAGTGAAAGATAAATCCTATGGAATCATAAGAAATCACTGCCAAGATAAATGTTTTATTTGCCATGATTACACAAAATACCTTCACTGGAATCATTTTTCCATTGTGTTTTTAAGTTTTGTGCCACGTCAACAGGACAAGGAGATCACATCAGTCTAGACCTAGACCTTTCGGACATCGAGAATATTTCCCTCAACAGATGAACTCTTTTGTGTTGGACTAGTTTCCTGTTGGTGGTTTGAAATTTGTACTCATTCCAAAAAAGACTTCACCACTGTTTCCTTTTGAGGGCACAGAGACACATTCTGGGGCATTTTAATGGATGCTGGACTCATCCACAGTTAATAAATGTTCGGACAAACTTCAGGGTCGGTCTGGGTGAACGGTTGCATCGAGGATGGTGATGCTGCTGTTTGGAAGAAACGTCTGCAGTGGTGGTTGGTGTGGAAGTGACATGCAGACTAACTATCTAACTACAGTGTGACACAGTGTCAACTCCCCTTTGTTTCACACAGTTTCAGCAGCCATCATCATCTTCATCATCACCTTTTTTCCATTCTCCTGACATCCTATAAGTTTTTAATGGATTGCTGTTGACAGACTCTTTGCACTGTCGCCTCACAGTGAGAAGGTTCTGGGTTTAAACCCAGGGTATGGGGGCTTTTTGTGTGGAGCTTGCGTGGGTTCCCCCCGGGTACTCTGGCTTCCTCTCACAATCCAAAGACATGCACGTTAGGTTAATTGGTGACTCTCTTGCCAGGGTTGGTGTGAATGTGAGTGTGAATGGTTGTTTGTCCAGGATTGACCCTGCCCTCACCTAATGTCAGCTGGGATTGGCTGCAGCCCCCCTGTGACCTTATGAGGATAAGCGGTATATGAATGTTGACAGACAATTTCTGTCTTAGCCAACCATGTTTTGTGAACCACCAAAAAAAAAAACAACTAAAAGAACAAAGAGGTTTTAAGTTGAATTCATTGAATTAGTTGAACCCCTCCAGTTCGTTGAAAAGTCGGGACAGAACATGGAGAGAACATGATTATTTTTGCCATTTACCTCTAAAATCCTTTCTGCACTTTCACAGATGCCAGAGTAGCATTAGAGATGAGCTGCATGTTGATACTGTTTTAACAGCTGGGTCACTTTTTGACCCCAACAAACGCCACATTTCTGTCGAGAAAAACCATTGTTGATTTATGTTTACATTACTACACAAGCTTAAAGTCACTTACGTCTCATTTTGTCTTTGTTCAAGTGGATTATAAAGCACTTTGCAATCTGTGGCAGGATTAACTAGGCATTTAGATTATCTATTAAAGGAACAAAGAGAACATTTTGGAAAAGGATTGAAAAATGCTTTTCTACAGAGTGTGGCAGGATTAACAATTTCAACACAATAAAAAGGTGCAAGGAGAAGTATGTCACATTCTTATGTTGTTTCACTTAATTATTAAGATTTTTTGTTCATCAGTTTTGCAGGTTTCCTCCATCTGTGTCAGATCAAAGGCAAAGATGTCAAGTAAGCGTTAACTCCGACTGGATGAAAATCCCTCAGTGCCCCATTAAGGCTTCATGATTTCTGCTCTAGATGTGTAAATCATTAACTTGCGTATTACTCATTAACTGTACCATTGTTCTATGTGCCTTCAAATTTGTCAGCAGTGTGAAAACTTAATACTTAGGTGAAACTTACAAAAGCAACGGAGGTGTTCAGGAAGGTTTCCAAGACAAAAAGCAAAGGATGAACACTTCTGTCATGTTTTCGATCAAGCAAAGGTTCCCCAACTGTCAGAGTTTAGAAATGTTATCAGCTCTGCATGTGCTTCAGTTTGCACTTTGAAAATGTCAGTAAATGCATCCTGTGATTTAGTAATTAACTGTCAACCCCCGACAAACTATGAAAGAAATGCTACATCACAGTTTCTTCAGGCTGTGAAACTTCAAGGTAGAAGGTTCATTGTTTTTCAGTGAGTGCAAAGTCTGTTCAGCCCTTGGATCTTTGGATCAATGGAAACATTTTTTTTCTGCAGTATTACTTGTTCAAATTCAACTTTTATTCTGAGTATGTCAAACATTCTGCCACTAATCACACAGATATTGTCTGTGGTTTGAGCTGCCAGAGAGCCTCAACCCACCAGCTGCTCCTTCCATTTAAAGTCTGCAGCTTATTGGCAGTTCATCAATGCTACCACCAATATGTGCATTGATCCCTCACTGGATAAACTGAAGAAGTGATCAATCTCAGCATTTCAGTTAACAATCTAGTTTCTCCGCCTGTGACATTCAAGCTTGGTATTTTCCATCTTGGGTCGGTTAACAGCATGGCCCACATCAAATTGGGTAAATACCACTTGTGAAAAACCACTCACATATTTTCATGTCCACACACGGAGAGGCTGACTTTGTGTAACAGACCCAGCAGATTCGAGTCCTGGAGCCACTCGATTGTGAGGACTTAGTAGAGTCTCTGACACATTATACGTCCAAAGAACCCAAAGTTAATACAATATTGTTTCATTCCGACAGCCAAACACTGCTACAATTTCACGCCTCGAGAGCATGTATGGATCAGGAAGTATTTTCTGTAGCCACAAGAGCCAGTAATAAGAGACAGCAGGTACAAGGCATCCCTTTTCTTTCAGATACTGATGACAAAAAGGTTAACATGACACTGGGGAACACAGGGGGGATAATCAGATCGTGTGTTGGCTGCCTTTTCACTGACAACCCAGAGAGCCACTGAGTAAATCAATAGTTAGTGTTGAACGCTGCTACTGCGGCAACAGCCCCAACAGATAGAGATACAAGTGTGTGCGCTTTTGTATGTGCGTTAGTAGTCACACACATCTCCTATTGTGTGAAGACACTAGATCATGTTCAAAAGGCAAACAAGGAGCTCTCAGATCCTAAAAACTGACCGGAAGTACCACAAATGAGGCCTTCGTTGTTTTTCTATCACCCTTTGTTTGTGCTCTGTAAAATGGCTTTAATTTAAGAGTCATCACAAGGTACAACCTGCCAGAGGGATTTATGCAATTTAACATGACCCATGGTGTTACTTTTTATTTTATTAGTTGGGTGTATGTCATTTGACAATAGCTGGAAGGCTGGCAATTTACGCACCCACAGAGGACCACTTCCAAAACAATCGATTTCATTTCCATTGCTCTACAATGTGAGTCAAATGTATTGAATTCAAAATTCCTGTTTTCACATTCTTGACATTTCCACCGTAGAAAAGCATTTCTGTTGTAATCAGAGGGATCTTTGTGTGACTAAGGTCAAAAAACATCTCACCCGTTCACCAGCCTGTGTAATCATCATGAAGTGAGAGTCCCACATCTGGAAAGGCAACTCAGTCCTTCCCATTTCCCCTGCCTTTTGTTCCTCGTACAAACCCTTCCAGAGCTCTTCCATTAGATAATACCATTATCACAACAAAACTCGGGGCAATTAAATGCAGATTACGCTGTAATTCAGAGCCTGGTGCATTAGTCTGTGCTCCATCATGGAGCTATCTAATACACCTCTAATGCAGTCAGACAGTAATACCTCTCTCTAATCCTTGGTAATGTTCAGTGCTGCACCTCCCCATGGATTAACCAAACCCTCTCGGTTTTAAAAGCATTCTGATCCGTACCCAAAGTGGCGTGCACCTCTGGAAGGTACACCCTTTATCAAGTTGAATCCATGTATTTTTACCAGTGTGCATTATTCCCTCAGTAATAGCCGGCAAGGGGTAAATTCAGGCCAGTCAGAGTTAAAACAGTTCATTCTTCCATTTCTGAATGCTACTGATGTTCGCTGATCTGCAAGTGAAATGAGAACATTTTTTTCTGTAGAAAATAGCTGTTCTCATCAATGAAATTACAGTGACGTGGATGTGGAAATGGAAACTTCACAACATATTTTCACACATCTGCTGTGGCCTTTTACCTCCCACAAACTCCTTCTCTTGTTCAGAAAGAATAAACATCATCACAGACATAGAGACACAAAGGGGAGCTCAAGACCACAGACATGGGGAAGGGAAAGTAGAAGTGAGTTTCAGTGGTCAGGGACACAACAGAGATTGAAAATACAGTTACGAATGGGAGCGGGACAATAGGACAAACTGAATCACTGTATATCTGGTTTTATATAACCTGTCCTTGTCCAGAAGACTTGTCATGACATCTTCCTTCAAAGACATAAATGTTGTACAGTGCTATTTAGATTGAATGAAGACAGAATTAATACAGAGATTATTTTGATTTCACAGCAGAATATTTCGGGCCGTAATGTCTTTAATGTTAATGTTAATGTTAACATAAGCTTCCAGATAAAGTTCCAGTTTTAAAAAGCTCTAGAAGACACTATTCCTCCAGGATTATACAATGCACCACCTTCTGCAACTGGCCAAATAATGCTCCAGTGTTAAGAAGAGGAATAGTAACAGTACTGAGTATTATCATCATATCATATGTAAGATATGCTCAAACTATTGTATGTAATTGTCAGTTGAACTAACTTTACATTGTCCGCAGCTTTGTGTTGCTGTATTCTGGTGGTGAGGTAATAACTGGCCTTTCCTATTTTCCTGGATGTTTTCCCAGACGGGTCCCAAATAAAATTAAAGCACGAATCTGTTGCTTTTACTTTACACCGGGGAATCGTTTGGTGTTTAAAATGTTTGGTTATAATGACATAAAAGCAGGGCGTCAGAACATAGAGCACTTACACAGGCAGTGCCAGCTGCAGTGTATAGTCTGGGGCAGGGAAACTGTTCACCCCCACAACATCACAAAGCGTCTGTGAGGACACGTCACAACCATAATGACGACGGTCGAGAGCCTGAGAAATTCAATTGTTCGCTCAGCCGGAAGCATTAGCAGGAGCCTTGTTATGATCTCCACGCTCGTGTTACCTCTGAATCACAGAGCTCTATACGTGCTCCGTATAAACACAATGACAGAGAGATAAACATACAGACAGGGAAAAGTCTGCCAGCTGTAAATAAAGGGCTTAACAGTCATTAGCTGAAAGAGAAAACAGAGTTGCCATCCTCATCTTACCAGCTGCCCATAGGGGCTTAGAGCGGAGGCACAGAAAGGTACCTGGTCTGCATCAGCTCCAACACAAAGCATGGCTGAAGCATTGGGTGATCTGGAAACAACAGCTGTTTGTTCCACTGCGTAAGTGTTATTGACTTATAATTATTGGAGTTCTCCAACAAAGCTGCAATTTAATATCTACACCACATCGCTTCATGAATTCATTCATGAATTCCTGTGGATCATCATTGAGTTACTGTAGGGCTACAAGGTGTCAGCCTGAGAACCTGACATGTTAGAAAGAAAGAAAGAAAGAAAGCAAGAAAGAAAGAAAGAAAGAAAGAAAGAAAGCCTTCCTCTAAAATACAGTAATCACTTCCTGAGCTAAAAATACGTCTCAATTGGCTTTCTCTCTGTCAGTGTGGAGCATGGATTCTCTTCAAATGCAACATTTTTGGCCTGAAAGCGAAACTGAAAGTTTCCCGATTCTTTTTTTAAGCGCAGGTGGGAAGGGGTTCAGTGTGCTAAGTGAAACTCACCCAGACCTCACTGCTGCTTTCATGCAAATTTCCATTTCACTGTGTCCAAGGCATGAGAATGATGGAATGAGCTTGTTATTTCGCCCTCAGAATGGTTAAGTAATACTTCCATCACAAAGTACGAGACAGGAGAATATCACCAGTGTGCTGTCCATCTCTCAACTGTGAACACACACATATATGTCTCCTGTAGAGCATTGTTTCTTATGCAGAATGCAAATTCAAATGTGTATTGTTACATGCCACTTTTCCAGGATGTCCTCCTGTACGGTACACAATAATGCGTGTTGTTCAGTGTTTCTTACGCACATACGTGAGATTAAATGAAATGAAACCACGTCAGAAGCAAAGAAAAAATAGAAAATAAACAAAAAAAAATGTATGACAAAAAGAGGGGAAGTAGAAAGCACAAGAAAAGTGAAATAATAAAACAATTACAAACCAGGCCATATGCTCACAGCTCTCAGGGAGCAGATGTTGACATACAGGCTTAAAACCAATCTGCATGTACGCGTGTGTTTATGTGTGTCAGTCTTTGTACATCTCTTTGCATTTGTTTTTGTAAACTGGAGCAAACTAATACAGCAGAATGGAACAACATACTGTGCATTTGATCACACAGGCTTAGCAGCTCACATGCAGCTGTGACTACTGCTGATAGAAAGTTATCCTCATCAGGATTATTCACTACTCTGTAATCCACCTTCACTGCAACGCATGGCAGCGATCTTGCACTTTTGCTGTGGTGCAGTGCAGTGACGGGGGGGGGGCTGGGCTGGTTGTCGGTTGATCTACAGGAGAGAAACATAAAAAGGCTAGTGTCTGTCAATCAAGAGAAACACCTGATATAAAGAGGAAGGCACTCGGGAAAAGATCTATTTCCCAGTTTCATCTCATTCACAAATTCCCCAAGGATGTGACAAAAGAAGCTGGTATAGGAATTTGTTTGGGTCGCTGCCTCCTCCTTGTCAATTGTAGTAGCTGATTATTGCAAAAAGCTCCAGAGACACCAGCTTACACAAGTTCTTCTTTCGAAAGCTCAGAAAAGCAACCATAAAAAAAGAGGCAAGAACGGACAACAGAAACATTTCAACAGGTTTTCAGACTGTGTTGAGGGTGAAAAATCCATTACCACTCCACAACTGTGCAGCTGCCAGGATCAAATTTCAAAGACATGAGAAGCAGGAGGGAAGAGAGCAGAGGCAGTGGGGAGTCATGTGATCCAATTTGGCTTCACCATATTAAGGGGAAAAGTATGGGAGGCTGTACGCCCATTCACTCCTCAGATATGCACACCAGCTTGCTCATACATGAACAATTCACCCCACCCATCGATTGAATATACAGGAAACCCTTTATTTGATATGAACTAATTCAGTTTTTGTCTCAGCCTTTGCTCCTTCTGTTTTCCACACCCACACTCCACCACAATGCTGCTTCTTATTTTCTGCAGCAGAAGAGGGAATCCCCCGCTTCAATTTTCCTCATGTCGTTATGTGAAGCCTGACTTTTAACGCTGATGAGATAGATGCCATTAATTAAGAGGTCAATTCTAATCAACTTGCAGCTGTGGAGCCACGACGATATGGAAGAGAAACACCGATCGATGGATCCTGAGAGCGCCTGGTGCTGAGACGCTGACCTCTGGGGATCTCTGAAGATCACCAGCCACTGATGTGAAACAGCAAGCTAAAACTGAAGGTTTTATTTAACTGCAGAGGCCAACATGAGGTCTGCAATAAATGGCAAGGCAGACAATCCAGCTTAAGGACACAGCAGCCAGCCCAGAGGCCCACTTTGCATAGAGACAGATGTGGGATTTGTGACTTGTCGATGTTACAGCATCGATTCAGAGGTGCAGGGAAGGATTGTTACCTGCTGCTCACATCCAGCCCAAAAGTTAATCCCAGTGAGCGGGCACACTTCCTACGAGCAAATGGCAGAACAACAGGTGGTTCCATTCACAAAAAAAAACAAAAACAGGATGAATGAGCGTTTCAATCAAGTAAAAGCTGCCATTCGTTAAGCTCACATTAAGCACCTATGATACCATCCTGCCCCTCAAAACATTACCATCAACATTACCATTAACATTGAAACCATAACCATGGCTTTAATCATCTAAATGGATGATTTTAAAAACCATTATGACTGCTGCACAGGTCAGTTTAATGGGTCAAATCCAGCCCAACTACCACAAATTGGTGCATCCTGAGAGGACATTGCATCTGCAGGGACAATGTGTCCTAACGTTGGCTTTATCTTGGTAACACGTCCATTCTGTTGTTTCCACGTGCCCACAGCACGCCTCATCTCCTTCAGATTGTGTTATGTTCCAACACTTCCCTGCAAGCCTTTCAGCAACACCCAAACAACTCGGCAAGGCTGCTGCGTGTGTGTAGGTAGAGCAGGCAACATACAGTAAAACACGACAGTACAAGTCCCGCCCCTTACTGGAAATGCAAAATGGTTTGTGGCTGTGTTGCATGAAGTGACACATGCTGTCGGTGCAGAAACAGTATCTCAGCATCTACTATAATGGTTTGTTTTTTTTACATGTATTGTTGCAAAATCCAGTTGCAACACAGCAAGTCATAAAGTAAACCAATTCTATATTAGTCCTGGGAAACACTCATGTCTTACTGATAATAAACAGAGTCACATGTTTTATGGCTGTTTTACGGTCGTCACATGCTTTATGGTTGTCTATTACTAAAGACATGCTGGAACAAAAAGCTGAAAATAATTTTCCATAATAAATATGACACATTTGTATTCAAGCCCTGTCAAACTAACTCGGTCACAATAAATATCAACTGTAACCATTCTCAGCAAGCCAAAAGGGGAAACACTATGAGCTGAGACTCGGAGAGTTTGGCTCAACATGCTGGATGTGCTCGCTCTAAACCTGAGTCCTTTATGGCCGAGCTGCCACACGCTTCCTCCTGCAGCAGCTCAAAATCCCAGAGCAAACACAGAGCAGATGCCACGACACAAAGCTGCTGGCAGGGGCCTTCTCTTTTACACCTGACTCTACATGGATACACTGTCCACACAAAGTGTTCCAAATGCGTCAGTACAGACAAACACGCATTCATACATGATCCTGCTTTACAAGACCGAGCATGGAAAAACAAAGGACTGAGTTTCATACACACATTTAGGAAAATTAGGGATCTGCCTAAAACAAGAGTAGAGTAATGTTGATGCTACAGTAAGAGAGTGCAGCATTGTCACGAACTGTACTGCTGCATTCTGGTTTACAAGAAATGTCACACTAATCCAATAGAGGCTGATGAATGATCCTCCACATGGTTTATATCAGTAAAACAGAAAACAGCTGTTTGTGTCAACTCTGGTTGTGTTGAAGTCGGTTCAGCTTCAATTTTCAATCACTTAAAAACAGTGAAATCCACAGTGTTATTGGCACTGGTACTCATGTCAACAGAATTGTATGAATGAGTGCATGAATTCTTATTAGAGAACACTACATTCTGAATACTTGCACATGAAGGGTTGGAGACATTGAGACAAAAAAAAAAATTCTCCAATATCCAATAATGTTCTTGTGTAGAACTGCAAAGCCTGTAATTTAAAAAAAGAAATTATTGAACAAAAACAATCTTTCCTCTTTGTTGTTCCTGTATCTGTGAACAACAGAGGAGGTAAGAATTGAAAAAGTTCTCAACTTTACAAATTCAGTCAGATTTAAACATGGTAAAACCTGAAGTTTGTAGTGAGAACAGATGTATGTATTCCTCTGTGGAGCACACTACTTCCTACATTTTGGCCCACAGCAGGAGAAGGATCGAACTCACACACTGAATGCCCCTTGAAATAAACGGGCAATCCGAGGTAGTTTCATGGACGTCATCCCACCTGGGACTGCTCAGTCAGTCCCCTTCCTGCACTCAAATCCCCTCATCAAACTGTGAAACAGATTTGGGCTACATCATGACAGCATGCAATCAGGAACTGAACGGGGCTCTATTATCTCATGACATGCAGGTGTCAGCGGATGTATTCCCCCCCATGCAGGAGCCGTCCTGTGCCAAGAGACAAGCAGATTTGCATCAACGTGTCGTCCGGGTCTCCATGGAAGCCCAGAAGGTAATCTAATACAGACTCAGAGGCACAGAGAGAAGCGGCGCAGCGAGAGAGCAACAAACGTCACAACGGCATCTAAAATATTGACATATTTGACTGAAGATGAGCGCTCAGTCACATACATTTCAAAGCATTATTTATAATGAACGCTCATTCTGTACACACTGGGATTCACTTATTCTAACACGCTCCCTCTCGGCTGACAAATATGATAAACAGCAGCATTAAACACCAGCTTATATTGTGGCAAACACATTAGAACTACTGGGGCACATTTTGAACACAACACGACATTTTCAGCAATTGCATGGTGGGAATTCAGGTGATAAATAATGCAGAGCTCTATGATGGATTAGTCTAATCGTAATGCAGCTGGTCTGAATTGATTGTCGAGAAACAGGAAGAGAGACGAGAGACTTTCAGGGAAGTCCAAAATGGCCATACAGTTTACTTCTGATCGGGACCGAGCTGCCAGCCAGAACCTCCAGTTCACATTTGAAAGTTATCTTCAAGGCTTCATTCAGCTGTGGCTCAATGATAAAACGTGCCTACTCAGGAATATATGTACTGCAGCAGTCTCAGACTTTTGGATGCCACTGTGTGTCTGTTTCAAAGCATCACGGCTGACAGTGAATAAATATAAACTAGTTGACCACAACAACTCGAACATTGTTAGCCAAAGGCCTTAACATGTATTTGTGTTTTGATTCACACTTTTGCAAAACATACAATCCTCTGGTACAAATTCAGGCTCATAAAAAAAATAAATAAATAAAAAATCAAAATCAATAACGCTGCCAGTCTGAAGTACCCAGCGTTCCCAAGACAGCACAGTCATCCAAACAGTGCACAGAGATTAAACTAAATTATCTGTATCTTTTTGTCGTTGATGGCAGAGTATTGTCAGAGGATATGACGGTAATGGCTAAAACTGATTAAATGGTTAAATGATGTTATGCCGTCTCTCTTTTTTGGAAGAATGGTGCTGCACCCCCCCCACTAGTGTCAATCAAGGCCCACTGAAGCTCTTCTTCAGGCTTGAAGTGGCCTGACACCTTAATAAAGGACATATAAGAAACACAGAACACTGTTTAAAACCACTTTAGATTGATATATTAGTTGTAAGCTAATGCTGCTATTTCTCAGGGCAGGTTATTACGGTCCACTGACCAGCCAGACAAAAATGAGCGGCACCTTGTTAATGAGGTTTTTGAGAAGCTTTGTGCCTTTAAGCGTTTTCGTTGCCATTCGTTTTGGTCTGATAAGCTGTTGGTGAGCTCTCTGCCTCCAGAACTTGTGGCCTAATATGTCTTCATTGATATCAGCACCAGTGAGTAAGCCGCTGTCCCATTAATGTGTCACTGTTTTTCGTGCTCACTGGAAGAAAAAGACAGCAGTGTGGACCAAAAATAACAGGAAGTAATAGCTAGAAGTTGTTTTAACTACTTTCTATGATGAACATGAATTCAGAGTGGTGAGCCTTTTACGGCTGGGGAGGCTTTAGGACTAAGCTGTTTTAATGCTGGGGATTCGCTGGAGCAGCATTAGTTATTATGGTCAGTGTCTGAGAGGCCACGTCTCCCTGTGTCCCTTCACAGGCACCAGGGAGCAGTGCACAGGTCACACTGCAGGATCACAGTGTACAATTTAAAAGGTGTCAACCCCACTGGTACCAATTATATTTTCTACAAGGTCCAAGTCTCTGTCAATGTGCATGACAGACTTGTTCAACTGTAATGAGGAAGAGGACCAAACCAATATTTGTATAGAGATCTCGTTGATTGACGCTGGTGTTTAACAGACTGGATATCAGGATACACATTCACTGTGTTTTATGGCTTAGGTCAAAATGCAAATCGAAGTCAATCTGCAGCCTGAAATTCCTAATACACCACTTTTTTTACATGCGGTAGTAGACTGCTGCTGACTGCTGTGTGAAATCACATGTTCAGCTACAGGCACTTGAAGATGGTAACAGTGGTTTTTGTTATACTAATGTCTTTCATACTGAATTCTGTGAAATTAGAAAGTAATAATAAAAGTTAATATATGTTCTACATTTATTAAAGGCCAGTTAGATGTGTTGTGTGCAGTCTTTGTTCATGAACAGTCCACTGCTCTGTCTTTGAACTGACTGAACTGGATTTGTGACTGTGCCTCTGTTTTCTATGTAAAATAGCTGCTGTGTCTGTCAGTAAGTGAGTCCATGTCGTGTCCCAATATCTGCCACAAGAAGAGATAATGAACAGCATCTTCCAAATATTCCATATGGATGAAATACTGTCATTACAGAAATATGGTGTTTGCAATGGATTTATGTTATGCAGATGTGCAGAAACTGAAACAACAGTATTAAAGTTTCTAAATTAACAGCTGGTTCCTTTTGTGGTGCTCTCATCTGACCATTTTTCATTGATTTGAGCAAGAAAATAAATAAGCTAAAAATCTCAATGAGATTGAGTGCAGCATAGCTCTAGTCAAGTCGCTAACATCTGCAGAACTCGACTAATGTTTGTGTGTGTGTGTGCGTGTGTGTGTCCTCAAACAAAGGCCTTGTGTAATCACACAGCGGCCATCTAAAAAGACAGAGCAAGCGTCCTCCTATAAACAGAACCAACGCTATGCATAACAGTGTTTCTCTTCAGGAGACCGAGAGGCAACTCTAAATATAGTCTGGGATGAACTCTGCCCCCTTCCTTCTCTGCCTCATAAACACACAATGCGTGCACACACATACACACATATCACATACGCCATGATGCCTTTTCCCTGCCCTGCTCCATTCAAACAGTATCGAGACTGAAGCATGGCAATGCAACGTTACTGTTCAGAAGTACAACGCAAATACCTGACTGCGTTCTCTGTTTCACCAGCACGAGGTGACGGGATTAGATCTGTCAGAGTGTGTGTGTGACGTAGGAAGAGGGAAGGAAAAGTGGACATACAGGAAACCCCCCCCCCCCCCCCCCCCCCCCCCCCATGGGAAGCCGCCCAGGGCAGAGGGCAGTGTAGAGAGCAGTTTTCTTGCAGGGAGTCCAATGAATGACAAAGAACAGAGAGACAAGCAAGTAAGGGAAAAAAAAAAAAAGCGAGATGAAAAGAGAAGAAACAGAAAGCTGACAGTGCACGTGACACAGCTACAAAATTCAGCGATTAGCATCAAAGCTATTGGCCCCGAATCTGTGTCTCTGTTCTAAGTACGCCGCTTTACAACAGAGAAATAAAAGAACAGAGACGATGGCACAGAACAAAGGCACGGCGTTTTCACATTCATGACTGAGGCTGATTGCTAATGAGAATCCCGTGACCACAGCAGACAGGGCCTTCATGTCTCTGGCGCAAATCTTTTCCTCTCAGAATCATGTCTTGCAGGCTCGAACGATGGAACGGTTCAGCCTTTCATGGCTGACGTTACAGAAATGAAAAAAGATGTCCAGGCTCTTTGCTTTTTGTTTTAAGTTTGCATCACTTCCCCATAGATGTGTGGCTAAATATACACAAACAAACAAGCTGATAACAGAAAGTTGGAAATAAAAAATCCGTGGATACTAATTTTGACATTGAAATTTGCAGATGCACAAAATAATAACAATCACACTGAATTAGCAGAACCCGGAGAAGAACAGTCCTCTCATGAGCTTTATCCAGTCACCAGGCTCCTCTGTGCTGGATTTGATACCAAAGTCTGAATATCAAAGTCAGATGAGATCAGACAGAGGAGACAGCACAGGATGTCTCAACTGAGTCACGATTGCTCTGAGACTGCTTGAGTTACAGGCAACTTCCTGCTAAGCCACGCCTTTTATGGAGATTTTTGATCGATGGCCGCCACGTTTTGGGCCGATCTTATTCCTGCAATGCTACGTACCAAATTTGGTGTTGATACAGTCAAAATCCAAAAAGCAAATGTCACTTTAGAGTTTTTCACATTATGCAAATTAGCAGAAAATCTATTATGGGTGAACTTTTGTGTCAAATTACAGAGTTACGGTGTGAGGGGCGTGGCCTTTATCAGGCAAAGTTTCACGTTTCTAGCAATCTGAACTGCAGCATAAGGCAACAAATAATAATAAAAAAGCCTAATAAGGTTCCAACCCTTTGGGTTCTGAACCCTAAATATCTGCTAGACTGCTACACTGCAGATATATGCTGTTTCCCTGTCATTTCACTGTAAAAGCTTGGTTTATTTCTTTGCTACCTGAGGTTGAAATTGTAATAAACTCTCATGTCTCTCATGAAAAGATGGAGTTCATTACAGGCCCCCTGGAGAAATAAAAGTATGAGTCAATGTATCATTGTCTGCATGAAGCATAAATCTGCCACACAACAGCAAAGGAACTGTGGTGCCCTTAGACGCTGGCTGCTTCTTCACGATATCTGTATTTTTATGACCATGTTGGGCAACCTGCGGCCATTAATAAACATTTGAACCCTGCAATTTATAAGGAATCCAGGCCCGAGTTTAGATATTGCGTCTGCCTTTTCTTTGTGGCTACCACTCATACTGCACTGCTGCTGAACCTTGAGCATTATAACCAGGTTTCTAATCCCACTTCAAGATGTGGAGCTCAAACACAGAACCAGAAAACAGTGGCTAAGGATCATGTCCTGTTTGAGCAAGAAGAAAAAAGGAAAAATGAAACAAGAAGAAGTAGAACAATTGACCATGGACACTGTGGGAGCTTACCTTTCCACAGACTGTCAACAGAGGCCTTATTGTGATGACAAAGTGGTGGATGTGCACATGGATATCTGAGCACTGTGCAAACACTGAACAGGACAAGGTTAACAAAGCCACCGTGCATCGATGGAATTCGACAGAAGAAAACACTTAGTTATTATTATTTGTTTGACAGTATCAAAGTTTGATTCAACAGGTTGTTCAGGGTTCCCACAATACATCCTGTCAGGTTCATAGTCTACAGACGCTTTGCTGTTATTTCCTCATTACACAAACACAATCATATACCAATTAACGATGGCTGGCAGGCCACTACAGGAGATTCATCCCCATTGATATGAATACTCTCACCTAACTTGTGTGGCTGGACATCAACAGTTTTTTGGGAGACAACAGAAAACTCATTAATTGTTGTATCCTGTGCATCAGGGAACATTGGAAACCCTCAGGTGAAATCCAGTGGTCTATAGCCTGCCAATACATGAACCACATCAGAGTTCACAAATCAACAGGTCAACACTGCACAGATGATCCGTGATACACGGAGCGCGTGGAGCAGTGAATAAGTCACAAAGACACTGGAGTACACTTTTTTTTTCCTGGAGTACCAAGAACAATATTTTGTGAAGCCTTTTTGTTTATTTCTTTTAATCTATGAGGAATCTACCCCAGACATTTTTAAATTACAGTCAGTGAAAAGGGATTATTTTTGAAATGATTTTCAAATCAGTGCCATTTTGCCCAGAGGAAAAAGTCTCTGTGGGCCAAAGTTTTAGCGTCTAAGTAACAATTTCCTGCTTCATATCTGTCAAAAGAGACAAGAGTGAGCATTAGCTGGGTCTGATGGACTAAAAGCTTGTTATTAATAAAATCTGATAAAGGATCAATACTGTGGGACTGCATGCTCTACTAATGGCTTTGTGTTTTTAGTTTCCAGTGGCAGGGCACAATAGGCTCGTGATAACAACTGCATCCTGTCAGAAAAGACATTTTATGGCAGAAATGCTGCACTGGCTAGAAAAGCTGGGGGGAAGGACTGAATATTACACTAGCACTTCTTTCAGTGGGGGTCGCTGAAGGACGCACTTGACCCCAAAACGCTTAAGGCAGGCTGCTCAATGAAAGACTCTGGCTAACTATGAATATCTTTATCTGGATGAGGGTGAACCAGGTCATGGACCAGGATAACACTCTCGAATTTAAACCCCTGATAACTCAGAAATTCAAGAGACGAAGGCTAAATGAGAAATCCCAACCCAAAGCCAGACCTGGTGCGCTGAACAAGATCTGAATAGTCAATCTGCTGAGTGACATGGGTACAAATTGCCCAGCTGTATTACAATGTCAACTAAATGGTGATTTGAGATACCCTGCTGCACAACCAGCGGCAGCCAGCCAGGGCCTTGTAACATGACTCCAGAAAGAAAGTAGCCAGGAGACGACAGACAGATCGTTCACAACGCAGATACCATCTAGAAAGGTGGTTACTGATAGGCTTGTTTGTTTCCACAACATTAACTCTCCTCAGCATTAACTTTGCTCTAATATTTCACTGCAAGTGTCATGTTGAGAGTGGTTAGATTTTTTTTTTTTTTTTTTTAATCTTCCAATTACTTCATGGATTAACTGAGTTATTATTCCCTCTATAAATTGTCGGCATATAACCAAAATTGCAATTTCCCAGAGCTGAAAATGACATATTCAAACTGATCTTCCAACCCACCCAGTGTCATTAAATTTCTTATAGAAAGAAAAGATAACCAGCAAACATTCACATCCATGAAGCTGAAGCCAATTCAATTTTGGCTTTTTTACTTTCAAAGAAATCACTTACATTAATCTTCATTTATCAAAACAGTTGCAGATTAATTTCTGTGAATCAACTAATCAATTTATTGACTCATCACTTTGGCCATAAATTATTAGTTTGAAATTATAAATTTAGTAAAATCATACAAACATAAACACATTGAATGAGCTTAGAAATATGACATTTAATTTTGATTTAAAACACAACTTCCAGCTCACAACACTATAAACAACACTTGTGTCGTAACACTGCTCATCCCACCCTATTCTCGGAAAAGGGTCACTTGCAGGGCTGAAAATTAAATGTCACTCTTGTTACAGAAATGCCACTCTCCAGTTTATCACTTTGTCATTTTTGAGTATTGACTGCGAGGCTCGCTGTCTCTGCTGGAGGGCCTGACCCCCATTTTATAGAAGCTGAGGTTTAATAATTGATAGCTAAACAGATACTGTATTATAAAGTGCGGACCTTTCTCTCTTTGAATAGCTGCAGTGGAACCAATCACCTTCATCTTGATAAGGCGGACATTATTTATTTAACAGGTCCAGGCATGGATTTACGGTGGAAGAAAAATAAGTGGCTGGTTTTTGAGTTTGGTGAACGGCCTCAGTGCTTGACGCAAAAGAAAAAAGCTTGTTGAAGAGCTCCTTTCTGCCCGAGTGCAGTCTCTGACGTCCTTGTAATCATTCCATTTATCATCTCCTGTATCAAAAGCTCTGACAGAAACAATGAGGCAGGATGAAAATGACAACTTGCTGTGAAAGCAGAGGAGGGGGGTTGGCGGACACGCTGTTGATAATGTCAGGTTGTGCAAAAACATGTTAAGCTGTCAACACTGCGACACCTTGGACTGACTCATTGCTGAGCCTGGTTTCACCCAAGTAGGAGCAAATACTAGAAGACTGAGAGGAGGCTGCATCTCGCCACTGTGGAGAGGAGATCACAGAGAAGAGTGGGTGTTGGGTTGTTGGAGGTACATGCAGACATAGGTTAATATGCACGCTCCTGTACAGAACGCAAACATTTAACAGACTAAAGGCCCCTACAGACACACCAGACACTATGAACCGTCTAAATGTATTGATATGGTGAGTAACAAAGACCTCTATACCACACTCTCAAGAGAAGAGCGTCTGAATCACTGAGATCAAACACGTCGCATGGAAAACTGTTTATCTTTAAGTCTCCAACAGAGACAGACTGTCCACAGAACAACCGCCTAGGTAGATATCCATCAAGTGTTTCCAATTAAGTAAAATCTCTTTCATCACATTTTCCCACATGACATAAACAAAAGTCTTTGTCTGATCAAAACTATGTTGAGAATTTCAAGTCAGGAGCAACATACTTTAAAATCCAACTCTCTTTTCCATTTCCATTGAACCAGAAATGATAAGAATGCAAGAAATGTTAAATGCAAAATGTTTGATATGCTGACATTAAAGGTGCCTTGTGGAGTTTTGGACCAATAGCAGCGCTATGTAGCCACGTTTCTATGAGTTTGGTTTGTTTGTATGCAGATGCAGGCGGAGCTGATCCACTCATAAACAGCTGGTGGCTGTAACGAGCCAATAAAGTTAACAAAGCACCAATTGAGGAAGCAGAGAAGTAAACTGCAAGCAAGCAAACATGAATGTCAACAACGCAGGATTAAAAATCTTAAAACCATTGGCTCTGCAAATGTTTTATGAGGAAACAAATTTTTTAGACCTCAAGGATACAGACACAGTGTCGAAAAAAACTACACAAGGCACCTTTAATTCAGTGTTCTTGGAATATAAACCAGAGACTTTCCCTTTTGGTCTTTGCACACAACTACAAAATCCTGCGACGCACTTTAAAGCGTCAGTGCTACATGTACTGTATATACCATGACTCACACGCTGAAAAATAATAGAAGTGTCTATAACTAAGTGAAACAGGAGTTTGACATCATCTGCACTGTTACCTGGGCACTGGCAGCCAGAGTCAGACTTTGGCAAGCCCAGAAGTTTCCACATTAGATGAGGAATTCCGAGAGTTGATGCATGCTGACACTCAAAATGGCGTGTTGGTCGGAAGTCCACCTTCGCTGTGAGGTTGGGGATCAGGGAGCCGACGCGAGCTTCGTGCTTCTCCTCTTATTCCTCTCTCACTTTCTGTCCCACCTTTTCTCCAAAATACCTGCCATTCCTTTGTCTTTAGCTTACACAGTTAATACCCAACACACACACACACACACTGTCCCCTTTCAACAGGCCCATTTTTAATGAGCAAAGCTTCACTTAATAGGAAGCACTTTACTGATAATAATCAGTTAAATAACATTTGATTCCATTCATCACTGGGATAAAACCATGCCCTGCAACAAACCCAAAGTGAGTGTGGTGTCGCAGGTAATCACAATATTAGAGCACAGAAACAAACAACAAATCTCTCTCTCTGCACTGCCGGCTATATCATAAAATCATAAAAGACAAAGTTATTCTGGGCTCATTTCCTTCTGGCCACATGATTTAGATGCATCACGACCACAATAACACTACCCTGTGTGCACCGGGTAAACAAATAAGGTCCTGTTTGCAAAATAGCACACAAATCATGAGCGAGATGGCATGAAAATGAAGGCTATGAACGTTTGGACACGATGAGTTGGGTGAATACGCCCTTTCGACCAGCACGATCAGTTCGTTCATCATTTTGTCGTTTTCATCTCCGATATTTATCCACGATTCTCTTCAAAGACAACAGTTTATCAGACGTAACCACAGACGCGCTCACAGACGCTGGCCATCGAGCGTCCTTTTCTTACGTTTGCTGTACAAATGAAACGGAGCCGGCGTCTGAAAAGCATCAAACACAATGGGGGACAAAACGAAAGGGTCGATTCTAAATGTGATGGATTATGTGACAGTCGAGTATAAAGGTGCAAAGGAGATACTCCACTGGCCACACACAGAGGCACACAGTTCTCATAATACTTGAATGAGTCAGATTTGGTTTTACCTTGGCACTGGAATCCTTGTTTTCCAAACCCCCTGTGAAAACAAAAGAAGGCTGAATTAAATTGTTGTTTTCTCTCTCTCTCTCTCTCTCTCTCTCTCTCTCTCTCTCTCTCTCCCATATCCACACATGCACACAGTAAATCCATTCATTCATACACAGATACGTTTGTTAACTCCAGGGACAGCGTGTTGCATAACAGGAGGGCTGTGAAGCTTTTAAACTTTTATATTTTGCTGGTAGCATTTAATATCATCTTCCCCAAACAAAACAATAAAATAAATATTTAAAAAGCACAACTTTTAACTTGACTTTATGACCTGAAGTATGTGGACACCTGTGTATTTCTCACAGTTTGGGCCACGCTCTCTTAGTTCTTAGTGAAATCTTCAGAGTCAGTCTACAGTGACATTCAGCATGACAGTAATGCCTCTGTGCACAAAGCCTCATCCATGATGAAATGCTTTTGTGAGCTTGGTATGGAGGAACTTTAATGAGCAGCAAAGAGCCCTAACCTCCAGCCTTGGAGATACATTTAAATTTGGGAGCAAATCCCTGCATCCAAGCTCCGAATTCTTATAGAAAGTGTTACTAGATGAGTGGAGGTTGTTGTAACAGCAGACTGACACTCTGGGCTGAGGTGTTGGACAGTAACATGTGGGTATAATGTTCAGGCGTCCACATGCTTTTCACCATTTTGTTCAACTGCTTTTACCTGTTTGATAGTTACAAGCATATAAACACACACAAATCTACAACCCAATGTACAGGAGTGTGTATACACATGATGCATATACAGTACACGCATATATTTTTAGGTTAATGTCAGTTTTTAGTATATTTCTTAGTATGCAAGGTTTCAAGAATATTATGTGTTTGTGTTTCTCTGTTTGAACCAAAAAGATCAAATCCACAACTCACATCTCCCTGAACATCAGTTAACGAAGCTGCTCTCGATTTTAATTTCTAAAGCAAAACAACAAGTTTGTTGGCTCCGAGTTTCACAACACACTGAGCCTGTGTTTCGCTAAGGAGAGGTGGTTGGTCACAGGTCACGCTGCAAAACTATCGAGGTTAGAAGCCACTAGCAATAAAGGTCCTGAGATCACACTCCCACCTGCAGAAACGTGGGTGCAGCTCTACCAGGTTTACTCCTCTCACACTTCCACTGGAGAAACAGCACAACAAAACATTTCAAATGCCCGAAGCTAAACTGAAGACTTACACAGAAGTCTGGGAGGTTACACTGAACAGTCCCTGATAACTTTCTGAAAGTCGAAACACTGACCTCTGAACGCGCAGACTGGGAGAGATGTGAAAAAAGAAAGAGTGGGTCTAAATATCGGCGAATAATGAGAAACTAATATACTCTATTCTCTTTCTATGAGCCACTCCTGGAAAAAGCTGCAGCATAAAGGCAGCACTGTCCCTCTGCAGGTCACTGCCCACTTTCAGTGCCTTTCAGCTAAACACCATGTGCATGATGTTGAAACATTTCATTGCAGAAGGTGAAGCGTTTTTCCACATGGGCTGACGCTGCCAGTAAACTGCAGAGTTTCACCCAAGAAATCCAGCCAGCAGCAGCTGCACAAGAGCCGCTCTCCCCCAGTAAAAACCAAAAAGGAGGCACAGCTGCAGAGTGTTGATCAGGGAATACGACAAGAAAAGTGGACTTTTAACCACAGGAGCTGTTATCATTCAGTGTTATGTAAAGACTGATGTGTTCACCTACATTCACTGTGTCCTCACACATGGATCCTGGGATTTTCTGGGGCCTCATAGTCCCTCAAAAATGAAAGTGACGGCTTTAATATCACTGCTTCTCAGCGGGAGTTTCCCGGATTGCAGAGTGTATATAAAATAATGCAATCCACAAATCTAAACACAAGCTTTACTCACTCCCATGCAACTAGTCACCATATACAAGGACACACTGATAATAAACAACGGCAGAACTCCTCCCATATGGAGCTGCTGAGACAGGAATCCCGACAGTTTGGGATCCCTGGGGCGGAATCAGCCGGAGGGAGCGCTGAAGACTCTCCGGCGGACATGAAGTCTGACAGAAGTGTGCACGACAGAGAAGGGAAAGTTAGGCTGAAGTTTAATGAAGTTATCCAACATGCAACAGGCAGCGGTCGGGGGGTGGTGGGGGTGGGACACGGAAGGCTTACCAGATGAAGTCGGTGCAGTGGCTGCAGAAAGTCGGCTGCTTGAAGAACCTGGCTATGAACTTGTGGTTCTTGATTTCGTGGACGTTCTTTTGCCTCAGAGCACCTTTGCGAGCAAACCTGTTCGCCACGTCCGCGGTGGACGCCTCGCTGGAGCTCACATCAGCCATCCCCCCTGGAAGAGACCCGCACGACGCGCTGCTGCGGCGGTGCCTTCGCGGTCTTCAGGTGCGTGTCAGTCCGTCGGTGCGGAGCCGGCAGAGAGCGGAGCGGCGGTCTGCGCTGGAGACACCCTGCTTTCTGTCTGAGGGCTTTCCCTGCCTGTCCACACCACTGGGCTGCTCCACTGACAGCTCCAAGTTAGCCGCAGTGGACAGACACCACATCCGGCCCCACCTTCAAAGTAAAAGCCCCCCCCCCCCACCCCTTCTTACCTTGTGGCTGCACAGTGGGACCACAGTTTGAATCCACATTATTTTCTTCCATACAGGTTCAGTGAATACAGATACAGGTTTATGTGCAGAAGAGACTTCAGAAATGCAGCTCCCACTGCAGAGGAACATTTTTGCCTCATTCATGTGTTCTCAAATAATTACACAAACTCTTTTTCATATGAGAACCTGCTGGACCAGTTTGTTTTGTCTATTTTAAAAGTGAAAAGTAACATTACAAAATGACATATGTAATACTGTGTGCAACTCTCAGCTTGTAGTTGAAAACTATCCTCAGATAATTAGATAGCCTATACCCTGTTCAGACTAATGCAATTTAATACAATAGTTCAGTTTCAATGCTATGTTTGAATCCCTCTGCAGTTATTGTGTCCAGTGAAACTATTAGAAAAACCTCCCAGTAGCTATAATGCAGGACAATTCAGCAGCACCACAAACTACAGATGGATAAATGAAACATAAAGTTGAGTCAACAGCTGTAAAACTCATTCACCAGCTGGATTATATAAACTGCATGAAGATGGGATTTAGGTCTTTGTGTTTTAGCGAAGTGTACTTAATGAACCGGCGGCTGATTGTGTAACTGGGTTATAATTTGAAAATCCTCAAAGTGCCATTAAAAAAAAACAGTGCATGGTGTCCTCAGTGTAGGCCTGAATCTGTGAAGCCTTTAATCTTATTCACTGTCACAAAGAGGCCCTTGTCAAAAAAAATGCATGAAAGCAAAACCCACCAACCTTTTAAATCATCAAAAAGAACCCATTAAACCTTTCGACATATTCAGCCTTCTACTTTTAAACACTGAACAATGTGGATTTTTTTCAGTTCTTTGGAGAAACCACATGACAATGAATGTCAACGCTTCGTTCTGTGTGTTTTCATCAAGTGAATGAGAAAGGTAGGAACATATCAGCCTAGAATGGATGTAAAAACCTAAATTTGAGTTTTTTTATTGCACCAAAAAAAATCTCATATTATATTTTATATTACTAGTTGTCCAAAAGGGGTCGTTACTTGTTTTATTTTGAAGACACACTTCCGGATCGTGGTCTCTGTGCCTTTGTGTGACTTGACGCTCCGCTTCCTGCGCGTCTCTCCGGCGGATGTCACGCAGCGGGACCCGCTGTGGGAGGGAGCAGGCCCCCGGTGTCGCTGCAGGAATCTGGGATGGCGGCGTCATCGTGTGGAAAAAAACGCGTATTACACATTTTCAGCTGATCCCTGTGGGAAGTGTTCACCGTGTTGGGCCCCAGCGGTTTATTAATGTCGGGTCTGAGTGACTTCAGCTGTTTTTGTGCTAGTTTCAGACTTACATACTTAAAACCTATTATGCATGATTAATACAAAACAACCATAACACAAGAGTAACTATCTTTATGCAAACCTTTGATACTGAGATGCAAACTGTCATGAAGCCTATGTGGAGTATTTTATGGATCAATATCAATAATGTTTTACATTCCACTGAGGCCTGCAGCCTGTTTGTCTCTGATAATGTGCTGTGTTGTGTTTTTTTAAAGCTCTTCTGTTGTATTTATGAATATGTCTTTAACTGGATTACCAACGTCCACACGCTGCTGCTGCTGCTGCTGCTCTTTGCTTCAGCTTCTTCCCATTTTAAACATTTTCTCACATTTTCTTCACCAACTCTTCTGAGTTTGCAGATTCCTGTAGGTTCACTGACCAGCAGAGCAGCCATCTAACCATCTCAAACCTCATTATGTGCAAGACAAATATTTGCAAATTATATCAGGTTAAATAAGCCACATCAAGACAATCAGCCCATGAAGGACACACAGCGTTACTGGGAATCAACAGATCGTTCCACCCAGTTAGGTTATTGCATCATTTTGTTGATTATGGTTCTGCAGGTCACAGAGTGTCTATTTTCTTACTGAGTGGACAATCGAGCATATCCCTCTGTTATTTGACATTATTGTTGTAGTGCTGTTTATCTGCTTCATTAGAGCAGTAATTGAACATTACTAAAAAAAAAAAAAAAAAAAAAAAAAAGGCTGTCAAATATTTGAAGTACTGCTCATCAAGACTGTGTTTGTGTGTGTGTGTGTCTCATTATTTATCAGTTCATATCACGCTTCATATCTGCAGGCAGCTCTTGTACCAAATCAAGGTTATTGATCAACTCTGGGTAAATATGCAAGAGTTAAGACCTTTGTACTCAATCAATAGGAGCTTACACTGATCTACATCTGATTGGACCATGCAATCATGCGCCCATTACCCAGCAGCCCTTATGGTGCCCCTAATGCCCCCCCCACCCACCCAGATGCTGAGGGATAGTGAGGAGACTCTACTTTCGAGAAGATGGCTCCAACTTTGGTTTTGTTGCTCCTCTGCCAAGTAGCTTTCTACACAACTGCAACATCTAAGAAAGGTAAAAAAAAATGAAGCAGGAGAGTTGCTTTATCTATATAATGAGCATGAAATGAATTCCTTGTGCTTAATGCCAATGAGCTGCAAGTATTCCTGTTTGACCTGCTGTCAAATTTGTTTGTTTGCATTTTTGTATCGTATGCACCTCATGCACATGATAGTTGATGGTGTTAAATCAAAAGTAAAATGTGCACAACTTTCACACCAACTCACAACGAGAACAGCTAATCTATACAGTGAATTATGACTTGTTGAATAGTGTGGCTGTCAAAAGGATTTAGCTGCAACATGTAAACATTATTGCTGTGAATCCTGCCTGTTATAAGGTACATTTGTCGAATTGTGTCTTTAACTAGTGTGTAGCCGCCCACCTCTCACTGATGGGATTGATGAGTCCACCCTAAAACGTGTGTATGAGGTTGGAGAAGAGCTGACTCTCACATGTGAACAGGGGTACTTGCCTTCAACGACCACCTCTCGACGGATAACCTGCACCGCCACAGGAGAATGGACGCAGTCAAACCTGGCATGTTCCCGTGAGTCGAGACTGTAGAGGTTGTCGACTTGCTCACTGAGATGCAACAATAGAGGAGCTGTAATTTCTAAATTGTTAGAGCCACCTAAAAGTAGAACGTATGAGTAAAGTGGGGCAAATATTCACTTAAAAATGTATTGTGCCTCTGACAACCCTCTAAAAAAAAATCATATAATGTTTCCCACACTCCCTGGAGAAATCACTGCATTGTGTTGGACGGTTTACTTTACACCATTATAAACTTCTCCTGTCTCACCTGTCATGTGATGAGGTCCAAATGCTGTATCATCAGATTTTCCACCATGACAAGAACAAAAACATCTTTCATATACTCACAATATATAGAAACACCACAAAAAGGCACAAGCTTAAGACAGTTTTATTTTTAAAAAAAAGTCATAAACAATATACCAAAATCACAAATAATAACATGTTTTGTTCTTCCTAGAATATCTTCATATACTGTAATATAGATGCAGAAGGTTAAAAAAATATGAGGCAAAATATTTTCTTCTTGTCAAGTCAAGTAAAATGGAAACAGTAGGAAGAAAGAGGTCATAAAGATGTGAAGTAAAGTTTTAACGGCTGTATTCTCAAATCTCTGCATTAATGGTGGTGGACGGTGTAAGAACAGAAACTTCTTAAAATGAGCTATTTCTCTTATTTAATCCAAGTTTGAAAATGTTTCTATTGTCCTGCTGATTATTTTCTCAACTATACTATTACACTGTGTGTCTAACCCCCCAGAGACGTAGACTCAGTGTTGTCAGTACTGCTTTATCTTCTGTCTCTGTAGCGAAGATGTGCCCGATCCCCAGACCTCTGCAGCCATTAGCGAAGGGGAGGACAGAAGCTCCATTCAAGAGTGTGCTTAACTTCACATGTGACGATGGGTAAGACTGAATGACAGTAAGAAGTTATAGAGTGTGTGTGTACACATATACATGTACATGTACTGTATAGAAGTTAATATACTATGTGAGAATGATATGAGCTTTTGTTTATCAGGTATGTCATGGTAGGAGCCAATGAAAGCCGGTGTTTACATGATGGCACCTGGAGCAATCAGCCACCGCTCTGCAAAGGTACTGGAGGAAAATATACATATGGAAGTTTGAATAGAGAGTCAGTGTTCAGTGGAAACACAACGTCAACTACACATTACGTGCAATGTGAAAAAGGAAGTCCATTAACATTTTTTGATCTAATTAGGAGGCTGTTCTCCTACTTTTTATTAACGCACCTGTATTTGCTTAATTATTTTACTGTATTTTTGTATTCATTGAGCTTCTATTTTGACAGGAACTTTGCTTGCTCTTTGTCAACAGAGGACAGAGTACGTCTGACTTATCTCTGAGTGCGGTTCATTTTTGGTGCCTGCAGTTTGTGGTGTTGTTGAACTGTGCTGCGGTTGACAGGTGTTTCCATTATTTTGTCCACCCCATTCAAATCAGCGATGGGGGGCTGAATAACAGAAACACAGAACACAATTGGACAGCAGCACGAACTCCATCCTCCAAAAACTGAGCATCACACCCTTCACGAGGGAGGATTTATTGCAGGACTGTTGAAGCAGACTGCGTTTGTCTTCAACAGTTCCTAATAAACTGACAACTGTGTGCAGGCTCAGTGTGGATTTTGCATCTAACACATCGGATTGAATGTTAACGCCATCACTTTTTGTCCTTCCAGCTGTGAATTGTCCTCTGCCCAAGCCACCTAGAGATGGGAGAATTGTCTACGATAAGCCAGTCACTGGACCCACCACCATGTATGGGCAAAGCTGGACATACGAGTGTAACCGACCTAAAGCACCAAGTCAAGAGAGGGGATCCTGCATGGCTGATGGAAGTGTACCTGAGCCACCGGTGTGCCGAGGTACACGGAGGATGTCGATATTCTCCATATTCTTTAACCATCTCTCCCCCTTTAGTGTATTTTTCTGTCATTTTTCTGTCTTGTGCAGCCTAACTGTGCAACTACATAATACCTCCTGTTTTTGATCTTCCCAGACGTGAGCTGCCCCATTCCAACAAATATACCAAATGGCTTCATCACCTTTGCTGTGATGAGACAACATGGATACAAGGAGAAGGTTAAATACGGCTGCAATGAGCACTATGTTCTGGACGGTGAGGCTGAGATACAGTGCCAAAACACGGGGAACTGGTCTTCCAAGCCAGTCTGCAGAGGTGAGTCATGGGAAAATTTCGATCTTAAAAGCTACCTGCAGGCTAAATTTGTCTGGATTCAGTTTTGTAGCAAATGAGCATCAGACTAATCGTTATATTATATCCGGCTGACTGGATTTGCAGTGTCTGCTTTAACTTTTTCCATCCAGCTCCCTGCACAGTTGGGATCAAAAGGGGCCGGATTTTCTACAATGCCAGGAAGCTCTGGATCGCAGACCTGAAACCCAACAGAGTCCTCCACGGAGAACATGTTGCCTTCTATTGTCTGAACAGAGCTGAGAGGTGTGGCTATCCTGTGGCCAGCACCTGTAATGATGGAAGCCTCCCCATCCCAGAATGCTTTGAGGGTGAGTCCTTTACAGCTCAATAAAGACTGAACAGTGCTCAACTTCCCAAAGATGAAATTAATGCTTTCAATAGAGAAGATGTGTTTTAAACTTAGACACCATACAGTAAGTAAAGATGCAAAACTTATACATGCATATACATTTTCATGTTTTAGGCAGGAGGACATAGTCTTTATATTGAATGTGCAAAGTGTTATAGATATTTCAGAGCAGAGTTTGGGCACAGCCTACCCGACTATCCGCCTGCTTTCACTGGCAGCAATACAGTGTTTTCCCTAAAAAAAAAAAATGTTATGTAATCGGTCTGTCAGATGATTTACAGATGTCTTTGGAAAACTTGTGATGTTTCTGTGCAGTTATATCAAAATATTTTGTGACCACAGTGATATATCTCCCTCTCCCTCTTTTTCTTGCTTTTAGAACCAGGTAAAGTGGAGTACACCCTGAGGGCCAAAACGCTTCCATCAGAAATCACAATGTGTGCCGCTTCACCTCCTGCAAGCCCCACAAGCCCTGCGAGATCTGCATGACCTGAGCCTGAAACACCGTGTACATTAACAGGACACGATTAACTGGATCACAACTAATAAATCTGTAACAACAGACAGAGGCCACCTTTGTTTATTTGGTCGTCTTCATCTCTTATTTTGAAAGGCATTTTCAGCTAACAATAAAATAATAGTTGTAATTGTGGATAAAATTGTGAAAATTAGTTTTCAATAACATCTGCCTCCTTTTATATGCTGATATTTGAAACAATTTATAACCCACAAGTAACTGAAACTCCTTTACAGATGTATAATCTAATTAAAAGCGAAATAAAACAAATCAAATCCTCGGTTTATTCTAACACCAGGATAGCTGAGGTGCATGAATGAACTCTGGCGTAAAAAGCTGTCTAGCGAATTTGAAAAAAATCTGGGGTCACACCAAATAGTTTTATCAAAATTCTGGCAGCTGTATTTTTAATAAGCTGAAGCCACTGACAGTAAAAAAAAAAAAGGGGCATTAGAGTAATTCAGTAAAAAGTACAGTCAGCTGTTTCTTAATTTGATTGGGAGAGAAAACAGCAGATTTGTTCTTCTGCATATTTGTATTGAGATTGCTTTAACTGCCCTTGATGCCTTTGTATTAGTTTTGTTTTGATGTATCTCTGTCACATTATGTTAAGACTGTTAAAATGGTTTAAAGTCAAGTAAGAGACGGCTAAATACACAAGGTCTACAAAACACAAAACAAACCCAAAAAATATTTTATTCCTGTTTCATGATGTTGCAGCAGTGAGGGGAAAGTCCGCTGCTGGAGCTTCCCATTTCCAGTTAAATGTCACATGAATTACAATCTGTTATTGCAAACAGAAAGAAGAAAAAAAAGGACAACAAAACAAAGATCCGCAGGGAGCAGTGACTTCATACTGCTCTTATCTGTTTACTTTCAGAGAAGCACAAACAGCAGCGAGAGGCGAGACAGAGATTTAGTATTTGAACCACAGACCGCAGACGAGGATGGAACACATGTGGACTTTATTTCTGCTATGCCCATTTGTATTCTTCACCACCGTGACATCCGAAGAAGACAATGGTATTTGCTGCATATGTGCACATTTATTATTTCACTGTTCAACCTCAATATCTTACAAGATTTAGACTTTTGTTTAAGGCATCTGTTTAAGTAGAAATGATCATGTTTAGGTTTAAAGTACAAGCCATTCATCCTCATTTCATCTGGTGTTTGAAATGGTTTGTTTTGATCCTGTTGTTCCCCTGACAAGAAGCTGACAGAAGAGGGTTTCTTTTCTGCTCTGTCCATATAACACATTTAAACTCAGAAACAGATTTTCATTTTCATTTAATTTTATATTTGATATTAATGGGAAATTCACATTTAACATTACTGATTTTCTGTCAAATCTATTGGCGAATCTCCAAAGGTTAAAAGGACAAGTGGACCAAATATAGCCCTGAAGGGAGCTACATGTCTTCAAAATGATTGGCTTCCAGTAAATATAGCTCTAATTAGCTGCATTAAAATAGAGATTGAGTTAATTTTCTTTTGTTGACAGGAGATTTCTTTAATAGGAAAACAGCATAATCATGCTGACTTGACCGTTGCGTGCAAATACAGTATACTTGCTAAATGGCGTAATTTGAAAAACACACACACACACACACACGCATATTGCAACACAAATTCCTTCTATTTCAGAGTCAGCACACATAACTACAGACTGCATGACACTCAAGATTTTAAGAATGGTTCATTCCTGTGCTAATAACCCAGATGCTCATTAGCTCACAGTGTTATAATAACAGGGTAAGTTCGTTGGGAATTTTGCAAAAAATAACCTTAGGTGACTGGATAATGTAAATCTGTTGGAATATTTTTCCAATTTGAGAGTCTGTGCATTAAATCCATGTGTCCTTGCAGTGTGTTTTAGGCCCCAGTTGGCTGCCAACATCGAGATGGATGGGATCCAGAGATACTTTAACCCTGGTGCAGAGCTGGTGCTGTCCTGTAAACAGGGATACAGTCCTGTGTCGGGCCCTCGGACAATTGTTTGTGGTGCAAGTGGACAGTGGACAAAAACCAAATTAATATGCATACGTGGGTCTCCGTTATTCTACTGAGAACTTAAGGTCTTGTGACAGAACATCTTGTACTGCAGATTTATACACTTGAGCCATTTCCCGTATTTAACAGGAAACTCATTTTCTAGGAGAAATCTATATTTTTAAGGAGACTTAGAAGTTTAATAGCAACATGGTTGATTGTAATTTAAGTTATATGATGAATGAAGGCTTTTTTAAGTCTTATTTTATGTTTTATCATATTTCACCTCTTGATGCAACATGGAAAAAAATGCACTACTGTCGTAGATTTTAGGAAGAATATTTCTCAAACATGTGAATCAATGTGAAATGTTAGTACCACACTGATTTCTATACTCTGTGATTATTTGTATTATAAATATCTAGGTAATCACATACTGTTACTGTTTTATTTCTCTTGTATACTGTGGACTACATTAAGGCTGTATCTAACTCCAGCAGGGTCAGCACACATGTAGTTGTTTTCATTATTAATAAAAACTGAATAGCAAGAACTCCTATTTACACATGTGCTCTCTACTGTACTCTCTTCTGCAGCAAAGCACTGTCCCTATCCTGATGCACCGGTTAATGGAGAACTGTACTATGAGGACACAGTGTACAAGAGTACCATCAACTACACTTGTAATGAAGGGTAACACAAGAGAACATCCTGTTGATTTTTTTTGTGTGACATCTTTCATAACTTTGGGGATAATCTGCTAATAAACCTGGACGAGACTTGTTGATATGCAGACATCCTTTGTCCTCTCAGCCACCCTTCTGTGCTTTACACATAGTTCTATCTACTAGATAATATAAAGCATGTTTAGTAGGTTGTAGGCAACTAGCATCACCCTGTGAGCACAGTGTGAAGACCAACCTTTGTGACTAAATCTGAAAGTTCTGAATACAAAAATCATACTCCACCTAATTATACCCATTAGTGAAGTCCATAACAAATCAGCAAACAGCTGCTTGTCTAATTTTGCTTGCAACCAAGTGCCAAGGCAAGTTAACGCTAGTGTCATTGATTATATAGGTGACACTGACTATTTAAGCCATGACAGAACTATCTACTGAAACCAGATTACTTTACTGACAATTGTATGAGGTGACCAATAAAGTCAGAATAATCTGTTCAACTATTTTATGCATGCGAGTTTCATTTTATTTTCCTTTCGCTTCAAGTATATTCACCCTCATTATCAAGTATCTTGTGAATATCTTTGTAATCTCAACATGAACTGAATTAACAGTATGGCTGCTCTGCACAGGTATGTCTTGATTGGAGCCAGTAGTGCTGTGTGCCAAGCCAATGCAACATGGAGCGCACCAATGCCAGAGTGCAAGGGTATGTAAGCCACTGTAAAAAAAAAAAAAAAAAAAAAAAAAAAAAAAGGAAGCAAAACACAGAAATTATATAGTTGCTCTCAAATAAAATAAAAACATTATTAAGCCAAAAACATTTGTACTTGTTATCTAGAAACAGAACACAACAAAGTTATAACTCAGTTTGTCCTGTCGTAAAGCTAAACAAGCTATAATAGTCAAATACAAGTACAAGCTTGTAAACACCAATACATATAAACTGGCGTACTCTCTCTCTCCTCTTTTGTAGCTTTGACTTGTGGTCTTGCTCCAATCCCAAAGTTTGGGCTAATAATTTATGACAAGCTGATAAGCGGGAACACCACTGATTACGGCGTCACAGGGACATACAAGTGCCTGCCTCCATATGTAGTGTTTGGCAACGCAAGAGCAGAGTGCACAGTCAGTGGCACCTGGACCAAGATGCCTGAATGTCGAGGTATGAAATACGCACTCTAAGATGTATTTACTGTTCCAACTTTCACAGTTTCACAGTTCACCATTTCCTCATCAGCATTAGCAGATGAGGAAATAATCCCAGCACAAGGTCCACATATGTGGTTTTCCCAGTGTCGCGACCCACTGAAGAAAACATCCAGGGGAACACAGGGAAAAACATGAAGTTCACAAGGTTAGCCTAAAAACCATAACAAAAGTAAAGTAGCAGGGGTTGGTATTTATTATCAGAGTAACAGATGTAGCGAATGCAACAAACAACTTACATAAGATTATTGGAAGCAAGAAATGTTGGGGTCTAAAGCCCAGAATAACAAACAAAACCTCCCCCATGCCAGCGAGGAAATAAAACTCCTGAGTGACTTAGATTAGAGTCAAACGAAAAGACAATCTCTAACCTCCCTGTCTGGCCAAAAAACATGAGAAATAAAGCTTCTTCTGCATTAATAATGTTGCTTGCAACAGAAACAAAAGACAGTCCTACCCACAAGAGCCCAAGCAGCAACCACAGCAACAGCACAACAGATTTATAGGCAGCTTGGTGGCCAGAGAGCCAGGAACACCAGTAGTGGGAGGCTGATATAGATGTCCACTGATGAACAAGTCATAAACAGCTGACAGTGATCTGGCACAAGCTCCAGATGAGATGGTCCGGGCACCCAATTAGGGAATGAAGGGAGTGGGAGTGCTATGACAGACCGGCAACAGACTTAGAGGACAAACACACTAGAACATCAGTGGACGCAACAACCAGATTTCATACAATTGTGAATGTTCAAATTTCTCTTTTTTTTTTCTTACACACACCACACATAGAAGACAACAGATTATCAGCAGAAATTCTCATTTTGATGATTTGGAAATATTCAACAGTACTCTATCCTCAAAATCCTCAAATAGTGGTTGGTTCAATGAATTTATTAATCATCATTTGTATGTCTTTTTGGAAAATACCATATGAGATCTCAAAAGGTTGTTCTATGTGCCATTGAGGGTCATAGGCAAGTCTCTGCTGTGTATGTCGAGACAGACAAAACAATCTATGAAAAAGTCTTAGAGGATTTCTCATTCTACTGTGGGAAAGAAAACACTTTCTTCCAGTAAGAAGGTCATCATTATGCAACAGTAAGAGCTGAAGAGGATAACACATTATAATGAATTAGACTGAATTGAACCACATTTGGTTCAGGGGAAATAATCCAATATACTTCCCACCAGCAGCACCATGGAATAAGTAGCAACCAAGTTGTCCAAACAGAAAAACCACATGATCTCTACATTTTCTCCAGCAGGCTCTCTAATGACCGCACTGAATTTGTTCCTTTGCAGTGGTGACCTGCCGTCCGCCAGAGAACATCAAAAAAGGCTTCAAGTCAAACAACGAGCAGAGAGACTTTGAATTCATGGAAACAGTCAAATATGGCTGCGAAGGAGACTATGCACTGGAGGGAAGCCTGCAGATTGTTTGTCAGCAGAACGGGGAGTGGTCTGAAAAACCATCCTGCAAGGGTATATTACAGTCATTTTACATTACACATTTAGGTGATAGCTGACTGACTATCAGACATGCTTGTGGTATACATACAGTTTTTTTCTTTATCTTTTTGTATATTTTTTTAATGAGTTTAGCTTTATAGTATTATGGCTTAGCTTTATAGCTTCATGGCATAGGAGATTAATTTTCCCACTTTGAATTAATGAATTCCTGTTCCCAATCTTTCCCCGTGACTTTTGTTGGTGCTCCTCAGGTGTCAGTCCAACCCATTACTTTTACTTGCATTTTTATTTGAATCCTATGGGTCATTTTTTGCCTGTGTTGACTGTTACAGAAGTCTTTATATGATAGACGGATCTATAGAACTACTTTTAAGGATAACAGTATGTGGAACAAATTATCAGACATCCAGACCCTGTGCTGAATTAGCTATAGTACAATAAAATAACCTGTTAGATACCAAATGATTTAAGCAACCCATGGGGCCCAGAGTTTAGCATTTATGTGTCACCTGATCTGCTTTTAGGTTTATTGCTTCAAAATAAATATATAAATAAATAAACAGTACAATACTATTTTTCCAGTATAATATTTTTTCTACTTCTTGTGACTTATAGCTCCTTGCAGCGTTGGAATAAAGAGAGGAAGGATATTATACAATGGACGCAAACTCTGGATCGGCGACTTGCAACCTAACAGAGTCTTACACAAAGAAATTGTCTCAGTCTACTGCATGAACAAAGCCAGGAAATGTGGCTATGCAGTGCCAACCCAGTGCATCGATGGAAAACTCAAAATACCTGATTGCTTTGAAGGTAAGGAATGTTTAATATATCATAAAAGTTTCATATTCTATTTTATTTGGGTATGTATGTACATCTGTCACCTTACCATCATCCCTCAACCTCACAGTGTGAAATCATAGTTCAGAGGTTTTCCCTGTGAAAAAACATTCTAGTATTAGGGAACTGTCCATCTATTACAGAAAATTCACCAATACTAACCACTTCTATGTATCTGTGTGTGTGTGTGTGTGTGTGTGTGTGTGTGTGTGTGTGTGTGTGTGTGTGTGTGTGTGTCGGTCTGTCTTTCTAGAGCCCAGCGGGGTTAATTATACACTTCATTCAGGTTCGCTTCCATCAGAAATCGAACAGTGCTGAAACAGGAGCAGATCCCTTCTCTGATGACTATTAAGCCACTGTATTATGGAATATGTGGAACGTGTGTTCTGGTCTCTCAAATTAAAGAATATGGTCTAACTCAAACGGTCCTTTTGTTGTATGTAACACTGTTCCCACAAATATAACCATGTGTGTTATTCTGCTACTTCACCTTTCAAAATGTGAATGAGCATGAGATCCACAAGGCGTTCATGGAGTGTTTACCGGGTTACTATGGTCTCTCACACTTATTTTTCTTGTCTTCCCCTGCACCAAACAGTTGATACCAAGAGTTACGACAGCACATATGTCATCAACCTCCCACAAACTTGTCCTATGATCCATAATCACAAACAAACACTTCCTTTAGCAAAATGTGAAGACATCCACTGTGATTTAGCCCCATACATAAACATGAGTTTTACTTTTTACCAAGCTTACAATTGTTATAGGTGTGCAATATGTAGAAATTTGGAAACTATGACACAATTTCAAAAAGAATGCAACATAATCATAAATCTTATGAATATAACAGGCACACAGATATGCATAGTTCAGATGAATGCCCAATATCACAATCCTGCAAAATCTGCAATACAGCCCTTTTTAGTAATGGGAGCAGTTCACTGGACAGCAATGTTCTTTCTGTGGGTTTGTCTGTGAAGGAGTTGCTGCGCAAAACATAGCTCATTGGCTGTATGAACATTTTTAGGTTGTTGTAATGTTCAAAAGCTTTGCTAATAGCAGTGAATAAGTCAGAACATGTTACAGATAGTTCACTCTACAGGAGATTTATTGGGTTTTGGTTTGGATTAGCATGTTTTTATTATTATTATTATTATTATTATTATATTTTTAAATTTTATTTTATTTTACAATTTATTGAAAATGTTTGTGGAAATTCCAAAGTTTCCAATTACACACATTATGTCACTCTGAAGTTTGGGAAAATTGGCTTAAAGTTATATACAATAGTAGGCTACATAACGAAATATAGAATATTTTCATGTTCTACAATGATAAAATAACATTGAGTTTCGTGACTGAATATTTGAAATGCAGAACTGGAATAAGATGAGCATGGTATTCCCTAACAATGTACAGCAGGAACAACTTTTAACATCCTCCAGGCGCAGGCGCAGCAGCAGTTAGCAGCGTGGTTCCGGGTTGCGTTCGTCTATTCTCGCGATATCCTTCGAGTTCAGCTTTCTTCTCGTCCAGCATGGCCGCGCTGTATGAGGGTTACACGTTGTGCGGACTCGTTCCAGCACAAAATCTGTCACATTCATGCATTCAGGGCATCGAACAGGAGAGAGACAGCGACCATGTCGTGGTCACAGACTCGACCAGATCCGTCACACTGTACAAAGTGAGTTTCCGTGTTTGTTTTGAGGAGGCTCTGCTAACCCGGGCCAGCTGATCAGTGCGACCTGTAAAACTCGTGTTGGCACCATCGGCTCTTTTCAGCCACAGCGACCACACCAGACAAGTCAAAGCGTACTTTACAGCTGTGATAGTACTTTGACTCATTTTACGTGAAAAGCGACAGTAAAGGTCAAACAGTTTGGACTGAACTCACGCTGGTTGACAAAAACAGACATGGCAGGTTAGCTAACGTTAGCTATATCCAGCGCCTGACTTCTGATTGGCAGGTTCAGTGTGCATTTAGCTAATGATCTAGCAGCTAATATATATATATATATAAATACCAAATATCAATGTCACGATTCAGAGCTGGCTTCTCAACTTCTTTCATAATTGTTGCAGCGAACAGTTTGGACCAGCTAAAAAACTACCAGATTTTTTTAAAATGAGTTTGATTGTTACCATAGGAACGAGAGTGGTCGTTGCTATAGGCCACCATTTATCATGGTGGACTTTATGACACTATCAGCCTTGCATTTAAGAAAGGGATGGGGATGTTACTAATTGTTCCTCCCTGTTGTCTCTGACAGGTGTCAGACCAGAAGCCGCTGGGCAGCTGGACAGTCAAACTAGGTCAGAGTCTGACCTGTGCAGCAGTCTTCAACCCACAAACCAAGGAATATGTGGCCGTCTCAGACAACAAGGTAGACTTTCCGAGCCATTCTTGTGCCTTGAGCCCCGCTGAAGATTGCAATTGGTCAAACGTGAACCGACCAACCCAAGTTGTTTTCCTTTTCCATAAGTAAAGATACCATCACTAAGTTTATTGCAAAAGCAACAACTGAAAATTTGCTTTTTCAATAAACTTGAGCTGTGTTTATTACTTTATTTTGCATGACTGCATTCCTTCATCCACTTGTTTACCA
Organism: Trachinotus anak; assembly: GCF_046630095.1. Lineage (NCBI taxonomy): Eukaryota > Metazoa > Chordata > Actinopteri > Carangiformes > Carangidae > Trachinotus > Trachinotus anak. Next base: position 2,148,407 of record NW_027273870.1, on the reverse strand, counting down.
GGTTTGCATCATCAGTCTTTCTCATCCATATTGTTGTGCTGATTCACCACGAAAGCTTCTTACTTTTTAAGGTTTGACCAATGTAATTCAGCATGAGTTGGTCACTGAACATAAACAAATGTGTATTTTAATAAATCAGCTTTGCTCCTAAATGTCTCTGCATAGCTGAGCTTTCAGAAACACCTGTTACATTATGATGTTTTTTTTTCTTTGTGTTTGTTCTTTAAGGTTATCAGAATTTGGAAGGAAGAAGACCTACTCTTAGATAAGGCCTTCAAAGCAACTGTAAGTCTGAGTATGGATATTCAGGAGACACACACCAAGCATGCTGGATGTTTGTATTCACACACTTTGCATCCACTGCATTTGAACATTTCCATTGTGCTAAACTTAGGTTACATGAACTTGAAAAGAAGTTTTCTTTTTTTCCTTTGCTGACATAGTGCACAGTCCCATGATTGGGACATTTAACAGTCAAGACGGTTGCTGCTTTCCTTTTAAAAAGTCCCTTAATCTGAGTATCATACGTAAAATTCAGTGTAACCAACAAAAAATGTTATTATAACCGCCGGCACTGATTGTTGATCAAACTGAACACATTCTCATTCCTGCCTCCTATGTTATATATTTTCTCCAGGTGTCATCGGATGTCTGGAGGGTCCTGTGTGTACATGGAGGGGAGCCTGTGGTCTTGTTCCAGAAAGGGGCAGTGAGGCTGCTGGACTCACTACTTTCTGCTCCCCAGCAGCCCATAGAAGAGGTCCTGGCTCAAGAAGAGGCCATCAGGTCAGCATCATTATGCCTCACACCCCCAGTGATTCCCCTGTCCTACAAACTTCAGAGTAAAGTTCAGAATCTGCCTCAGTGTCACGTTTCGGCTGCTGACATTTGTTATGGGGCTACATCTCCCATATTTGACGTTGAAATAAATTGAAATAGTGTAATTCCTTGTGCTGTGCTGTCATTTCTAGTTCTGTGTTGATGAGTCTTCTTCTTGTCTTTAGGTGGAGCACCAACATAGTGGCAGAGACACAGCAGTTTATCATCTTCACAACTGAACAGGTGACATCATTTTAAATGTTTGCCTCTTGACTTAAGGCACAAAAGCTTATGATTCGGTTCAGTTAATTCAATTTCAAAGTATTTATTGGACTTGTATCATGGTGCAAAGCCATAAAGATTGTTCATGCTTATGTGCCTGCATGGAAATGCATGTGAATGACAAGAATTTTAATGACTGATTTACCAAAAATGGTTTTGTCCGCTTTTGTTCTTCATCAGCTTAAACTCTTAGTTTTCTGTAATTCTAAATGCCTTGAACGTCTGTCACTGTCTTCCCACAGAAAGGAGATCATTTCATATACCTGCAGAGACTGAACCCTAACACCCTACAGAGGTACCGGCTGGAGAGAGAAGAGCCTGGTCTCGCCCCGCTCAGCTTCTCTGTCTCCTACAGGGATAAACACATCCGCCTGCTTTATCTCTGTAAGCCTGAATTTCCTGTGAAAGTATTTTTAGTGTCAGTGCTTGACAGCACAGGCTGAGTTTAATGGACTCAGGAATTAAAAAGGGCTCAACACAGCAGGTGATAAGATTTTCTAATAAAAAATGAAAACAGCATTTAATTGCTGACAGTGCCAGTGAACGGCAGCAACTTAACCACTTTGTGTTTAGGAGGATTGCAATAAAGTAAGACACATGTGAAAGGATGCTCTCCCAAACTCAGTCTATTTGTTGCCAGTTTGTGCTCTGTAGCTTTGGTTTCCACACATTTTAACAGAGTGGTGCTGCTAATGGAGATGAGCCTTGGAGGGGGGACCCCATGCATTTCAGCTTTACTGCAGAGAGAAGTGAATGATCCTGGTTCAGTGTTATTATCTGCAGACATTGACATGCGTACTAATAGCATAATAATGGATGTAGCATTGTGTTGTGGTTTTGCTCACATAGAGTTTAATGCACTTTCATATAAAGTATTATAGGATTAATTCAATCATCGGTTCAGTAATTCATGTGTGAACGTTCATTCAGTCGCTGCCGAACTGAGGAGGGAACTTTGTGGTTGTGACGCTTTGTTGTGCAATCACTGCTGATCTTTTAATGAAATGATGCGCTCTAAACTCAGCATCAAAAATTGTTGAGGTTTGTTTTAACTTAAACAATGTGTTGCACAAGATGTTACATGCAAGATAAGTGGGAGCGCCATTATTAACTCCCTCTCGTCTCTTCCTTTTCACTTTTTGTGCCTCCTCATGTTCCTGCCACCCAGACCCTAACGGTCACGTGTACCAGAGTGTAGTCTCTGTGCGGGGCCTGGGGACAGAAGAAGGGACTCAGGTTCTTTCGCTTCCCCGCAGCCTGCTGCTGGCTCTTCCTGTCGGCGAGGGCCTGCTGGAGGCAGCGTCGGCCCTGATGCTGGATGAAGCCCATGTAGCTGTTGTAGGGGTCCCACACCCCTCTGCCGGAGCTGGGAAAGGTAAACTCGGTTTATTTATCCTGCCTGCAATAAAGACAACAAGTGCTCTACTCAGACATATCTGTTTTGAGGTTTTCAGATGTAATTAGCCAAAGTATCTAGAAGGTTGTTTCATTTTTTTACTCCACTAAAAGCACCATTTTAAGCATCTAAATTAAGTTTGTCAGGGACACACACTGAGGCTTGCAGTAGTCAGTCAACGTGCACAGCCCCAGAGCTGTGTGCCAAGATAACAGGGAATTTTGTCTGTTGAAACGAAAATGAATTTCTAGGTTCAGTTTATTAAAACGTGAATGAAATTCAGGTGCAGTAATTTTAACATGTTTCCAGATTAAATGTATTAGAATGATGACTTGCAGCTCTGTGACTCCAGGGTCTAAGGTGAGTGTGTGTTGGTTGCTGAATGGCTGTGTCTTTGTTTTTTTCAGACTTTCTCTGCATCTGGAATACCAATTTCCAGACACTTCAGGCAGGAAAAGAGATGGCGGGTAAAATCTACGGGCAGGTAGGGATCCTTTGGTGCATTAAATTAAAAAAATCCATCAAGGTGATTGATTTCTAATCTTTCTGTTTTATGACCAGCTGATGAAACAATATAGTGATAATATTTATTTATTTATTTTAGCCATGTTAGCAGCATGCCTGTGTGTTCATGAGCTTTTGTTGCTAATGTTAGAAGTACCCACCCACTCAGGCTTCACCTCTTTGTTATGACTGCAGGCCAAGGTTCCCTGTCCTTCCAGCTGCTGGGTGCTGATGGAGGACTGTATGACTTTGGTAGAGCATTGTGTCTGCTCTCCACTGTGACAGGGTTCACTGTCCCTCCTCACAACTTAATGGCAGTTTACAATTTTAAAATAGACTCCCTGGGAAGTCAGTATGTACCTTTATTATGTTTACTTACACCATTAATTCCCATTTGTATTTCTTTTCTTTTCTCTCTGATTCAGCTATGGTGTTATTCCAACAAGTTATTCATTCCACATGGGAAAACCCTCTCTGTTATACCTTTTGTCTGCCCCAAATCTTGCCTGGCCTCCGCACTGGGGAAACTAAAGCAGGCCAAGACTGAAGGTGAGCTAAAACAATCTTATCTTATCCTGCTGTGACGTTTTGCAACTGCAAAAAGCAAATGACAGACACAAGTTACAAACCTGTACACAGACCTTTAAAACCTGTATTCCTGATAATTAATACAGCAACAATATACTGTATGATGCATATTCATTCATGTGCTCAGTTATCTTAACTGAGTGTGCAGCACTAATAGTCATGTCTGTGTGGAAAAAGTTTGTTTTTGATCAATAGAGTGTGTTTTTGTAACTGCCACAGAGTCCAAATCTCCAGCTTCTGTACCATCTTGGAATAACCTTCTGCACGGAGAGAAAGCTCAGCCCTCTAGAACTGTGGAGACCAGAAAGACGGTTTGTTGCATAACTGTGTTTTTGAAATGAGTTTTCAAGACAAAATAAGGCAAATTACTTAGATACAGTGAGGCCAGAATTTTTTGCTGCATGAATTGCAAGTGCATCGACACCACACTCTTTCCTTGAAAACTCACTTACAGTGTTTATCAGACCAATGGTGTGTATTTTTAAAAAAAAAAAAAAAAAAAAAAAAAAAAAGTCATTCATTATTCTGATTAGCACAACCTCCAAATGAAATTTACATACGTTGCTGCCTGGTGGTGCATCATTCACAAAATGTTCAAAGTTATGTAACTTGGCAATAGAAAAATGTATAATACTACAAGGCTGCTGTAGTGTGTTGTTTAGGATTTGTTACTTTATGTGTAGATTTATCTCTAACGGCAACCCAAATGAATTTGACTCTCTTTTCCATGCAGAGAACAAACCGTAAGACTCAGTCAACACCTTGTTTAACAACTGACCAAGTTCTGGCGCTCATCAAGGTAAAAAGGAGATTATTCATGGCTCTCTAGCTTGTTGTGTCCACATAACACGGTGGACAGATTCTGACATTTAATAATGAACACAATATCTTATTTTCCCAATGTAGACAGCACCAGTAGAAGATGTCCAGAAAGAAGTGGAGGGGCTTCTTTCCCGATCAGACATCCAGGACTTACAGCCCTCTATGGGGCAGCTAGTATCAATCCTTGTGTCCCGGAGCCTGGCTGATCCAGCCTTCTACACCCCGAGCACCCTGGCACAACTCGTGCACACTCAGTGCCTCTGCCACAGGTCAGTTAGGCAAGACGTTAACTGAAGGATTAAAATGTTGTATCTCAAAACTACTGTATTCAAGCTGTCATTATTCTGCAGAATCTATTTCTGGACATTAATATTCTTGTAAATACCAAACCCTGCATTTGAATCAAAATGTCATCATCTAGCTGGTTTGCACTGCAATTGAAAACATGAATTGAATGACCAAGACCACATTGACTACTAGAATAAATAAACATTATGAATTTCTGTTGAATGTGACCATTTACCATCATGATCTTCTACAGTACGTGTCCTGACCTTGTGCTGTTGGCCCTGGAGAGGAAGGATTACTTTCTGTGTCAGCTCTGCTTGCAGTTCTTCCCTGACATCCCTGAGGCTGTCACCTGTGCCTGCCTCAAGGCCTTCATCAGGTAAAATCAACACTGTGATACAGGCATGAACTGATGTCTCTGCCACTGTCTTTTAGATATGACCACAGGGGGGCACTAACGTAATACATTTTTTAAAAGTCTGCAAATAGTGGCTTCAACAGGTGTTTTGAATGTTTAGTTTGATGCCACTCATCCTGCATATGATTTAACAGAAGTGGTTTTGTGTTTTTATTATCTGATAATTAGCTTGACTTGGTGCAACACAGAACAACAGTGGTGTTTTATCTTCATCTTGCAGTATGCCGGACGTCGATGCAGAGAAAGCGAGCCTGGAGCCCGACAGCATCTCCTTCATGGAAACCCTCATCTCTAGGGAGCGTGGCCAGGTTGGCTTGCAGAACGGTTTTAGCCCCGCCTCCACTGACGAGGACCGCTCAGACGCCCTGAGTGGAGGTGGTGCCGTCGTAAAGGCCAGAGCAGAAAACACAGAGAAGACCTCAACTCCATCAGGACAGATCTGCCCAGTGGGATTACACAAGGCTGTTCTACTGTATCCTTCCAGTGTACGGTCGCTCAAACACAACGTTTCCCCATTCTGTCTGTGAGACAGCTATTCTAGTTTCTGCACATGTTGTGTATTATTAAAAAAAAAAAAAAAACTTAAAGCTTAAGTTAAAAAGCTGAGAAATGTTAAAATACAAACTCTTAACTCAAGCTGCAAAGAAATGAGATCCTGCAGACGGCGTACAGCGACACTTTCCTCCTCCCACACCTAAAAGATCTCTCCTCCCAGCATGTTGTTGTAAGTAACAGATTGTTTAGGTTGCTGATGTAGTTCATCATGTGTAAACTGTAGGTCCAATTCCCAGCGCTTTAGTCCTCAGTCTTTATGCACGGTGTCTGACTGTGGTCTGTGTTTATTCACATTAAAGCACTGATAAGTAGATAAATTTATGTTACACGTCTAATGTTCTGTCCTTGGAAGATTCTTCAAAGATGCTTAAAAAAAACATGCATTTAAAGTGTTAATTGTCTTTTTCATCCAATCAGCTTTTCCTCCAGTACCTGCAGTTCCTCTACCTAAAATATTCTCAAGATGCTTTCCCACAGATGCATGGACTGAGATCACCGAGTCTGACTCAGGTCTGTACCAATGTCTAACTAGATAATTAGGGGGCCCACACTTGATATATCGGTGCAGGTGGTGGCTGTCGCAGCAGGACACATTGTGACAGATCTGGAGGCAGAAAAAAAGTATTTCTTCACTCTGCTGACAGAGTTTTATTTTAACTAGTGCATAAGTCAGTGTGAAGAGATGGAGAGTTATACTGAGATAGATTTAAAGAAATGCAGTCCATGGAGGCACAACAAGTGTGATCATCCCATCAATATGATCTGATCTTAAAAAATCACATTTATCTTTAGTTTGCTCAATATTTTTTTATAAACTTCTAATATCTAACAGACACGTAAAAGCACTGCCATCATGATATACTGAACCCTTTACAAACTCCCAACAATAATAGCAGTAAAATACATTTTCAGTGAATTGTAGTCCATAAAACAGCTCAGTTTGTGAGAAGGATTACACATCTAACTCTGTTTTCCTTTGCATTTGATTGTAGATCATGGACTGGGTGTGCTTGCTGTTGGACGCCCATTTCACGGTGCTGGTGATGACTCCAGAGGCCAAAGGCTTACTGCTGAACCTCCACAGCTTTGTTAAGTCTCAGGTAACAGTCTCCCCATTGTCTGCTCTGTAACTGGCTGCATGTTGGTTTGATAATATTCACTCTGTGTAACTCTTGTTTCTGTAGTTGTGCAGAGACGGTGTTTACAATCAGTGCAACAATTTTATCAGAGAAAAAAAAAAAAAAAAAAGTTATCTGGGAAAGAATTTGAAATAACTGGCTTTCTTGTGTCCTCAGGTGAGACTGGTATCTGAGCTTGGAAAGATCGAGGGCAGCCTCCAAGAGCTCAATAAGATGAAAGTGAAGAAGGATGTCGGACAGTACTCCATTGAAGTCATTGAGCTGTTTTAGAAAATGTACAGAATACTTTTAATAAACCTTTGAGCATATCGTCTCCTCCCAATGTTTCGCCTGAAGTGGTTTCACGGTTGGTTACATGTCTCAACTGGTATAAGTGCTTTTTGGCACAGATGCTCGCCATCGGATCTCAAGTTGCATGAATTTTACTGTTAGACATTGAATTAACTTGCAGATACTTTCGAACTGTTTTAAACTTGTTTAAGCTGATGAAAATTTGGCCATTCATACAAGATGAATTGCATGAAAACTCTGTTCATATGTCAACTTGGTTAATATTGGGTTTGTAAAATATGTTCAAAATCAACCTAACTGAGCAACATGGTCTTGGTTTTTAACTGTTCATAACGAGACTCTGCCTTTGAACATGTAACTGTGAGAATGAATGGCTTTATTTTGTATTTGTCCTAACAGCTGAGTATTTGTAAATCTGTCAGCTGTAACTGTACTGGGTTTTCCACAGTCTTTTATGTTGAATACAATTATATAACAATGAAAAAACTGTTAATGTGTGTGTGACTTTTATTTTTATTAAAAACATCAATATCAAATACAACCACAGAGAGTCAGTGTTGGATGCATTGAAATAAGGATTGTGATTTCTCTAGGTTTAATATCAGACGACTGAAGGTGAATAATTCGCATCAATATTTCAGTACTTTCTTAGTTGAATTAGTGTTATTAGATCCTTGTTCAAAACACTTTGAGCCGGTGTAATGCACTTATTCCTGATTCACCTTCACAGATTACCTACAGGAAAACATTTGGACATTGAGGACAGTTGTGTGAGGAAACATATGTTTACAAGACATACATGTGTTGGAAGAGATAATCCGACAGCTCACAAATTGTATAAATAAACATAAAAAAAAAAAAAATAACGTGTGTTTCTACATTATAGCAAAGCAAAGGAAGCCATGAACCACGGGGTACGGTGCCGTTGTATAGCTGTTGCAAAAACTATTGTTTCAGCTAATTACACCATTAGTTGGCGGGTGTTTACATTCTGGTTGTTTCCCACCGCCGCACAAATATGTCCCATCACCAAAACGAAAAGGTTCGTTGTCGGCAGGATTCGAACCTGCGCGGGGAGACCCCAATGGATTTCTAGTCCATCGCCTTAACCACTCGGCCACGACAACGGTGCGTTCAATGGCCCCCCCAGTATAGAAATAAATGTATCCTCAAATACATTTTCAGAATTTGAAAAATGGATGTAAACCCTATCTATCTAAAGCACCAAGTCAAACCCAGAAAAATAAACAAACCAGGGACGAGCGTAGGGCGTTACTGGATAAATGTTTTTGTGGACTACGTTGTTACAACAGATGGTTTTATTTCAGTAACTGAACTGGCTGTTCTGTTTGAAAATTGAACCAAGTTTCCTTCGTAATTGTCGAGAAGAAAATTAGCTAAGTGTAAAATACATTCGGCTCAGAAATGAACAGCAGCAGTTTCCATTCGGAGCCTCAGAATATGTGTGCGGTGAACTTTGAGGACGACTTGTTCGGGCTCATGTAATAGTGCACACCGTCGGACGTGCGCTTATCTTCTCGCCTCGCTTTGCTGTGACGACGATGGCGACGGGCCCGACATGAACGATGATACTTCCCCGAATACACTCGAGCCACCTCAGATTAAACGCACCCAACAGCACCGACTTTTACTAATAAAATACTATTGGCGGACGGCGTTTGCATGGATAACTAATTTTACGAACTAGCACGGCAATTGCGTCTATTGTGGAATAGTAAATCACGTGACCTCGCATCTACTCTGGCCTGCTAGCGTCAAGTTAGAGAATAAAACAGCACGTCCGGTTCTGTTACCCTGAATTCGTTCAAACAAAAACGTTTATAATTCTTTTTTTTTTTGTTATTTAAACTGTCATAGAGAGAGAAAATAATGAATATAATTAGATGTGTAATTTAGCTTATGTTCTGTACACTATGGTGTTAATTATTGTTCTTTTTTTTTATGTTTGCCTTGCGTTTACTTTGAAGGACAAGTGCTGTACTTCCGGTGCAACCGATCTAAGCGCGTGTAACTTGACGCAGCTATGGGGCCTGCTGTGTTTTCAACGGAGGGAGAGCCGAGAAGAAAAATGGCGTCTGCAGGCGACCCAGAGCGGGACACCGGCCATTCAGTGTAAGCTTTCCGCCCCGAAATCGACACTGGGGCTTGGTGGTGACCTATCGGGAACCGTCGCCAGAGCCATTGTTTTTTTTCTACCCCTTTTTCTCCGGTGTGTGTGCCTTATTCAAACACCGAGATTGAAACGGAACAGAAGAGACTCTCTCCCACAATGAGAGGGAGAAGAGGAAGGCCGCCCAAACAAGCAGCCGTGATGCGGGAAGGTTCACCCGGGCCAGTCCGCGGCTCTCGGGGCGGCAGGAACAGGGGGATGCGTGGACGGGGAAGAGGCAGAGGACGGGGTCGGGGACGGGGAGGAAGCGGCGGCGTTTGCGGCACCAGCTCGGCGGAGGTGGATACAGAAATCTCCGGCCGAGAGAACTTTCATTCGTCCCGGGGCCGCAGGAAAGTTGGAGGCTCCATCACGGCGGCGGCCGCGGCACCGCGGGGCAGAGGAGGCAGAGGGAGAGGCAGGGGGTCGAGAGGCGGCCGCGGCAGCAGAGGCGGAGTGAGGCGGCCTCAAACCAAGGTGGTCTACGACGACAACAGCGACGAGGATGATAACGTGAGCTACAGGTCAGACGAAGATGAACTCCTGAACGACAACCCTTCGTCGGATCTTGAAGAAGAGGAGGCCTTGGGGAACGACTCCGACTACCTGGAGGAACTACCGTATGATGATGATGCCAGCTACTGCACCGAGAGTAGTTTCAGGAGCCACAGCACGCTGGGCAGCACCCCAGGTACGTCCGTTTGCAAAGTGCACACACTTTAGCAGCAAAGCACGTTTGCATTACTCAGTGTGCATTTTATTTTTAGCCCAGTGCAGAAACCAACCCGCATTGTTCAAAATGGAGCTTGCACTCAGAAACAGGCCTTTGTTTACCGTGCGCCGTGGCCGCTGGCTCGCAGCTCTGCCCCACGCTTCCACCGGCTCTCACGTCTGCAATTCTTGTCGGATCAGCACATTTTTTGTTGTTGTCAATTTTAATGAATAATTCCTGTTTTTTAACCGGGATTTTTTTTCCAACGCGCGCCCCGCATTTGCCCACATTGTGAAACAGGATATATGCACTGCGTTTGCTGCTTTCCATTCATTTCATTCATTTAGTGTTCGTGCTGGTGTAAAAGCAGAGTAAGTCCACTTTCTGCAGCAAAACGTGGGTTTGTCAACGTTGTTAACCACTGGCTTCAGTTTGACAGGTCATAGTATTTCTGAAGCTGTAGTACTTAATTAAAGGGTTTCCTGTGAAATAAATAAAAAAATAGATTTTTTTTTCTATTTTGCACACATCAGTAGACCCACATTATACATTATACATTTCCAGAAGACATATCTCAGTTACATAATGGAGCTAAATGAGTTTGGCAGGCCTTTTGTTTTGAAGAGGGGCGCTCTTTTTTTATTTATTTATTTATTTATTTATTTATTTTTTATTTTTTTCACTTGTTGCAAACATCTCATTACGATATTGCGCGGTGCACCGTTACCATAGCAACCACTCCCATGTTTACCAGGTGAGCAGGTGAAATTCGTCACGCTCCCAGTTGTGAACAGCCATAAAGTTAATAAAGTTGTGTCTGCAAAAATCAATTGGCACATCCTGTTATGTAAAGCGATGCGCTGGAATGAGTGTGCAGGCGGCTGGAAGTCACACTAGACAGGATTAGAAAAGAGTTGCTCTGCAGGTGACCCACACTTGAGTGTTTCCTGCATTCACTAATGTGAATTTTCTTTGAAACAAAAGTTTTCTCTCCTTTAAAAAAATTAAATTAAGATTGTATTTCCCTCATAACACTTAACAGCACTCTGATTAAGGCTTAGTTGCAGTTTAAGTGGTTCAGGGATTACACACATACCTCTCAATTTAAATGTTTAGGTCGTCCTGTGAGGGGTCTTTAATAAGACCAACAGTGACAGAAAGACATTGCAGTGGTTTCACTGTCGTGGACACACAGGCGCACATTTATATGCTGTTTTCGACATGAACCCACCTTCGACTCGTGTTTCACCTGTGCATACCGTACTGCTGTCACAGATTAATCCCCGGCCTTCACCGTTCATGATACAACCGCCTCTGCTGCTGTAGTTGCATCACTATTTCTCTGTTTATACATCACTGCTAAAACCACTGAATCATACTAGCCCCAACACAAATGAATTTACTAACCAGTGAACGACAGTTTGTCAGCCATAAACGCAGTGTTTACAGGGAAAAAGTAACATGGCAGACAGTGTGGGTGTAGTGGGGTAATTTTATAGGATTTGTTTGGTCCACTTATGAAAAGTTAATGCAGCAACCCACACTCTACAGCGATGTCACAGCATCTGTGAGATTGAGAAGAGCTCGTGAGAACGCTGGCACACTGCAATATCTAATGTATAATTATAATTTTATAATGAGTAAATAGCAATCGTATGCTAATATTGTGATGATTATAGAAATATTTCTTCACTCCACCAAGGTTGATCAGCGACAGACAAACACCAAACCCTGGTCAGGGGCAGGGTCATGAGGCCAGGTCAGCTGACCTGGATTGACCCACTCAGATCAGCCACAAATGTAGGCTTAGCTTATTCAACATCTCTGTGTTCAGAAATGAATAATTTAAGGAGAACATACACAGGCACACACATTCCAGAGGGAATACACAGGTACAGCACATGTGCCGCAGCATCTGCATATATTTCTATTGAAGAAACAGAAGCAGGTTCATAAATCAGTCTGGAGTATTTCTCTTATGGTCTTGTTCTAGTCTCCTTTTTATAATCTCACTTCCACACAGTGTATTACAAATAGCAACATTCTCATTAGCACTAGCTTGTGATTCTCCCAAATTAGACATCCCACTAGTCCTATGTTGTATTTAGGAAGAACATCATTTCAGATTTAATTTAACACCATTGTTGGTGTATCATTCTTTTTTTTAATCTGAACAGGATTTACAGGATTTGAAGCGTTGAGCTTCTCAAATACATTGGTGGCGCTTGGGGGTACATTTTGAGGACTCCCCAAGTACCACCAGGCAAGCTGGAAGAGGGAATCTACCCAGATTGTTCTGAGTCTCCCCGGGGATACCCTCCCAGTGCCTGCATTGCTGAAAGCACTGTACTGTTGCAACATCAGAGCACAGTTTAGTGAGACATCAAGGATGCGTATAGGTTCAGGCATTAGGTTGTTTAACTCATTCCAGTTTGGTAATACTGTGTGTGCACCATATGAAAAGGCAGATAGTTGCCATGTTTGAACATTTAATGGTGATTCAAAGCAACACTGGTCATTTTATTCTGCAGACACATTGGTTTTCTCTCCACATATCTGTATTTCAAGTGCTTACTGTCCATTAACTTCCCATTTGCTGTATAGAGTGGAGAGGCAGCACACAGTGCTTGAAGTGGCTTACTTACACATCTCCTTTTCATTTTCCCCTATGTGCTTCCCCTTCTCTCTAACATCTCCTGGCTCCTGGCTCTTTTTCTTTCACTTCTCACAGGCCGGAGAAGGAGTCGGGCGATGCAGCCGCAGTCTCCCATCCTTGAGACAAAGGACATTCCTGCCTTGGAGCTTCCCAAGTCCTCTGAGGACCTCCTGGTTCCTACCTCACAGCTCCTGAACGTGTCTGCCGTCTACGAGGTCCTCCGCAACTTTGGCTCAGTGCTACGGCTCTCTCCTTTCCGATTTGAGGATTTCTGTGCAGCATTGGCCAGCCAGGAGCAGTGCACGCTGCTGGCAGAGACCCACATCTCCCTGCTCAAAGCTATTCTCAGAGAGGAGGACACTTCCAACACCACATTTGGGCCCGCTGACGTGAAGGACTCTGTAAACTCCACTCTGTATTTTGTGGATGGTATGACCTGGCCAGAGGTGGTGCGGGCGTACTGTGAGAGTGACCCGGAGTACCGGCATATTCTGCCTTTCCAGGAAACTGAGGATTATCCGTACGAACCTTTGGACAGCAAAATTAAAGTTCTTCAGTTTTTGGTGGACCAGTTCCTGGCGACCAATATTGCCCGGGAGGAGCTAATGTCAGAAGGGGTGGTTGCCTATGATGACCACTGCAGGGTATGCCATCGCCTTGGTGACCTGCTGTGCTGTGAGACATGTTCAGCCGTTTACCATCTGGAGTGTGTGAAGCCACCATTGCAGGAAGTGCCAGAGGATGAGTGGCAGTGCGAAGTGTGTGTTGCACACAAGGTACCCGGTGTTGCGGACTGCATCCCAGAAGCTCAGAAAAGCAAGCCGTTTATTCGTCAGCTGCCAGTCGGCTATGACCGACACCACCGCAAATACTGGTTCCTGAACCGCCGCATTGTTGTGTAAGTTTACAACGTTTTCATTTACGCTCCAAGATTACTGCACAGGATTCAACATTGGAGGTATCAGTGTGAGTGTTACAGCCTTGCACACTGATATTATGCTGATATTAAACCAAAGTTATTAACAATAGTTACTAAAATATCCAGACAGATTATGTGAAACAAAGTTTTTTTTAGCTTTACTTTTTTTTTTTAAAGAGCGTTCCTGCCAAAAAAGTAGCATAGTTTTAAGGCACCACCAACATACAGCCAACGCACACAGCTGTCCCAATTTCCATGAATTTATGTTGTCAAAGAGCAAAATAAGTATTTTGGCTGTGAGTGCAATCAGTGGAAAAGTAGTGTCCTTTTAGAGCGGCTTCATCAGTCATGGCAAAACTCATGAATGTCACAAACCACTTATAAACACCATCAGGAGGAGAAATATGGCCACTAGGCCTCGTGTAATTTCCTTTCTGTTCATTCCTGTACTGTGATTTGATTTGATACAATATTTGCCGTAGCTGCCGTGTGTGCAGCTCATCTACCACATTATTTGTGGGTCAGTCGTACGTACCGCCAATTTGTTTAATCGGAACAGATAAGTAGAAAAGATCATGCACTGTTGCAGGACTAAGCCAGTAAACAAGCTGCATATGCTGTGTTTTAAACTATAATGTAGCTGCAGACAATCTGAAAACAAGATACAGGATTGTGTGTTTTGTTAATGCTGACGATTCTCAGTGCAAAAAGCAATGAGCTTATAGGGGTCATTAGTTAAGCAAACTACAAGCTTAAGTTCTTGCATTTGTGTTTGTAAGACCCGCTGTTTCATAAACCAAAAATAACTGCATCCCTCCATAGGATTGAACATATCCTGACCATCAGCAGTATTGGACCGTTACGTTAGTAAATTATCTTGGTATTGAGCAGTTACAGATGCTGTGTGTGCTGGGTCAGCAGCAGCAGAGGCCCAGCATCATAAACCATAAAGAAACATAGATCACCTGAACGGTATAAGTTTTAAAGGGACAGGAGGCCCTAAGTTTGTCATCACTGCGTCTCACCCTCTCTCTTCTTTTTCTGCCTCGTACTGCTCAACACATTGGGCCCCAGCAGGTGCTGATCTTCAGTCTCCCTTCAAAGACTGTGCGTGTTTGTACAAACAAATAATGAGCACAGGAAACAAGTTTGTGGGTCTGCATGTATGTGCACAAAGTTGAGGTGTGTGTGTGTGTGTGCTTGTTTGTGTGTGTAAGTCCTAGAATGATGCTGAATAGACACTAGTGTTATGTGGCCACAGGTGTCACAGTCCCTGGACAAGGACCATGCTGAGCAAAAAAGCTGTCAAATACGCCACTCTGCAGCAGCTCAAGCGTCCTAATGAGCATTAATGATTTCAAGCCAACTTAGTAGTTAAGATACATTCACATTTGTATGTATATGTTTAATTATGTGGTTTGATTGTATTTATACCACCCAGCCCCTCTCAGCGTTATTATTCAAAGTGTATAAATACTATGTAGCTTCAAAATAAATTGCTTATTGTCTTCAACTCCATGGAAAGCCAACGTTTCTAAGATGCCCCTAACAGCTAATCGTGTGTACTGGCTCTGAACTGTTGTTGTTCTTTTGGGGAAATGGTTTTAAATGGAAATGCTAACTTCTAAGATCAATTATTGCGAATTGTTGCCAAGAGACCTGCAGCCCTGTGACTATAATACTTGTACATGTAAATTATAGCTCTTTAACAAGTATTTTACATACACTATACATCTGCGATATACATTAATTGTGTGTTTTTTTTCAAAAGTGTGTAAAACATGCCTCCCAAGTCTTTCTTGCACACCTGCAGAACAACTGAAGAAACCACAGTCTGATCAACTAATTTCACAGTGTGCAAGATTCATCAAGGGATTTATTGTCCTGAATTTCCCACTGGCACCTCGGATGTTTTGCACAGCTGTTCACACTTGCTCCTGTTTTTGAGTCGCGCAGTTGATGTTAAGTATATTGTCTGTGATGAGAAATAGACGGCATTGAATCACCACAGAGAGATGGAAATAGGCCTTAACATTATTAGCAAGGTCAACTTTGTTGATGATGATCAATCAAGCAGACTAACTGTAAGATGAATGTTTATAATGGGTGGATCTTCTCGGCAAAATTTAATACACATGAATTGACATCAATGTGATGTAAATGTTTAGACAAATAGCTAATGTTCATCTGCAGTCCCTGATAAATTTGATGTAAAAGATTATGCATCTAACTGACAAGACAAAGGACGACCAGTTATTGTCAAAGCACATACAGCTGCATAACGGCATATAGAAAGCAAGCATATGTCCTCCCCTTCCCCGTGTCTTCTAATTTTTGTGTCCTCTCTCCCCTACAGTGAAGAGGATGGTGAGCAGGAGGACAAAGCCATCTGGTACTACAGCACCAAGGTGAATTGGACTCATCTTTTTTCTCCAACTCGTCTTTACATTTCATACATTTGATCGTCGCTCATCTTTAGTTACAGTGTTTTACATGTGTCACCATCCTTTTATTTCTTTTAATTAACAAAATGCGTCCACGCAGTCCTTGTTTTTTGGCAGTCCTGCAGTCATAACACTGAGCTAATCTTTTGCACTCATTGAACTCTCCCTAAACTCGGTCCTTCCCAGGTCCAGCTGGCTGAGCTGATAGATTGCTTGGATAAGGAGTACTGGGAGGCCGACCTGTATGCAGCCCTTGAGGAGATAAGGGACGAGGTGCACACGCATATGGACATCACTGAGGACCTAACCAACAAGGCCCGTGGCAGCAACAAGTGTTTTCTTACTGCCGCCAGTGGTAAGGAGCTCTTAATTCTTTGTCATTTTAATAAAGTGAACTCATTTCCAGAGAATCTGCGATGCTTTCTGTCACTGAGTTTAGTCATGGATCAGAGAGGAAGAAGGATCTCTTCAAGCACAAAGTATTTTTTTCTTCTCTTACTCTAACTGTCTCTCTTCCCCCCCTTCACTCCTCTCCCTGCTTTCTTCCCAATGCTCATGAATGCCACCCAGTCATAGATGGCTGGGCAATAGGAATCAACCCAGCTATTATGTAACCTTACTCTAGTCCCAGTCTGGCTAGCACCCAGCTCTCGAGCTTCCCTTCAGTCCCTCGTCCCTTCCTTTCTGTCTGCAGGGTATCCACCAAATCCATGTGTATGCTTTTGCCTGTTTATACCATTCAGTCTGCTGCACAGTTCAAATTCATAACAATCGAGCTTTGAGAAAAAGCACTGCACTTTATATGGTGCTGCGTAACGTGGTGTTAACTTTTGATGCAACAGCTTGAGTGTAAACTAGCACTTCTAACAGTCATCTGCTGTGCACGGAAAGGTTAAAGCTTCTCACTGACAACAGTCTTTAACCTTTGTTTTTTAAACCCAGGAAGTGGATAACTTGAAAGAATAAATATGGCTTTTGTCAAACTTTTTTCAAACTGGCAGCAGCAGCTTCATCTGTGTGCTGCCACTGAAGCCTCTTTCATGCACAGTGTTAGCCAGCGTACGAATGTGCACACTTACTACTTAATATACACAAGTGGTTAATTATTCTGTAAGTGAGAAAGTTCTGGTTTGTATATGTGACAGCTGTTTTCACAACTCATCCATAAGACTGCATTACAACCCCAAAACACACAGAATATAGTTCAAATAAAAAAGTATTATTGTGAGGCTTATAAATGAATTTCTTGTGTGTTTCTTCAAACTTGGTGACAAGACTAATGTTAAACTGATGACATATGTTATCATCTGTTTCATACCTGGTTAGGAGACGGTGCCTGGGCATGTGTCAGTGCTGCCTCTGATTATAATGTCCAGTACAACATATACATACACTCACACAAATACAGACTTGATGTACTGAACAAAAAGAACTTGACCAAAGAATTTTCCTTCAAAGTTTTCGTCTGCCTCAGTAATAAAAGACAGATTCAAGTCATTTGCATTTTCAGTGTTTCCACTTTCCCTGAGTTTTTTTTTTCCTTTCAGGATTCTAGTCTAGTGTTTTGGAAGAACAGTCTACTTCGCTGCGTTTAATTCGTCTTTCTGTTTTGTTTACGTTGTTCTGCTCACACCCTAATTTCCGCTTTGTTATTATACCAATTGCCTGTCATTGCAGATCAAGGTTTTGCATCATTTGGTTTATGTTAATCTGTTATGGTGCTTCTTAGGGGTCATATTGTCATAAAGGACTTCACAGCCTCCAACAGTGTATGAATGACCCAACAGCATGCTGTCATTGTGCCCTCTGACTGCACACAGGAACATCACTTTGTGATGGTGTTTTACAGCAGGTTAGAAGTCAACACCAGTGAGCATGTATACTTTAGAAGTATTTTTACATGCAAATAATTAGTGTATAAACATTTCAAACGTGGTATAATCTGGCCCCAAAATCACCCCATGATCTCTTTTCTATTACCATTGAAATTATTTCAACCCTCAGTTTGGTCAAGTCGTCTGCATCATCAGTCATCTCTGATGCCTCGATTTTTTTCTTCTTGAAATCTGTTTGTTTTGTTTCCAGACATAGATCATCACATTATTTTTTTTAATTTTTTGAGATTTTTTTGTACTTAATTTTGTGAAGCATGTCCTGAATATCACGCAGTATTGTGTCTTTTTGGAGTTACTCTGCTGTCGAATTGTTATATTGTGTTGTTTTGGTTTTTTTCCCCCTATATGATTATCATGAAATCTTCCAGTCAGTCACTCTCTCTCTTGGGATATTTTTAGACTCAGCCCTTCATTTCTTTTGTCTCACAACTATGGCATTTCTTTTGTTTACCTCTTCCTCCTTCATCCAGAGGAGATCCTGGAGCGGTTGCGGGCTAAGAAGGAGGAGGAGCTGGAGGAGGTGAAAAGGCGGGCTGCCGAGGAGGCCCAGAAAGCGCGGCAGGAGAAGGAGAAGCAGGAGGTGGATGTGGAGCGGGAAGACGGAGAGGTCAAGCTGAAAGACGAGGGACAACAGCAGGGCAAGGTCAAAGATGTGATAAAGGAGGAGGGGGAGACAAATGAAGAGGCTACGGAGGAGAAAAAGGACGGTGTCAAAACTGGAGGTAATTATGATGTTTATATTCCACAAAATACTCGTGACCAGTAACATAAACATGACCAAATATGGAGAGCGTCTAATCTCTCAATTCCTCCAGTCTATTCTGTGTTTGAGCCATGGAGAAAAACAGAAGAAAATCATCACCATAGTGTAATAAGTTATTGACTCAAGATTCAATTCCACAGTTTATTTGGCTGCTGGACCAATTAGAAATAATGTGTTCTGTGGTCAAGATGCAAGCGATAAGTTAATTTATATTGGTGTCTAGATGTATATTATCCTGTGCAACAGAGAGGCCCTAACTACGCAATAACGAGACATTTATTGCACTGGCAGCAGAATGAAGCTTTAACAGCTTGGTGTAAGTGAGTTGAGAGTAAATTATACAGTGTTGGTAAGGGGCATCTCATTAGCTTTGAGAGCTAATGAATAAAAATGGCTATATTCCCATAAATGCATGATTGTGTTAATCTGAAAAAGCTTATTTAAATAACCCAATATGTTTAGATACATTTTTAAAGGTAATATATGTAGCTCCTGCTACAATAAAAGCAAATAAAAGTTTTTTTTTTTATTTATTGGTGATGGATGTTGTATGATTTTATGATTTGTACATATTTGTCAGCCTCAACCTTCACTGCTCCTCTCCGTTGCCTGTGCATTATCGACTAAAATCTACAATATTTACAACATGTTCATCTGTAGTTGCTGAAGCTCCACCCACTGGCCAAGAAGGCAGTAGTGGCAGTAACTTCTCATGTGGACCTATACTTCCAGCAACCTCTGCTCCAACACAAACCACCACCGTCAGCTCTAGCCTGGCCACTGAGGCTCCAAAGCCCCTGGCCCCCACCACAGAGGGGTGTTCCCATATGGAGGTCTCTAACAACACCAAAGGTACCAAAGGACGTTTCAGGGTGAAGTTGCCCTCATAGAGCTCCTTTTGGGGATCTGCTTTACTGCCACAACGTTACAGGATTGTGTGATGAGCCTCCTGCCCCTAACATCCCTTTGTGACTTGCGTGCTCCGCCATATATCCCAGAGTGCTTTGGTGTTCCTCCTGACCATTTCCCAGCGTGCCTCTTTTTGCATGTGGCTCTCATTCCATCTGCTGGCTTTTGTGTGCAGTCGTCCAGTTTTTGTTTCTTGAATTCTGGCGTCAGATTTGCTTCTCTTTTCAGCCATTCTGTAATTTCTTTTCTTTTCCTCCAAAGAGCTGAGAAGGTGATTGCATCAATTGATTTGCAATCAGTTGGCATTGTCACTGCAATCAGCATGATTGGCCGCAGTGAGCCTCAGTCAGCTGGGGACAGCGATGGCGCTGCCTGGAGCAGTAATGCTTACGAAAAGCTTTTGTTTGGCTGTTTGCTTGTAATCACCGATTGATGACCTCCACATATTCATCCTTAAGAATCAAACAGCAGCGTTTGTTTTTTGGTTTTTTTGGTCAGTGTGGTCATGTGTGCACAAACCTTGTCTTGCCTGGTGTATTTGGTGCATGCATTACGCAGGACTTATCAGTAGAGGGAGCCACAGCCATAACTATAAACTACATTTCAGAAGCATCACTAGAAACTTTGTCTTCACTGAGACTGAGCTGTTACTTGTGCAGAATTTCCTGTTTTTTGGTCAGTGTTCACAGCTTCGACGCTGCAGCTTGTCTTGGTTTTTCTGGCTCTATAATTTCAGTGTGGGCTGACACCTGCATCTCGCTGGAAAAAACAGTTAATCAAACACTAAGATTACGATAAAAACAAGAACTGCACAGTCCAGACCTTCAAGACGTGTTTATGTAACGATCAACACTGTGTGTGATTTTCTGTCTGTGTAGCAGAAAACCCATCATCAGATTCAGTCAGTGGAGATGGAATCCCCAGCCTGAGCCAACCCTCCCAGACCAACGAAGAGAACAGTAACAGCAGCATGGGAGCTGGGGTCCCTCCCAGGGGCCCTGAACCCCCAGACCTGGCCGACAAGTCCTCCCAGTCATCGCTAGCGAGCCTCGATGACACAGGTCTGACAAAAAAAGCATCATCCTGTTTTGTTGTAATATAATAGCTATCTTCTGCAATGATTTATATTACTGTTGAAAATTAACTACACAACCCTTAAATGATGCCAGAACAAGCTTTGGATAACGGTCCCCTACATCATACTAGTCATCTAAATATTCCAACATCCAAAGGGGTTTTCGTTTTCAATAATCGATGCACATCACATCATCTTAGTTCAAGTAGAGTTCACTGCTGCGTACGACGTAGCTTCCTCTGACTCTGACTGAAACGAGCTCTGCACTTTCAGGGGAGAGTAAAGATTCAGCCAACGGTGAGACGACGGGCCTCGGCAGTAAGAAGTCTTCGGCAACTCGCATGGTGACCCGGCTGAGGAACCCAGAGAGCAAGCTGAGCCAGCTGAAGAACCAACAGGTGGCTGCTGCTGTTCACGAAGCCAACAAGGGCTTTAAGGAAGGCAAAGAGGTGAAAACCTTGGATGAAAAGGATTTTTCTCTTTCAGACAATATGTGAAAAATGTTTGCACAACCTCAAGGAAGCACTATAGATTTAACTGACTGGCTTCTGACTCGTTAGCATCAGAGAAAGATAATTTAAGCAGCATTCAAGCAAGAACAAAGAAACTATAAGTCATTTCAAGGCTGCAAGGTTGATTTCTGATTGGATTTATTTATTTTATTACCTCCGTAGGTACTAGTAGTAAATGCACAAGGTGACGTCACCCGCGTCAGCACGCGCAGCAGCAAGGAGGTGGTGATGAAGGGGACCCTCAGCCAATTCTTCAAGCTTGGCCAGGAGGGCAAGTACCGCGTCTATCATAACCAGTACAGCGCCAATGCCCTGGCCCTCAACAAGCACCAGCACAGAGAGGCAAGTAGCACAACAACTTCCTGCCGTGCCATTTGAATGTTCATAAGCAGGAGGTTGCTAGACCTTTTCAGGGTTTGTAATTCTTCTCTTCATGATTGCAAGGATTTCCTCTGCTATTACAAAGGTCCACAGGTGTGAATGTGTGTCTGTGGTAGCCCTGTGATGGGATTCACGTTTTTAAGCCAGGCCGGTTGTTTGACAGATATTGAACGGGACAATTAACAGTGAAATGTAAGATCAATTCTTGACTAAAATCCCCTTAATCTGTCTTTCATCAGGACCATGACAAGAGGCGGCATCTCTCACACAAGTTCTGCATGACACCTGCGGGAGAATTTAAGTGGAATGGGTCTATTCATGGTTCTAAGGTTCTCACCATCTCCACACTGAGATTAACCATCATCCAGCTGGAGAACAATGTTCCAGCACCATTCATGCACCCTAACTGGGCCTCACACAGGTAAAGAGCAGTGTGGAGTGGAGGATGTATGTGTGCATGTTATCTCAGTGATTTCAAACCACACGAAATGCTCTGTTTGTATTTGTTTCAGTGCTTTAGTTTCACCTTTCAGTTTATGGGTAGAAATAAAAGTAATATCAGAACTTTGGCCACTAAAAAACAAACATAGCTTAAATGTGAAAGCTCCCAGAGCAAATAGAAAAATGTTTAATGTCTATTTCTTTGTTTTCTAGGACCAATTGGATCAAAGCAGTTCAGATGTGCAGTAAGGCCAGAGAGTTTGCGCTCGCTCTGGCCATCCTGGAGTGTGCCATTAAACCTGTGGCTATGCTGCCTGTCTGGAAGGACTCACTGGGCCATACCAGGTACACACATGGTGTATATATGTATATGGTAGAATTTCTCAAATACACATAAACAAAATAATAGTTATATGATCCATCCAGAAGTTCAGTTTAAATGCAACACATTCAAATACTTAAAAAAAAAAAACAAACTCAAACAAGCATTCAGTGCATGTACATAGGGGACGTGTGGTCGGTGTAGCAGGCAGAGGCGATCATAACCAGATCAGATCAAAAGGCCCACCCTAGCTGTGAGGCATAATATTTAGACTGTGAGTCCGCTACCAGTACCACCCACCTCTGCCTCTACTACTGCTTCCACACCACAACGCCCCTCTAAAGAAGTGATTGTCCAAGATTTCACGAGGTCAGGCCCAGAGTGTGTGTGTGTGTGACTGAACTGAGAGCATCAAAGCAAGAGAGAGTGTGAGCCGCCCACAAGTTGCAATTCAGTAACTTTTAGGACAACTGTGTGTGTGTTTCATAGTACTGTTCCAAGAGCAACTACCATCTTCTCATCTTTAGTCAGGGCTGTATACTCCATCAGTAAGATTTCCAATCACGCTCTTGAAAAATAATTAATAATGATGTAAAGTTGTCATAAAGAAAGTGTATTTCCATGTGTGTTTGTCAGCTCCACAGTGCTGAATAGGTGGACTTAAAGCTTGAAAAGATATGAATGCTTATTGCACTGTAATCATACAATAGGTTTTTTGTAAGTCAACAAATCACAGTGTCGTCTGTGAAGCTCACTATGAACACAACATTTCACAGATGGCCCCCAAACAAAGGGCTCTTTTACTAAAACACAATTTGAAGTAAACACAAATCTTGTGGTGTTAAAAGTTAAAAGTTAATTTTCATTTAAGAGCTGCAGGCTGCACCGCATGACAATTTAAAATGTTTTCAGGTTAAATCGCATGACGTCCATGGAGCGTGAGGAGAAGGAGAAAGTGAAAAAGAGGGAGAAGAAGCTGGAGGATGAGGAGACGATGCAGCAGGCCACTTGGGTCAAGTACACCTTCCCAATTAAACACCAGGTAGGTCCAGTGCTCAACAGCTTTGACTTTTAAGTGGAACTGGACCAGGATCACCTTTTGGTCACGAGCGATGTAGGTTGCTCAAAGGCGTACGCTCCATGTTCTGCTCTGTCCTTTCATTTGACTGCTGACAGCAAACCTGACACTCTTTCATGTCAACACCACAGCCTGGCTACAACCCAAGACAATCCACTCTGCCATGTACATGGAAACGCATAGAGACACTTGAATGTCCAGGATGGGATTTTGAATATAAAATACAGCCATCCTAATTATTTCAGATCTGCTGTCTGCCCCAACACAGCGTGAAACACACACTGATAATGGGATGACGGTAATAATGTGTCAGGCTAGTCTGCTTCTAGGTTGAGAAATTAATGCCTGGAAAACTGAGTCATTGCAGTGGGAAACACTGGTGTGCACGTTGGGCTTACGTGCATGAGTGACCATCAAGGGCTCTTTGATACAGCAAGTTGAGCTCTGCTGTGAGTCATTTCCCTCAGCAATTAGCGATCAGTGTGTGAACAGCCTCTAAACTAAAGAATCTCTTTATACCTGCACTCTCTCCTTTCCCACCTTTTTTTTTTTTTTTTTGGTCTCTCCTAATTCACTTTTCTCAGTTTGAACCTTTCACCTCTTGTTTCTTTATCTCTCTATTTCTCACTCCACTTCTCCTTTCTTGTCTTATGTAAAGGTGTGGAAGCAGAAAGGAGAGGAGTATCGTGTTACGGGCTATGGGGGCTGGAGTTGGATCAGTAAGACTTATGTGCAGCGGTTTGTCCCCAGGCTTCCCGGCAACACCAATGCCAACTACCGCAAAGAACTGGAAGGTCTGGAATGGGAAACTTCAGGGCTTAAAATGTGGTTTTTAGTTATTTGGACTTTGGGTTTCTCAAATTTAAAGTCTCTTTGATTCTGAGAGGGAATTAGTCTCTTGTTCATCTCCACAATGTCATCGTGGGTTGGTTGGCCTTCAGTGAATCAAGTTTCTCTTTTGATATATCTGCAGATGTCATTGAGTTGAATGTTATTACTGCAATCAAAGACCTCACAGATAGTTTGTATTCTTCAATATTCACCTTAAATTTTGTGTATTTATTTAAAATGTGGTGTCAAACTTCAGCATTAACTCATACATTTGTCATCTTGGAGACAGCAAGATGATTATTTTCAACATAATTGTTGACTTGGGCTATTGAATTGTATGATTAATAGCAATTAGCAGGAGTCCCAGTTCAAAATGAGTAAAAAAAAAAAACTCTTTTTCTCCTTCTGTTTTCCAAAGATGCTAAACTTGGCAAGAAATGTACCCTACTGGACCTGAGTCGACGGCCCAGTGTAGGCGCACCAGAAGCTCAGGGAGCTGCTGCTTTAAGCAGTGAAGCAAAAGATCAAGGCCTATCTAACCTCTCCAAACCTGATTCTGAGTCTAATGAGAGTATGGAAGAGGGGAAGAAAGAAGAGGTGGATGAAAAGGAAAAGACGGAGGAATTGTCAGTAGACGAATCACCCGCAGAGATGGAGGTGGACCCAACAGAATCAAGATCAGATGAAGAGCAAAGTATGACAGAGTGCGACTTTGTGTCTAATAGCATTGTATTCCGTTGCATATACAGCATGAGCAGATCCCTGTGTCATATTTGCCCGTTTAATTACCAAGTAAATTTAGCATTTTAACTTCATTTGTCTCCAGCTTGATGAGAAATTGTAAGGAGTGTGTGAAGAAGTATCTTATTTTCAATCAATGCGAATTAAAATCTAAATTCATTTCCTCTCCAGGGTCCAGTGTTCAGGAGGATAAAGCTTCCGTGAAGGAGGAGCCTACAGAGGGCCCTCAGCGACCCTTTAACTACGATGTAGTGGATGTCAGCAAGGGCTTCCTCACCCGCATTGCCTACAAGAGGAAGGTCAAGTCCTCCAAGCTGGACAGCCTGCTGGAGCGCCGAGTGAAGCAGCACGTTATTGAAGAGAAGCAGAGGCAGCAAGTCTCTGCCTCCAAACCCCAGACTCCCACACCAGCTCCATCCACCTCAGCCCCTGCTCTGAGCACTCCAGTCAGGCCAAGGTCACCACTCAAGCCCCATTCTCTCGCTCAGACACAGCTCGCACTGGGCGACGCTGTGAAAGTGGAGGAGAAATCCTCCACAACACAAATTCCAGCGCCAAGAGAAGCTGAAGGGGAGAGTCAGGCTGAACTCTCTAAATCTACAGAGGATATTGTCACTCCTCCTCGAACTTCTCCCGTTATGGACTCCACACCCAAAGACAGTTGCAGTACAGGTACAGGTGGAGGTTCAGCTTCACCACAAAACCAAACCACCTCTCTGCCCCAGGAGCAGGAGGCAGACTTAATGGAAAGGACTATGGGGCCAAAAGAATCCAGTTCAGATATTTCAGGGCAAGACGGTGTCAAACTGCCTGATGCAGAAGAAGTGACAGCACAGGGAACTCACAGCTCTTTAGAGCAACAACCAGCCAGTGTACCATCAAATGTTACCAAGGCTGCACATAGTGAAAATGCAGGGTGTGAGGAACCCAACTTGAAACTGGACTCCATAAGGACATCTACAAGTGTTCTTGACCAAAAAAGCGGTCAAAACACATCTCCCTCTAAACCTGTTCAGAAAAACCCAGAAATATTAAGCTCAGCACATTCAGGCACTGAAGAAAACGGCACGGGGCCGGGGGAGAGCCAAGAAAATATGCAAGAAATTGGACAACATAGAGCCGAAAGCATTAGCACTCCCGAGCCAGTTTCTCCTCTCCCTCAGGTAAATGGTAATGACGGCTTGGGGAGTGAAAGCATGTTGAGTAACTCTGTACTGAGCTCAAATAACGGTGTATTCACCAACAGTCCCCAGCCCAAGGTGAACAGCACTGGTAAAACTGAAGAACAAGGACTAGTTGTTTCACTGAAGGACGGCACTCAGCAAAAGCCTTTGGTGAATGGAGATTTGCCCCCCGTAAATGACAGCACAGAGGTTGGGGTGAAAGAACCAAGCCTAGCTTCTAAGGTTGAGGTAGAGAGTAAGACGACAGTATCAGATCAGGACTACAAACCTCCGCTGAAGATAACGAGGCTGGAAAACAACATAGACGCACTTGGAGGTAACACTCAGAACACTCGACAGCACAACAGCACATCAGCATTTCAGCCTGTGGACACCAAACCCAGTCCTGTGGTCAAGGTCATCAGAATGGCTCCCTCTCCTGTACCGTCAGCGGAGGAGTCCAGTCTGAGCGACGACTTCGCAGAGGAGAATAGTAACAGCGGGACGACAGAAACACCCAAGACCATCATCACCCAGGTAACCACAACCTCCACCACCACCACCACAGTCGTCTCCACAGAGATGAGGATAGCCAACACGCCGTTGAACGCGTCTGGAGAAAAGGTGTCGACGACAGAAAGCAGTGCAGTGTCCACTCTTACGACCATGACCAAAACAACTGTGACCAAAATCTGTTCCCCCGGGCACGATGGTCAGTCGGAAGACAGCCAGAGCGAAACAGTGACGCAAGAACAGAGGACGATGCTCTCGGCCTCCATCAGTAAGTCAACAACTGACGCCAGTGGTAAAATCTCTGTGGCCTCTGTTGCTGTGAGCCAAGAGGACTCGTCGTCGACAAAGGGCCGCGTCCGCCTCCTCAAATTCTCCCGCACCAAGAAGACGCGCTCGGACACAGCCCTTCCTTCTTACCGCAAGTTCATCACCAAGAGCAGCCGCATGAGTATTTTCGTCCTGCCACACGACGACCTGAAGGTGCTGGCGAGGCGAGGCGGATTCCGTGAGGTGCACGTGTTCAGCTACAACGCAAAGCCAGCCCTGGACATCTGGCCCTATCCTTCGCCTAGGCCCACGTTCAGCATCACCTGGAGGTACGCCTGCTTCTCACCTAAGCTTCTCACCCACTCAAACCACAACACGTTATTTCATTAGTGCTTGTTACAGTTTATACAGATCACTTTGTGTGGAGGGAAAAAAATGACCAGATTAAGTTAAAGAGGCAAAGATTTAAATGAAGGATCTGTGCTGTGAGAGAGCCAGAACTTTAATCCAAATATAGGAGGGAGATTCCAATACAGATAGTCCAAATCCAATTTTTGATTCATTTTTAAAGAGAACATATACATATAAGTTTTAGTATTTGACAGTCAGACATGATTTGTATGCACTGACTCCCAAAAAAAAAAAAAAAAAAAACTTTAATTAAAACGCCTGCACTGGCAGCACAGCAAATTTACTTTTAATTAAAATTAAGCAAAGACTGGAATTCACTTGTACTATTATTTTACTAATGGCCACTTCAGGGTAATATATTTGAAATAAAATCGTAATCAGAGGAAAACCTTGTGTTTATCATGGATTTAAAACAACAGAAAAAGTTGATTTATATTTTGTAGAGAGCACCCAACCACAGACAGTGCATTGAAGAGGTTTGTCTGCATTGTCTCTATAATGTCAATGCATTTTGTCTCTTTTGAACCAAAACCTGCACCTGTGTGGCGCATGTTTTTGTTGGAATATCCATATCCAGTCAAACAATGCGACAGTGTTAGTGCTACCTCTCTTGGTAGCTCTGTGGTGGATTTAACAGTTTAAAAAGGATATTTGTGATATTTCAAAATAAAAAAAGGACTGCAGGCGTATAGTCGATACTATTTCTCTTCATTATTCACCTTCAAACCTTCGCCTGGTTTTCTCAGAGCACCATGTCCTGGTGATCCGTGGTTCTTTATGTCGTCTCTCTCCCTGTCTGACGTTCGTGGCTTTGGCCCTGAGCGATGTTGTGGCTCTGAGCTGTGTGTCACAGAGGGACCTCTGATTATTTTGACCGGACCTCAGAGTTCCGAAGCAGACATGAATCATCCAGCGGTCGGAGAAGTGTCAGGATGTTCACTTTGTGCAATGACCCAACTCTGCAACCCTGGGGATTTTTTTTTTCCCGCCTGTAGCAGCACAGGGGGAAAGGAATATCTATCATACCCCATACAACTCACTCAGCCCTGTGATGCACATGTTTTTGAGGATGTTGAAGATATTTCCTAAGTGACACGTTCATTGCTGGCAGCCCCGACCATAATGATGTACGGAAGGAATATTTCTTTTAAGATAAAACTTGAAATTATTCATTGATCGGTATCACCCTGTCTTCTGCTTCCACACTGAGAACAGCCTGTTGCACCAAAATTGTTAATTAAATTGAAAAGAACCAAAATGAAATATGCACAAGCTTCCACTTTGAACTGTGAGTTAATACTGTTGGTTTATGTGCTTTTGTTGTCATGGTTAATATCTTTTCCTCGACCAAATTAGCGTTTAAAGTGATTTATTAAAGATGGCAGCCAGTTGTTGTGTTTCTCTCATGGAAATGGTCATGAGGGGACAGCAGCATCACCAGAAACCTCAGTCTGTTTTTACTTGGCCTCTTCCTGTTCCATGATCGTGCTGCAGTGTGTTTTCTGTAATGCTGAGCGACTCACTGGCAGTCAGTTGTGCTGCTCTAATGAACTGCTTGACACTAGGCGGGGGGGATGACAGCTTGGACCCACACAGAACTGTTCTTTCTATGTTTCCAATTAGCAAACAGAACGGTTATTTCCATTTTTCCACGAGTTTATGTCAATGCATTTGTACACTATCAGTGCGAAGCTGTATATGCAACCATATGTGACCAATGCTTGAACCTCTGGTTTGTGTTGCAGATATCGCCTGCAGACTGTGAAGTCTCTGGCCGGTGTGAGTCTGATGCTGAGGCTGCTGTGGGCCTGTCTGAGATGGGATGACATGGCCGTCAAACCGTCCGCTGCCGTCGGCACCACACGTACAGGTAGACCCCCCCCTCCCATTTCCCTCCCAAATCATCAAATAGACATGTCCGTCATTCTGGGAGGAAGGGGTAAAAGAGTCTAATAGTGACACTGGTACTGTTTGAAATCACCAGCTGCTTTTGCAGGTGAAATTAATTGTTTGTTTATCTGAACATTGATTTGTTTTGTGGAAGATTGCTGAACTCCATCCTGATGATCAAAACACACTTTTGATGTTTTCTTTTTTATTATATTATATATATATATTGTTGTATTTACTTGGGCGCTCCTCTTTATCCCTCTGTGGGCCCAAAGAAACACGCCACACAAGACCTTCAGTCTCATTTGGGTGTCACTGTTTTTATGTTGGAGTGCATTTCCTCCATCTTCTCGGGCTTTCCTCCTCATCACCATACCAACCCAGCCCTATCCCCACTCATTGCTACAGAGACATCGGAAACTGAAATCACCACCACAGAGATCATCAAGCGCCGTGACGTAGGACCCTATGGCATTCGCTCAGAGTACTGCATCCGCAAAATCATCTGCCCCCTCGGAGTGCCCGAGACACCGAAAGGTAAGGTGCCTTTTTTTTTATTATTCCTGATACCAAAGAATGAATTTTAAGAGCCCCACACCAGGGCAGAGATAGTCTGCAATGTATTCATCTGTCCACTGTCCCAGAAACCCACACCCCGCAGAGGAAGGGGTTGCGCTCCAGTGCCTTGCGCCCCAAGAAGCCTGAGCCTGCCAAGCAGACAGGCCCAGTGGTGATTGAGACCTGGGTGGCTGAGGAGGAGCTAGACCTCTGGGAGATCAGAGCCTTCTCAGAAAGGTCAGAGGGCAAAGGGTCACAACGGTCGAGCATGTGTTGACTACACCTGCTGTGTAGCAACAGTTGTGTGCTTTTGTCATAACGATTTATAAACATGTTATACAAAGACAGTTTCACCTCTAATATTGAACTTGATTTGTGCAGTTGATGCTCTTTTATTATTTGGGTCTTAACCTTACCCAAATTATCATTGTTTCTAATTTGTGAAATGCATTAAAAGATTTTTGCCTACATGTTAAATATTTGATTTATGCTGTGTTAAGCTTGACAGGTTTGTTTTTCTGTTGCAGGGTGGAGAAAGAGAAAGCTCAAGCAGCAGAGCAGGCCAAGGTAAGTGTGGGTTACTTCAGTAATCAAAGGCATATTTGTTCATTTTAACAAAGGCCTGTGTTTTACTTTTTGTGGGTGGAAAAAGCTCAGGTGTAGCAGTGGATTTACACACACACTTAACGTTTTCAAGCAAGACGGCAAACAATCAGCCTCTGCTCATTTAACCAGGCAGCGCACCTACACGCATCTCATTCTTTACCAGTCTGTACCGCTGTTCAGGAAGTTACCTCATTTCTACACGGCTGATTTTAAATTTTGGCTTTTAGTTTCAATATTTCCCTCACTGGTTCCTTTAATTAATGCTCTGACCATCTGATTCACCATTTCAGAAACGTCTGGAGCAGAAGCCAGGCTCGGTCACTGTCACTCCAACGGGGACTCCTGCAACATCGGCCGCCACGCCCAAAGTCATCGTCGGTTCATTGTCAGGCCAGGGCACCCCCAGCACCAAGGTGGTACTGTCCACCAAGATGGGCACCCCCGTCACATTCCAGCAGAACAAGAACTTCCAGCAGTCGTTCGCCACCTGGGTCAAGCAGGGTCAAACCACACAAGGTCCGTTCATGTAAATGTGTTGTTTCAGTACTGGAGCAGCTCGGTGATCAGCATCGCCAGCGTCACCGTGGTAGTCATCGTAGTTCTGATATTAACGCAGTAGTAACGGTGTTTCTAATGATGTTTTTTGTTTGTTTGATTATAAGGAGCAGGCACAGAGACCACCATGGCCACGTCTGGGGGCCACACCTTCCAGATTACGGGAACCTCGGTGGGTGGAAAGGTGGTGACCACCAAGCTGCCGCTGCCCGCCAACAGCAAGATCGTCACGGTCAACGTGCCAACTTCACAAGGAGGTAAAGCAGATTTTAATAAGTCACACCTCCGAGGCAAACAGAGAGCACAAGTTACAGTTATTCACTGGAGACATTTCTTTCCATCCAGAACCATTTCAGGATGCGTTTATGTTTTGGTTTCTTCACCTCGGACCCACAGCTGAGACTTTTCAGATGTGTCGAAGGAGCCAAATTAGATCTGGCTCGTTAATTGCATGGCATTGTGTAAGCAAATTAGCGTGCCAACCACGCGCACGTCGCTCGAGAGGGACTGAGCCTGTCTTCAGTCTTTTTAAACGTTGCCGGTGCCAGCTACCACAGACCCAAATATTTTGAAATCTACAAATTAGACACAAATTAGACATTCCTCTGTCCTTGATTGCCACTGTCAGTGAGCCAAGTACACAGGTCGACGATCATTTTCAAAACCCCACATCTTAGAAGAACTATTGGGCTCAAGTGTACAGATGCTGGCTTCTATTAAACACACGACTAAATACTCTTTTTCTGAATCAGTCCCTCAGTTGTCATGGTTACTTTTACCATGGCCCTAATGAAGTTTGGTTTTCCTTTTCATGCTTGAAATTACACACACTTTTGAGGCACTTCATTTAGCCTGGTTCCAGACCTCAGAGTCACAGCCCACAGCCCTGATTAGTTCAGACTTTTACCGTTTAAAGGCTAAAGTGATGTTATAGGGTAACACTGAAGCTTAATTAAATAATAGAATGAATAAGGTTTAAGGACGATGTGCGATTATCATATTTACTAACCACAGATTTCTAACTTTATTATGTATTTTTCTAATTATAAGAAATGTAATTTAGGGCCTGGTGCTGGTCACTGTCTGGGTTATGACCAGCTTTAATCCTGGGCTTGTGCCTTAAGTGAACCTTTTCTTCCAGCTGGTTCCAGATGCCGCAGATGTAAAAGGTGCTCCATCTGAGGAGCAGCCATTCGCTCATTGCGTTTGTGGCAGCGTGCTCTGCACCAACCCCACTGTGGCGCCCATTGTGTGCCAGCCTCATGAGTCAGCAGCGTAGTTTGGTGTGGCACATCATGTCTGGTTGTGTCTTGTCGGCATGGTAATCTAATAGAAAGCTGTTATTTTGGTTGGATGGTTTTTGGGGATGGTAGACTTGTGTAGTCTGAGGTTCTAAATCCAGACGGTGGATTCAAAATTGAGCTATCTTAAGTTAGGTGCTTATTAACTTTTGTTGAAATGTCAATATTGACGCCGCCGATGAGGCAATGGTTTGTGCCGAGCCCCACCTGGCCGGCCTGTGGCCCTGTCAAGTTATCAGATGAGGGATACTGCTCAGCGCTCGGTGGAGGTGGCCTGACATGTTGACAAGCTCCATTAAAGCTGCTGACAGCTCCCGTGTGGGTCACATAGGTCAGATTCAGCTACTTTACTAAACCCTGTATACACAGTGTACACAACACACAATACACAATTAAAATGCACCATTTCAAGATGAATATTTGCCTCATTGAAAATAAAATAGAATAGGAAAAGTTAATCTGGAAATTAATGTAATATAATTGATAAATGTAAATTCAGTTTGTTCAGGTTTAAACCCTTTAACAGCCTCAACAATAACTGTCAGTTTTCCTGCATCATCCTTCATATCAAGCTAACTCACTAAATTGGAAAAGAAACAATTAAATAAATTCTTAGTTAAAAAAAAAAAATGATGGCGGAGCATCTTGGTGTGCAATAGATATGTTCTTTAATACACACATGCAGCCACCAGATAAAGAGAACGATATTCACCGAGGATATGAGGAAAGTGACTTTTCTTACCTTTGAAGTTACCATGAAGGAGAAACTAAGTTCAGGTGGAGTGTAGCCATTTAATGGACATGTGTATTTATCCAGCATGACTGTTGGGCGCCCTGTTTGTTTTGGACGGGCTTAAGGAAGTTAGGGAGGAAAACAAGTTTACCCTGAGGTCTGCTTCCCAGACAGGTAGCCCTCTATAGTGGGATTCCATTTTTCTTTTTTTCCCCCTGTGTTTTTTTTTTTTTTTTTTTTTGGGAATAAGAGTGTACCTCTCCACTCACCGGAGTCCCAACTCTCCGACCTCTCCAAACAGCCAGTCCATAGAAACAAGTGTTTGATGTGTGCGACCAGAGCAGCTACTCCCCAGGACTTACGAGCGGGTTTAACGTCCCTGTTTGAAGAGGGAAAACCTTGATGTATAGGTTTACCTGCTCGGTTGCGGTTGAAAAACCACAGCAACAAGGAAGCAGAGGAAAAAGAGCAACGCTCTCATGGTTTCCATTTCTGCCATCAGCTTCACGTGAGCTCATGAAGGCACAGAGCCTGTTGAACAAATATGAAACGCTCCCTTTGTCAGATTAAAGTTTAAAAGTAGGCTCCAAATTCATGCATAATTTATGAGGGGGTTCAGATATGTTGGGGGGAACCCAACTAAGCTTTCAGTGAGCCTTTGAAGATTTTGTTTACCTGCTCAACTAATATTTGCCATTGCTCTGATCAAAAGCTGGCAAAGGGGAGAAGCCCACAAATAATGTATTGAGTTGTGTCGATGTAGGACCTCGGTACAACCGCTCACTTGTAACATGCAAACATGTAATTGTATTAGAGATGTTTGGTGGATGTGTTTGATGTAATAAGAGGCAGGTATGTGGAAATAAATATCACTGATCAAATATAAGAAGCATCTTACAAAGATGTGTTACAGAATCGTATCTTTTAATCTTAACCCTGACGGTGTCTTTAAACTTCAGACTTCTGTAAACTGCCCCTTCCTCGCAGCATTTTGCTCATTTTAAACCACATCGTCCTCCGTGTCATTTTGTGTCATCGCCAAATATTTCTCCTTGTCCTTCTTGTTCCTCGTTCTTCTAATTATCCCTCCAGTTATGAGTTTATCTTACAAACTGCCCTCTCACCATCACCCCACTCTTCTCCTCATGCTTCTCATTTGATTTCTCATCTAAATTTCTTTACTCCTCTTCTCGTTGCAGGTGTGGTTCAGCAGAAAGTGTTGGGTATCATCCCATCCAGCACGGCGGGCGGCGCCCAGACCTACACCACATTCCAACCCCGCACCACCACGCTCAACATCAGGCCCAATACCCCAGGCTCCCAGCAACAGGTACGACTGCCATCTTTCTGCTCTGACATTTCCATAAAGGAGTTTTTAATATAATCAATTTCATCATCGTAGTCTGCACATTTCTACTTTCCTTTTTAATTTTTTTACTTTTCCAGCTATTGTTTTCTGCTTCGCTGTGTCTTTATTGTCTATGGTTGGTAATTCTACTATGGTTGCATAAATAAAAACAATAAAATGCTCTTGCATTATTGTTTCTGCTGCCTTTGCTGTTTGTGCCTTTTTAATTTTATACAGCAGATATACATTATTTTTACCATTGGAGATCATGTATTTTATGTACATGTTTTTAATTCCATTTAAATCAAGTCACAGATTTTTGGTTTATGGTTTTTGTTTTACCTTTATCCCAGACCTCACTTTTCTGTCAGATTTTGACAGTTGAGGGAAGAACTGGCTTTTTTCAGAATTATTAGTGATGTCTTCATGAAAATATCCTTCCAGGTTCTGGCAGCTGGTAGTCAGATCCGTCCAGGAATGACAGTGATCCGAACCCCGATCCAGCAGACAGGACCCATGGGAAAGACGATACTTCGAACACCCCTCGTGGTCCAGCAAGGTAGAGTCCTCCTCTTTGAACTAACTCTCACAGATTATTGTGTATGAGTGTGTGTGTGTGTGTGTGAGTGTTGCCCAGCTTCTCCCTAAAGCGGTGAGCCTCTATGGCTACATGTTTATTGCCTGTGTGTCAGACTTGCCACACCTCTCTCTTCCAGGTCAGGGTGGCCAGCAAGTGGTGACGCAGATCATTCGAGGTCAGGCAGTTTCCACGGCAATATCTGGTGCCAGCCCTGTTGCCACGGTCACTGGCCAGGGGGCGGCCAGCCCCACCACAGCAGGACAGGCAGCAGGCCAAACACCACCTGGCACCCCACGGGCACAAGGGCAAGGCCAGGTTAAACTCACCCTGGCTCAGCTCACCCAGCTCACACAGGTTAGTGAGGGAGATTCACCTCATGCACAGAGTCAGTCAATAACAATGACATTTGTTTTATCATTTTATGGTCTGTGCATATTATTTCTCTTTTTTCTATAATTAAACCAAGAGGAAAAACATATTAAAACAGATTCACCAACAGTTCATGTACAAATATGAACTCTTTAGAGCTAAAAAAAAATCCACTTTGAAAAAAAATAACTTTTTACTTTCCCAAATAACTGTACTATACAGTGTCTCACCTCAGCCAAATTATTCTGGATCAAACAGCACTACTCTGATTTATCCACCTACTAACAAGCCGCTCCTCTCTGCTCTGCCTCCTGCAGAAGCAGCAGGCTGGGTCGGGCGTGGATCAGCAGGCCGGGGTCGGCGGCGCCCAGCAGGCTCTGACAGTGATGGTTCAGGGACAGGGCCAGACCACCGGCCAGCTGCAGGTCATACCTCACGGGGTCACTGTCATCCCAGGGCCGGGGCAGCAGCTCATGCAGGCAGCGTTGCCCAACGGCCAAGTGCAGCGCTTCCTCTTCACCCCACTGGCCTCTGCTGCCACACCCACATCAAGTACAGGTATCACAAAAAAAAAAAAACACCAAGATCAGTTTTTATTCAGCTGTCTGCTGACTTTGAATCAAATAACTGAAAAAAAGTGAAAGATTGAATGTGAATTTTATGTTTTTCTATTGGGTGAGTAGCAGTTAACACACAATCACCTAGAGTGTTAAACTCCATCAGAAAAATCACTCTGGCAAAATGTCATGTCTTTGAAATAATTATAGGGCAGTATTCAGCTCACTCAGAACATTTTATCTATTTTCTACATTTTGCATTTAAAGTATTATAAAAACTCAGATTAGTTTTAAAGTCTGTGCATATCTGTCATGTTTCAGTCATTCATAAACCCCTCTCTCTGCTCTTTCCCTCCAGCCACCACAGTTCCCGGTCAGCCCAACTCCACCTCCACCAAAACCCCGGCCCAGCCCGCCCAGCAGGCAGCAGCCCCCGTCCAGGCAGGGGTGCCTCCACTGGCCACCACCAGCAGCCCTACTTCGGCCACCCCGCAGGGCCAGCTGCCCCCTCAGACGCCGGCCCACATGCCCATCCAGTCACCCACCCCGCTGCAGGTTAAAACACAGGGAGGAACTGCCCAGCTGCAGCTGCAGCAGACGCCGCAGCTCATCAGCATGTCTGGGCTGCAGCAGCAGGTACAGGTATGATTAGCAAAGAGACGTAGTGGTTGGTCCTGGAGAGTTAACATTACCTCAGTCCACCTGTAGTTCAAATGACCTTGACCAGATTAGCCAGTGAACACTCAGGTGAAGCTACACGGTGTCCAGCAGTAGGAGACGTTACTGTACTGGAGAATATAACTAGCTCTGTGTTAAGGCTAAAAAAAAAAAAAAAACACAGATCACACTGTGAACTGCTAATTTAATCTGTCTGGTCTAAACAGCGTCTGGATTCTGCACTAACAGCTTTGACCTCTGATGTAGCTGACGGTGTGATCTAACCCTCTAAATAAATGTACAACCAAAACCATGGTTTTCATTTCTGCTCTGTTCCATTCTGTGTGTCTTCTGTGTCGTGTCTCCAGGTGCTGGCTCAGCTGCAGGCCCAGCAGGGTGGAGGCTCTCTGCCACAGCACATCAAACTGCAGCTTCCTATCCAGATACAACAGACTGGGACCACCTCAGCTCAGGGAGGACAGGTAGTGCAGCAAGCCTGCTAAACTACACCCTAACTTTCCAAAGCGTTATGATCACAGTAAAATTAGAGGAAAACTAATGAGAAAATTAGGTTTTGTTTGTGTATTTTATTCTCTGGCTATCTTTTGCATATCAGATACAAAATGGATCATTTATAATCCATACATTTGATGACTGCACACAACAAAGTGTGTCATCAATATCACATCATTTGTAATATTTGTAACTGTAACTCTTTAACTGGTCGTTTTCTTGATAACAATCTTTGAAAACTTAATTCTCCCCCTTTAAACTGTTTCTCTGCATCTCTAATGATGTAACTGCCTGATATTTACCAAAACCAGAGTCTTTTTCTTTTTAATTTTGTAAATTACAATTATAGAAATCCAGCTTTATTCAAGGCATTAGGTGTTTATTGCACTCATGCTGTCTGCACAGATTGGGAACGTGGTGACCATCCAGGCAGCTTCTGTCCAGGAGCAGCTGCAGAGGATCCAGCAGCTCCGAGAGCAGCAGCAGCAGAAGAAGAGACAAGCCGCAGAGGCCAAGAGAGAGCAAGCCCTCAACGCAGCTAGCCAGAGCGACATCATTCAGAAACAGGTGTGTACGTGAGCGAGCATGTCGTAGCCGGGTCATCCATCTCTGTCCGTCTCCCTGCCATCAGTACATAAACAGTCACCATCCTGCAACCTCCAACTCTCCAAGAAGACTGGGTTTATTTTTACAGCCCTGCCCTGGTCTCTGTCTGTTGTGCTTAATATTGCCAATGCTACTCTGTGTGTGTGTGTGTGTGTGTGTGTGTGAGAGAGTGTGTGTTTTCACCTGTCACTACATGCATTCACTATTCTATTGATTCTACTGTATATGTGTGCATGTATGTTTCATGTGTAATCGTATCCTCTCAAAAACATAAATATCTCCTCTGTTGCGGAACGTGTGGTCTGCTCTGACGTCTCCCTGCGCCGTGTGATTCAGGTGGTGATGAAACAAAACGCTGTGATCGAGCACCTGAAGCAGAAGAAGACCATGACGCCTGCAGAGAGAGAAGAGAACCAGAGGTTTGTGTGTTTGCTTGACTTCAGAGGTGTCATTCTGGAAGGAAGGAGGTTTATTCTGACGTGTAGGAAGCGTTAGATAATAAGAATAAACCCACTGTGGCAACATGTTTTTGATGCAGCAGACAGTAACAACATAGAAAATAAGTTTAGGGTCATCATCGTGGGGCGGTCCTGCGTCTTTGCAGAGGGAAGAGTAACCTTATCGCTCAGGCCGTCTATATGCTTATTCTCTCCTGTCTCCATTTGACTTTGATTCAGCGCCACGCTGGGTGGTACTACACAGCATGGGAGCTTTTGGGTGTGGAACCACCAACAGCTGCACGTCCTCACTGTGACCTTACGAGCATGAACACAAAGACAAATCCATTTATAAATGAGAGGAGTTGTACAATGAAATGACACCAGGGATGTAGCAAGTTAACTTTTATTTAAATAATCTCCCAGCTTTTTTCTTTGTAGCTTCCCTCTGAGTACATTCTGTCTTAAAAGGACAGAAAATAATCATCTTTTTCAAATTTTACAATAAAATTAAATGATCTCACTTTTATTACTAATATTACATGGGTTGATTCTGAGATACTGATTGTCTTCATCACTCCAGAGTCCAGTACAACTCTTTGTATCCTGGCACTGTTTTATCAGAGGCCAGGAGTTATTTCCAGTGTTACAGGTACAGTCGTTACCAAGCGACTGTCCAAACGTCTTTATAGCAGAGATGTTTGTTAGCTCAGTGTTACCATAAAAAAGGTGCTGTTTTATTTTATAAGACGAGTTCAGACAGCTACCACCTCTATAAACACCAACAATAAAATCTATGAAAACAAACCCAGTAGTGGAACGTTTAGAGAGACCTGTTCCCTCCCTTCCTTCCTCCCATCTTCATATGCTGTAGATAGATTATACTCTGACCTACAGTTGACTCTGACAACCCCGTGTTTATGTCCACAGACGGTGTGTCAACACTGTTCCCATTCACACAGACCTGAAATACCAAACCCAGACTAGCGTGACATCAATACAGCAGCTCTGTCTGTTGTCTCTGTCTCTCTGCTTACTTTTCGTCCTTCTTTCCATTTCTTCATGTCATCCTTTTCTCTCGCTCTTCCGTCAAAACACGACTCCGTCAGTGAGAACCTGGAGCTCTGACATCGGCTGTGTTGGCGTGTCCCGTTTCATTTGTCTCCTCCACTTTCACGCTGCATTTGCAGTGTGTATTTCAGCGCCCTGGCCCGTCTTTGACCTCAGCTGTCGTGGATGCGTTTGTGTGTCATTCACACAAACGTGCAGTGGACGATTTTCAATCTTAGTTGTGAATGTTAGCGAACAGCAGTGAACATACGGTGGACGCAGAGCCATAAATTACCTAGATTTACATAGAAGTCATACACTGACTGTCTTTATCTGCATCTGTATCTTCTAGATTTTCAATTTCCTCAATCCTCATTTCTTAATATTTCTTGTGCATCCTCTGGATTTCCGGGAAGTTCTATCACCACAGAGTAACAGGACCTTACACACAGCCTTGAATCCCCTTATGCTTTTTAACTTGATGGAATTTGTGTGTATGAATCCTCTTCCTGCCTTTCCCATGTTTACAAGAGCAGTGTGGCTTCCCAGTCGTCCTCTATCTGTCCATCTCTCACCGTACTTCTCCTCCATCTCTCAGCTCCACTCCCTGCTACTTAAGGGAGTCTCACACAAATAAACACTGGACGACCACATACCCCTCTGACATCTGTAAGACACGTGGCCCAGTAACACAACTAGGGGACTAGGAATGATGGCACAAAAGTTTCTACTTTACTCTTACTTCACTTTTAGGAAGCAGCCAAGGTATGTTCAGGATTTCAAATGATTGTGTGATTCATTTGTCAAGTCATGCAGAAAGTGTTCACACAGCCCCGAAGTGTTTCCGAGCAGCACTAGTAGAAATTGTTGGGGAAAGCAATTTGTTTTTCCACGATTTAGTTTTCTTGTTTTTTTGCATTTTAGCTCTTATTTAATAGATCACAGTGGAGAACAGACAGATTTAGAGCCAGATAGAGACGAGATACAAGAAAAGTCCAGAACCAGAGTAAAAAACCCAGGACTTTGTAGTCACATAACTTACACAACCACCAGAATGCCTCAAGGACCTGTGCTGAGAGAAATGCTCTCATTGTTCATTGACACGCACTGCCATTTCTTACATGTGGAAAACTAGATGTTCACGTTTTTGAAGTAGCCAATAGTCGTGCCGGTTGTACTTTCTGAAACATTGAAGCATTGTTTGGCTTAATATGCGGCTCCTTCCCACTGGTGTGTCGGAGGGATAACTTTCTTCCTCTGTGACTTTGACTGTGCTGGCTTTCTGAATTCAAGATTCAGATCTGTGATAATCCTTTCCCTCCCTGCTCTTTTATCCTTCTCCTCTCTCAGCAGGAGTATTATTTGTCTTTTATTCCTTTAAAATACCCTGAACGGACCACAGCCCTATTTCACATGGGTCCTCATTAGATCCAGCAGGCCTGTTCCTCGAGCTGTGTTTTTAGGTTTGACCATGATTTTTTTTTTTTTTTTTTTCCTAATGCGTTCACCCTCAGTATACACTGCTTCACAATTCCATACAATTAACATTTGTGATCCACTGTAAGTTTTAAAAAGGTCAGGAGGATAAAGAGTCTGAATGGAGCCCTTTCTCATATTCCCGTCTCCTTTTTGTGTCTGTCCAGAATGATTGTATGCAACCAGGTGATGAAGTACATCCTGGACCGGATAGACAAGGATGAGAGGCAGGCGGCCAAGAGGAGGAAGAAGGAGGAGGTGGTGGAGGCGAAAAGGAGGTTGGCCAACGCCAGCAAGCTCTCCTCGCTCCTTTACCGGCACAAAGAGAGCCTCAAGATGGAAATCCTGAAGAAGCGAGCGCTTCTCGACAAGGAGCTGCAGCTAGAGGCCCAGGTATGGAGGAAGGAAGGGAGGGAGGGAGGGATGGAGGGACACAAAAATATTTCTTGAAAAGAGTGGAACCTCTGAAGGAGGGACATTTAATAAAATGATTAAATCGCTTTGATTTTGGAAAAATGCGTCACATACTCATTACTCAGGTTAAGAAATGATTGTACATGTGTAGTATGATGACTGGCATTGGAAACTGTCTGTTTTATTTTGACTCCTTCTGTCTGGACACGACTCCTCAGGAGGAGCTGAAGCGGGACCTGTTGCGGATGCGGAGGGAGAAGGAGAGGGCTCAGG
Organism: Trachinotus anak; assembly: GCF_046630095.1. NCBI lineage: Eukaryota > Metazoa > Chordata > Actinopteri > Carangiformes > Carangidae > Trachinotus > Trachinotus anak. The sequence goes on along the minus strand of NW_027273870.1, from coordinate 2,107,179 downwards.
CTGCAGCCCAGCAGGCGGCCCAGGCCGCGGCAGCCGCTGCCCACAACCAGCAGCAGCACACGGCGGCAAACGCACATGGCATCGCCGCCCAGCACCACCACACCACAACCGTCACCCCCGCACACAAACGGAAACGGGAGGAGGAGAAGGAGACTGCACCGTCGGCGAAGTCCAAGAAGAAGAAGATGATCTCGACGACGAGTACGAAGGAGAACAAGAAGGACACCAAGCTCTACTGCATCTGCAAGACGCCCTACGACGAGACCAAGTACGATCACGTTCACTTTGAATACTCACGTCAAACACTTATTCTCCAGTAGGGAAGCAGGCGTGACTGCAACATTTAAACACACTTTTAAACAAAGAACAACTGCTGCTCTTTTTCAACACAGGAACTTCTCCAAGAACCTTCAGTTCCCGTTTTGGTTCCTGCATTTTAATTCTTTACTCCAAAAAAAAAAAAAAAAAACAGCTCCCAATGTTGTACTTAATAATAGTCCAGGGACTACTGGGTTGCAGCAACATTTGTAGAGCATTCTTTAAAAATGTGAAGAAGCACAGGTTGTAGAATTCAGTACAAGAGATGGATTTATGTTTTAAGGTATTGATGTGTAAACATCAGTAATGTTGCTTGTTATTTGCTGACGAGTCTAAAAAGACTTAAACTTATTGTGGTCACATTCTAAAGCAAAACAAAAAAAAAAGCAAATCCCTGCATCTTACCTTTCCTCCATCTTTTCCACTATGTCCCCTTTTCTGACATCAGTTCACACATCACACAAACTCATCTCAAACAAAAGCTTCTCTGTTCATTACCTAATTTGCCTGATCGACAAACTTCTACAGATGTGGTGGAAACAAATACAAATACTTTATGGGACTCTGAGTTCCTGTCTGTCCTTGCATCACACCCACAATTGAAATCATCCATTGGCCAGTTACAGTCACTAAGCTTTAAAAACTCCACTCACTATTTAACAAAGGAGTCATTAAATGAGAATCAGATTCCAGTAAAGATCAAACCTTTTCTTTCCAACATTAACAATCTAATTATTAAAAAAAAAAAACACAGCACAGTTTTGTATATTTTACAACAATGATAAAATAAATTTGACTCCCTGTAAACCAGCCGTGAAACATTAGCGTTAACACCTTTGTTTCTCTAAAGGTTCTACATCGGCTGCGACCTTTGCACCAACTGGTATCACGGCGACTGCGTGGGCATCACGGAAAAGGAGGCCAAGAAAATGGACGACTACATCTGCGTGGAGTGTAAAAGGGGCCAGGAGGGCAGCACGGAGGAGTTGTACTGCATCTGTCAAACACCATACGACGAGTCCCAGTAAGCAGTTGCAGCTGTTTGTGTGTGAATGTGTGTTTGGGGTGGGAGGGAAATGGAGCATCCAGAGAAAACCCACGCAAGCATCAGGAGAACATCAAGGTCTCCACACAGAAAGGAGGCAGCTGGTCAGTAGACTGAAAGCCACAACCTTTTTTGCTGCTAGGTCATAGAGCAAACCACCAGGCCACTGCGCCGCCCTTTAAACTCCTAAACTAATTCTCAGACATTTTGGTTCTTCTTCACTTCTTCTTCTTCAGGGCCTGAATTCTTTTTGAACCGTTCCTTCCTTTACAAGTGAGAATGAACTAAAAGCTGTTGTTGCAGCAGAGAATCCTCAGTCTTTCCTCTTAACGTTGCGTATCTCCTCACTAGCTTCCTGAATATCCCGATCAGACATCTGTCAGTGCCGCATAAACCCTCCTTGCAAAGTGCCTCAGTCCTGCTCCATCGAGCTCCTGAGCACCTCATCATCTCTGCACGCCATTAGACTGGATGAGGAACTCGGTTATTAATCGGTTATTAATCTGACAAAGCAAGTTGTCCACTTTATCGATAAAGATGACAGAAGGCCTCAGTGGCAACAGCAAGAAGTGCTGGTACAAGCTTCTCGCCTTCTCTCACATACTTATAGGTCAAACTGGCAGCAGTGATGGTGAAGAATGTGGCGTCTGACACAGCTGCAACTGCCATGGTTTTCCATTCTCAAAGAGGTCAAATACCAAAGCACATGCTGGAGCTCTCAGGCCAGTAAAGAGCTCTGGTCTTAAGACAGGTGGGAACGCACATTTTTTTGAGTGCTCGCTTCCCACCATGTCTTCAAAGGACACAGACGCTCCATGTTGGCCAGTTTGCTCTCCACCTTCTTGAAGTTCTTTATATCCCTCCTTGGTGGCTGATTCACAGTTGCAGGTTTTCCATTATGAGCTTAGGGTTAGGTCTCAACATCTGCTCATCCAAAAACCTCAGCAGGACCTTCTCCAAATTTGAATTCGATCAGATGACTGGGATTGTGAGGATAGCACAAATTTATGCATAGAACTGAAATGCAAATGGCCCAGAATCACAAGTAAAAGTCACAACTTTGTGTCTCCCCAGGTTCTACATCGGCTGCGATCGGTGTCAGAACTGGTACCACGGTCGCTGTGTGGGCATCCTGCAGAGTGAGGCCAACCACATCGATGAGTACGTGTGCCCACAGTGTCAGTCGACGGAGGACGCCATGACGGTCTTCACTCCGCTCACCGACAAGGACTACGAGGGTCTGCGGAGAATCCTGCGTTCCTTACAGGTAAACAGGAGACAGACAATTACTGCACGTGCTGAAAAGATCATTTAATTTTAGTCCAGTTCTTTGTGGCCCCGCTAAGAAAGAAACTAAACTAAATTCTGCAAACCAATAAGCTGAATAAAACCTCCATGCACCGTATACACAATCTCTCTCAGCAGCAGCTGGAGCAGCAGAAACAGAGTAGTGGTCTTTTTATTACCGGCCATAGACTTAGCACCAACACAGCTCCTTGTCGCCCCACTACAGTGTAAAAGCAGCAAACAAAAGTCCTCTGTGTGGGACTTATCTGATGGGTTTGGGTCCCCAGAGCGCTACTTGGACAGCTGCCTGGCCTCAGCTTTTTTTTTTTTTTTTTTAGCTTTCCTTTCTCTTCTCTTCCTCCTCCTACCTCTTCTCCCCTAATTTTCTCCTCCTCTGTCCAGTGGTTTGTATGTGTGAGAGACTAGAGAGAGAGAGAGAGGGAGGGAGATGGGGAAGAGAGCGAGAGATAACATCTGTGTTGACCCACCTGCTTCCAGTGTCATTTTCACGGTGCTGTTTGTTTTTCTTCATCGGTTTCAGCTTTCTCAAGTGTCTTGTCTTTCTCTTCATCCCTCCCTCCCTCCTCTGCAGGCACATAAAATGGCGTGGCCGTTCCTGGAGCCAGTGGATACAAATGACGCCCCAGACTACTACAGGGTCATCAAGGAACCAATGGGTGAGTGGAGGAAATGTTCAAAGGCCTTGTCCACATAACACAAATGAACACAACAGTGAATACTGACGACAGGCTTTGTGACCGAGCGTCACCCAGCTACTGTGCGTCCAGGTCAGCAGCTGCTCTGGATCCAGGCCTCCTCTGTGCTCCTTGTGCCACCGAGGGCCTGCATTTGTTGAGCATTTTAAGCTTTTTCATTTTGAGCTTTTTCTCACTTTTCTGCGTTTGATGACGACTCTGTTTTATTATCCCTGACCCGCTCAGGGTCAACCCGCTTGAAATAAAATCCCCATCACTGAGGAAAATCTTGAAATCAAAATATACAAATCTAAAGTACCATACAACTGTTGCATGTTTTAGCTCATTTACTTAAAATTGCATGTGCTTAGGTGGTGATTATTTTTTCTTATTCATCAGTTTTTGAAGTTGAACAATGAGCTTTAACTAACTCGGTTTCCTTTCAGTTTTATCTGTCGCTGCAGTTTTATTTAGTTCAACTTGAGTGTTTGTTTTTACCTCCCGAATAAAGATACACATCATTATTATTTTTTATCTAATTTTAAATTATTTTTACTTATATTTTATCTGTTATTTGTGGCGTGTGTTGTTGGGTGTGTCGTCTGGTATATATGACCACACCAAGACAATTTCCTATCAACTGTGATGTTGAAATGGCTATAATAATAAACTTAGACTTAAACTTGAACTTTATAAATGATTTTTTTTTTTTTAAAACATGTAAAATAAATAAAAAAATCATTCTCCCATGGACCAGTGTTGGCAGCAAACAACGCGAACAGTGCTGCTTTAGCTCTTTGTGTCTGTTTGCTGTCGAATCAGACGTAAGACGCTTTATCTTCACATCTTTACATTGTGGACTGTTGGTCGAGCAAAATGAACAACCAGACAACTTTAGGCTTTTGCAAATTGTCAGAGACAATTTTCACTATTTTCTGACATTTCACAGTTAAGATACATGAATAAGGGATCAAAAATATATATTGATTATATCATACTAAATAGCTGCTGTTGGACACAATACAAACTATTACAGGGAGCTATTAAAGGAGCCAGGCAGCTCCTCAGACTCATTGGCCTTATGAATTTTAATGTCAACATACCTTTCACTGTTGTACTTTGTGGCTGTGTTATGTAGGAAAACATCAGATTGTGAGTTGTGAATCAGCAGATACTTAATACTGATATAAGATATTCTGAGTGGGATTGGGAGCAGCCCTTATTCCAGGGATCAGATTGCCTCAGTCGTACTGTTTTCATTTTGTAATTGCTTTAGGCATTGGACGTAACACCCAGGCTCTATATCTTCAACATTAAAACACAGCCGCCAGGAGGCCAGCAGGGAGGAAGCCCTCCAACTCAGATCAAACCGGCCATGTAAACGGGGACTTTCGTCAACAGGGCCTTTTTGAACTTCCACACAAACAAACCGTTAATGAGCTGGTCCGGCTCTGCTGGGCTCCCTGTGGAAACAGGACCAGCCCCACACTCGGCTCCTGTTGGCCCGGTCCTGGAAAGCCTCCCCTCTCCCTTCCACCGCAAGAAAAAGAGCTTGTTGATTTTCAGAAAATAAAAAGAGCATTTGGCGAGTGTAGCTGCAGCCGTTGGTAGTTTTTGGAGGGTTTCGAGATGAAATCTGATGACAGAGAAGAAGGAGGTCTTTGATATTGACCATGAGGTTTGTAAGCCTCTGGCCAGCTGGGTGGGGGTTAAGGAGGTTAAGAGTCGGATATGTTTGTTTAAAACGCAGCCCCGGGGACGCCGTGCAGAGCAACCCACCGGCAGCAGCAGATTATATGAAGCCTCAGCTGCTGCCAGTTAGCTCCCTCTCTAACTCAATCTGATTTTTTTTTTCAGTATCTAACTTGGTTGAACCAGGTTAGTAACACTGAAAGCTCCTTTTCAAGAGAGACCTAGACTCCTATTCACTGAACTCTCAAAGGTTCCATTAATTTTGTGTGGATTTTTTTTTTTTTTCCTTCTCAGGAATGACACTCGGATAATGAAGGTCTCCTCAGGAATGACAAACCGGTCAGATCTCAGTGACTGATCCGAGAGGCTGAGTAGATGGAGGTTAAAGCTGGCAGAGGCTCTGGATTTTTGCTGTCACATATAAAGTGATGAACTGTGCTCCCAGGAAACATATTTGAAAGTCTGTCAAAGACATACCACATAAGCTGCAATTACTTTGGCGCAGACATGCTGATCCGATCAACAAAGCTGATTAGAAAAACCATTTATCTGCTGCTTCCGCATATATGAAGTTTGTCTCTGGCAAGATCTCGCAATTAAGTTTCTAGGGTTTGTTTTATTCTTTTCTCTTACATACTGTACATACAAGCTTTAACCAAATATTTTTTTTTTTTTTTTTTTTCTCAGACCTTTCCACCATGGAGGAGAGGTTACAGAAGCGCGAGTACGTGAAGCTGACAGAGTTCGTAGCGGACATGACCAAAATCTTCGATAACTGCCGCTACTACAATCCCAGTGACTCGCCGTTCTACCAGTGTGCCGAGATTCTGGAGAACTTCTTTGTCCAGAAGCTCAAAGGCTTCAAAGCCAGCAGGTAAGAGGGGTAGATGATGATGATGATGATGATGATGGTGATGATGGTGATGATGAGCAGTGATTAGAAAAAGAAATGGCAGCTGGTGACTTTGAGGAACTAGAGAATAGTGAAGTCCCTGAGTCGTAGAGCATCCGCCCTGCTGAATGAAGTGTGCTTAAGAAAAAGGCCAAGTCATTAGCGGCTCCAGCTGTGCCGCTGTCTGACCCCTGACCTCCCTGGAGGTTTGATGGAAGCAGACTTTCTCCAGAAAGAGCAATAAAATTTAACTTCTTATGGAAAAGCATATTTTTCAGACACTAGAGTTCATCGACTCCTCCTCTTTGATTTCCTGGGTCACCATCTTGTGTTTCTTCCAGGCCTTTCTGTCATCCACCGCCTTTTTTTGGAGGGGGGTTTGGGAGGGGGGTCAGGATTGAACGCTCACAGAAGGCTAGTTCTGTCTCTGGAAGCAGTCGGCATAAAACACAGATTTTGAGAGTAATGTGTACCGTTCGTATCATTTTAAAAGCCCCGTTTGTTTGCACCATTGAAGTGTTTCGTATCGTGAGCTTTTCTGAGCGTTCAGTCACGCCCTCGTCCCTTCTCCTCGTTTCACACACATTCAGGCTTCAGTCAGCTGATTTTTACACCCATAACAACACGTCCGCTTCAGCTTTCACTGTGTCGTGAAGGTGCGTTTTCTTTTTGTTTTCAGTGGCTTTACAGGCTGTGAAACCAGCCCAATAAAAAGCCAAGGTTTTCAGGCCTATTTGGTTTCAGGCTGAGAGTTAGAGACTCATTTCAGCAGCTGTTCCTGCACAGTTGAGCTTTTATAACGACAATGCTGCAGCCTCGTGCTTGGTTACGCCTCCAGACTCACCTCACTGCATTGCCCTGCGCTGCGTGATGTGATTTGCTTCGGGTGGATGCACACTACAAGATTTGGCAATATTTAGTTGCAGTTGGGTTCATTTTATATGTGTGTATCATGGTTTGATTTAGCTTTACTTTATTGATCTGTTATGTTTGTTTACTGGAGATGAAGCTGAACATTTCATGGTGTCTGAAGAGGATGTGTTGGTAGTGTATCTTGTCTCTATGAACTTTTCAGCTCTGATGTTTTGATAAGTTCAGTAAGTCTTGTGGTTTGCATCCAGCTTTTTGTGCCTAAAACGGTGATGTGCTTCACCCGCATGTATTTACACCATCCATTCTCCCTCTCTCTCTCTCTCCCTCTCCCTCTCTTGCAGATTGTGATGTCAAACTCCTGGGTGCCCGGGTCACTTAAAAAATAATACAAAATAATTAAAAAAAAAAAAAAAAAAAAAAAATATATATATATATATATATATATATATATATATATATATATATATATATATATATATATATATATATATATATATAAATATATAAAATTCACTATCCCGGGTGTTGCTGTTTTTACTTGTTTAAAACAGCATTAAAACTTTGTAAGAAAGTGCATATATTAAACCACACTGTAGGTGTGGTCCTTTTTTATTTTAGAAGCAAAGGAAAAAAATAAAAAAGTTTCTACTGTCTAATAATGGCAGCCATGTTGGTAACACAAAGCATTCAAGGGAAAATGTATTTTCTTACACTTCTTGCAACAGATGACTGATATTTTGTTTATGTCTGAGTTGGATATAAGGCAAAATATGAAGTTTAGCTGAGTTTGTCATTCTCTTTCTTCAACTTTGGAAAAACAAAACTGTCGATTTTTATTGTGAAATCTCAAGTTCCTCAATCACAGATACACACAGATAACTTATCTTTTAATTTGACAGAACTGTTGTTTATTGTATTGGTCATAACATGCTGCAGCAGAACATTTTACCTCATTTCTTAGCCGAGAATTTTTAAAAAAAAAAAGCATGCAACATTTCTTAGTTTCTTTTTATTGGCTGTACCCATGTATAATGTTATTTTATGTGCATATTCTATCTTTTTGTGAAGGACTATTTTTATGCTCTAAAGGAAATAATGGTAGGAACTGTAAAAATAGATTGGAGAAAATCTAGTTTAGCTTTCCTGTTCTAAATATGGCAAGCTCGGCAGTCTCCAGTTAAAAACAAAAAGCCCTTGTATATACACTGTTGGGCCAACATCACATCATACACTTCGATAACATTTCACCAACATGGCTGCTTGGTCTATGTCAAAGTGTCTGACCCACTGGCATCCAATACATGTTTTTGTTTTGTTTGTTTTGTTTTTTTTTTGTATTTTCCTTAGTGCATATTTTTGTCATATTGTAAAGCTTTTAATAAAAAAAGAAACGAAAAGAAGTTTTCCAACTGTTTCTTCCTCCTCTCTTTGCCCGTCTCTGTAGGTCTCATAACAACAAACTACAATCAGCAGCCTCTTAGCTCCCTCCTAAAAAAACAACCAAGTGTCAAAAAGACAAGGCTTGTGGTTTCCTCTGAATGATTAAGCCCTGTGGTCCCAGTCAGGCTGCACCTGAACCTGAGCCCTCTCTAGAGGAGCGCACACAGAGTGTCACAGAGCCCAGCCTCCAACACCTCCACTGCAGTGCTGAGGCGGGGGGGGGGGGGGGGTGATTTCAAAGTCCAAAGCATCAGTGGGACATAATGACAGAGAAGTCTCACCTTCAGGCCGCGGACTCTGTTTGGCAGCCTGTTTCATCCCAGCCAGCCGTCCCTACCACCGCAGCCCCTTGGTGAGAAGAGGGGGGGTCCAGATGGGGAAAGAAAGATGGCAGATAAGATTTATAAGTTGGCTGGTTGGATGTGCGGCAGCAGCAGTGAACTCAAAAAGATATGTGCTCATTCTGTAGCCGGTCGCTATTTTTCTGTGTGTGTCGGCTTTGCTCTCCGCACCCGGAGGTTCAACCTTCATGTCATCCTGTCTCCGTCTTCATGATGCAAACATCTCATTTAAGCTTAGTCACCGCTCCAAATGGAAATGGCTTCGAGAGTGCACAGAAACGCCCTGTTCATGCTTAACGTCAGGCTAATTATGCAGGATCTGCACACGTCACATCCATGTACAGTAGGTCTGAGTTCATTCTAATCAGATTTAACAACAGCATTTTTATTGGTGCTGTAGGAGTGTGCAGAACTCCTCTTCATTCACCAGGAAAAGTCACCCCACTGAAAACAGTCCGTTTTCAGGTCCTGGTTTATTCAGCTTTTCTTGGGTGAATATGCAGCATCACCTGACCACACTATGACTTTACCCTCAGGTGTGTTCGAAGCCTGGACCAGGCACGACGGATCTGAGTGTCTGTGAATGGTGACGTTTCATTTACATTCCCTGTCACGGCAGCCTGACGATGAGACGCCTCATTGATCAGAGAAGCTGAGTTTAAAAAAGTTTTCTGTCAAGATTAACGTCACCGTGTTTGGGTGCTGACAGCACTGGCTCAAGTATTTCAGTGGGGTCTCAATTTTGTTACCTTCACCTGAGACAACCAGAGCACCCCCACCCCCCACCCCACCCCACCCCACCCCCCCAACATCATGCCCTTCTTCTGACCTTTTCTCTTTCTGTGTTTTTCTGAAATGGAAGTGAAGAATGTTCACTTGTTCTGACCTCCTTTAAACGTGACCTTTGGGAGGAGGTCAAGGACAAGCAGCGATGTAAAGAGTCAGTTCGGCCTTGAGGGAGGGGGGCAACTCGGACGAGGCTTAAATAACTCACATGTACTGTACCTCCCTCCGTACACACACTGTCTCCTCTCCTCTGTCTCTGTTTCTGTCAGTGGCTGAGTCTATTACCCCCCCCCCCCACCCCCCCCCCCCCCCCCCCCCCCCACCCCCCCCCCCACCCCCCCTCCAGCCCTCCACCCCTTATCTATCAGCCACTTCTTCCAGTATATTTCATTGAAGTTGACAGGTTGGCTCACATATGTCTCTCAACTCACTCAAAGCGTGGTTAAGTAATTGGATAATGGACTTTTCCACTCAGCATCAGCTCAGTTATGTTGCGGTTTGTGGCAGCATGTCTGGGAGTAAACTTTGAGTGGGGACTGGGGAGTCTTTGTACCGTGGGGTTTGTATGAACATTTTATAGCTGCATTTTTAGCATATTTGGGAACATTTTTGTAATGTGTGATTATCATTTTTGTAGGAGGGGAGCAGTCTCAAGACACAGTTACAGTTGTCTCTAAGTTAATGTGGAAAACAATTTCAAATTAAACGTTTCAGTTTCAATCATTAAGTTTTTTTTCTGTGTAAGAGTTGAGAGATAATGTAGCGTCTGTCTTCTTTTCTGTATTTGTGTGTCTTTCACACAAAGATCTGTCTCTTTGTAACCTGATGATAATGTGTTTCATCCACTGTTTGTAATCTCTATTGTATATTATCGCTGTCCAAATATGTAGAAATAAAAGATTTTTAGAGCAGTAGAAACTTTTATTTTTCACTCTTTGAACCAGCAGCTAAGCCCGCCTGTATATTTTAACTGTCTATTTTTTCTCTTTAATTGAAGTGAACTCTACATTTAAGTGAAATTGCCCTTTATATTAAAAGTGCTGCATATTGTGAGCATAAAGGTTTTGAATGAGGTAGAGTGACACAGTAACTCTTGTAAAGAGTTTTTTTTTTTTTTTTTCATTTTTTTGTAAGAAACCAACCGGTTCAGCATAACTTCTATATTGACATTGCATTTCTTGTATTATTTATTCATATCAATGAAAAGTTCTCAGTTTTTTGAGTAATGTTGAAACAACGAAACTGCAGATAAAAAGTACTCTATGTTTTTAACAGATTGTGGCAACTCTGAAGAGATTCTCTTTTGTACTGGATAGGACATTTCATCCTAGATAATAAAGTAATGTTTTTGACACCAGTTTGGAAAAGAGTTGTGTTTTCTTCAGTTGCCTCTGCTCATTACAGACACATTACCTCAGCATTCAGGGTTATCCGCTGTGTTATTACACAATGTCTGCATTCTGATATTGTAAGGAAATTTCTTTACATGGCGCCTTTCAAGAGCAGACAACATGTACATGGTATAAAAGGAAGTAAATAGAAATACTTTTTTTTTTAATGCAAAGGCAAGTGTAAGAGCAGATCTTTAATGTAGGCAGGTGTCGGACACTGCAGAGTCAAATCTCTAGAATCCTGAACTGGATCTTGATTTTAGAGGGAAACAGTGACAAGACCTTTTAGATGACCTGGTTAAAAATTCACCTGCGGCATTGTGGGTGGCTTATGAGCCAGGGTTAGGGATGGTTTGCAAAGGCTGGAGAAGAGAGCGTTACACCTGATGAGACAGGATGAAATAAAGGCAAGAGTCTAGTAACATTTCTCAGCTGGAAAAGACAAAACAAATCAAGCATTTTACATGTTTTCAGATGATGACCATGAACTGCAACATCCCAAGTTCAAGTCAGGGACCTTTGTTGTATTTCATTCTCCTCCATTTCCTGTAAACTTTACAACCAGTAATAAAAATGCCCTGAAAATACTTCAGAAACTAACTTGTTATCTGCCGTAGAGGAAGCATATACACAGCAAACAGAACAGGACCCAGGACAGAACCTTGGGGGACACCTCAATACAGATTAAATGGCATCGTGCTAACTTCATATTTGTTCGTATTACTTTACATATCTTAAAAGAAAATATGTTGAGAGAACTGCACAGCAACAAAGCAGGATTACCAACCTTCCTGCCTCCCATGGCCCCAGACCAAAGGTTCACCATGAGGCTCCATCATGTAAAGGGGTCCTGAGTGAAATGTTATTTCAGTCTATGAATATTATGCATTTTATTATATAAATTTACATTTATTCCAGTTCAACAACTGAATTACCAACACATACACGATGCACAAGGAATGGGAGAAATGCCTGCAAAGCAAGTTCAAACCTTAGCTCACCTCTCGTCAATTATCTTGAGCTTTCAGGGAGAAGTGCTTTGAGGTGGCTGAAGGACAAGGTCGTAACCCCCATACAAACCCATGCAAACTCTCCCTGTGATCAAATTACCAATGTGACACACAAGAGCCACCTCTGAGGTCGACCTTTCTCTCTCCTCTCACACCCTTCTCTCCCACCTCCCCCTCTAATTGCTAAATGAATCCAGAGGGTCACGGAGACGCACGTGACCACAAACCCAGAGTGGTTTCAGTCCACCACCCTTGTCTCTTTCTCTCACTCCCCTCTTGTGGCTTGGGGGCTGTCACACAGGAAACAACTTGGAGACATTCCCACCTCACCCTCCTCTCTCCCCTCCTGCTCCTTTACATCCTCTGCGATGAGGAATGTCCTCCTGCTGCGATAGTAGCCAAGATGTGGAGCAGGCTCCTGTTTCCTGCCCGCCTGCATCTGTTCCCTCCAGCGCTGATCCCAGATAGAGGCTTCATCGAGCCTGGGAACTGACCGGCTCGAGCTGACAGACGGACAGAGGGGGGAGAAGAGAGGCTCAGCTCTGCCTTCCTCAACGTCCAAGTTCCCAAGACGTTCTATCTTTCCGGAGGCCGTACAGAGGCCGTGGTTGTTAAACTTTAATTAGAGTGTCTTACTTTAGGGGCTCCTTCTCATGCAATCACTGGGAATGATAATGAGGATCAATTTTTCAGTCAGTGGGCAGATGCATGTGATAGCGTGAGTAGAGGGTTAGTTTAAAGACAAATAAATTCCTCACTGGGTCATGGAGTACAAAACAAATACACATTTTTATTGGGATTGTGTATTGTAAAGCAATGTAAGCATTCAGTGCAAATCTTTTCCCTTTCATAAGAAGCATGAGCTCAGGGTCATTCTACAATCAAGCCAGGGATTTCTGATTAAATAAGAAGCTGCTTCTTCACAGACAACACCCCTTCTCCTGCCTCCGTGCCCTCCCTGTGTTATTTTACATAACTGTCTTTATTCCTCCTCCATCTTGCCCCTGCCTGCCTCTTTCTCTGATCCTGCCCTAAACACTTACCCCCTTTACCCCCCCTCTTGCGAGCTCCGGCCTTCCCAAAGGAGTATGTGTTTGTGTGTAAGCAAGAAAACAAGAGCCGTCCCAAAGAGGAGCTGTGATGGAGGCACTTTTCCAAGTCATGTGTCCAGGTGCGGAGAGGATCAGATTCCTGTGATTAGACTTATGGCTTAGTCCCTACAACAACACACCCCCTCCTCATTCAGCGTGGCCTCGTTTGATGTCCCAGTCTACTCGAGCAAGATATTTCATCGTGGACACATAATTAAAGTTAGAAAAATAAGCCGCCCTGACAGCAAAGGTCCTGCCCCCCACCCACCTCCCCACCCCATTTTCCTCTCTCTTCCTTCTCCTCCTCCTCCTCCTCCTCCTCCTCCTCCTCCACTGGGGTTTGCTGCTGCTTTTTCAGGCCCTTCATTCCCTCCCCTTGGACCTTGTAACAATAATAGTGCATTTCCTGCGTACCAATAACAACCACAGGGACAACATGCACCGGACTGGGTGATACAAAACAATACTTTTCAGTGCAATACAACATTCTGCATTCATATCAATTAAGAAGCATTATAAATTAATCAAAGGGGGATTTAAATGTTGCAATTGTATGAGAAGATCCAAGATTCTTACGTTATCAAAAGTGAGCAGCTGCGATTGTGATTATTATTGAAAAGCCAATGAGTTTGTATGGAAAATAAGTTTTGTCTTCTATATTGTCCTGTGTGGTGTAAAAGTGTTGCAGTGACCTTATATGTGTGTGTGATCATTTTTGTGTTTGGGTTATAAGGCTGGATCTGATATGACATTGTTCCTTTCTCAGGATAAATATCAGGTTGTCATATACATATGAATAAAACCAGGAAGTTCCCACATGATGCAAAATGAGAAGATATACCCATTCTACTATATTATGGGACATTGTGGCAGTCCATATGAAAACAAATCCATGCCTTCTGCAAAGTGTCCTCTCTCTTGCACAACACTGAGCGGTTAGTTACGATCAGTTCACATAAGCTGCAATGTCTCTTCCCTTGCAGAAGGGGGCGGTTGTCTCATCTTGGGTTCACCTGCACCTGGAGCGGGTGGCCTCCAGGGCCTTCTGGTGTCTCCGTTTGTTGAACCTTTTGACGTAGTTGTTGCTCCGCAGGAGTCCGTCTCCGGGCTTCAGTTTTCCACTCAGCAGGTTCAGGAGGTCATTGGGAAGGTGGCGCCTCCGGTGGTAGATCTGACCCATTATAATGTATCTGGTCCCTTAGGAAAAAGCAGAGGGAAGGTTAAAGTACCAGGTGGGGAAAAATGTGCACAATCAAGCAATTTTAATGTTTGCACTAAACAAGCTGTTGTTACTGCTTCTGCTGATCTCAGGAAAACAGAATTCCCACATCCCACAAAGGGAAGCTTTGGTGGGAACCTAAAGACTTCAAAATGTATGGGTCTTAAAAAATCTGCTTATGTGTAATATGAATTATCAAACTCTGCACATGTCCCATCATTAATAACTTTCAACTAACTGACAACTAAAACAACTAAAAATAATGTCAATCAGGTATCAGTTAAAGGATATTAGGATATTGTTATAATAACTAGAAAATAATGTAAGTAAGAGACCCACTGTGATTGCTATCAGCCATGAGACCTCGACTTGCACAACAATCCTTTGCAAGGATTCAGACGGTGGCTTGAGTTTTATTCAGTTCAAACTGGCACCCCCCAAACTGAAGGCATTTTGTTTGTCCTAAGAGGCTTTTACGGCGCTGCACTCACCAAGTTTTATATCGGGGCAGGGTTTGCTGCACTTGTATGTGTCCAGGACCAGAAGGCGAACTTTGAAGAAGAAGCTGTCCGGGGTCACGTAGAGACGACTCATTTTGTAGAAGCCGTCACTGCTTACCATCAGTGTAATGAGCCGTATTCCTTTACGCAACACCTCGATGTCGTGCACTATCCCATTGACAGCTGTTTAAACAACATGAAACCCATCAAAGTAAGTTCACATGCTGGAAATTTAAACAATGGCATTGAGGGTACAATGTGGATTTTAATGTGCTTTGTTTACAGGAGTAATTCAACATTTACATGGAAATATGAGAAGATCGGTCCGTAGGGTAGGCTTTATACGGATCTATAGCCTCTCATTGGGTACATACCGAACTCACTGTAGCAGTAATACTCTCTCTCCTCCTTCTCCTTCCTGCACTCGCTCATGCAGAAGGCATCGTGTGTGAAGTCAGACTCTGCAAAGGAGACGACAAGCAGAAGACAGGATGGAGGGATGAGAAGAAGAAAAGAAAGCGACTGTCTGCCGAGCCAGACTCTCTAGAAAGGGACGAGGCTGTCATTACAAAACCCAGGCGTCACATTCCTCTGCAGGCGACTGGAGGAGGTGGTATACGTGTGATGGGGTCACATGAGTCCTACATTTTCTGTCTTAAGTACAATTTCAGAACAGTCTCACTTGCTTTGTGTCAGTATCACGACAGCCACCCACGCACAAGGCGACACGCTGACAGCCAGATTTGAGGGAAGGGGTTATAATTAGTGGCAGGGGATGCTGGGTGAGGAAAAACCATCATCATAGCTCTTTAACTTAGCGTGTGAACTTTGTGAACTCTATATGTTTCCTGGTCTTAATTTCCAAAACAGTGACAAATGTGTCTCCATTTGAAATGTTTTTCGGGCTATTTTTTAAGCCTTTATCAGGCAGGAGACAGTGACAGGGAACGTGGGAAGACAGAGACGGGGGGTGGGGATGACCTGCAACAAAGGTTTTCTTTCTGTTCACAAGCATTTTGGAAAGCGTCTTGTTTTGTCAGCACTGAGGTGAAATCCAGTTTGCATGCTTTTTTATGTTATCTTTGCGTGAAATAGGCAGAAATATTTTTTACATGAGCAAAGGTTAAACCCAATCATTTTTTTCATTCTGCGAGTAATATAAAAACGTTGTGTTTGGTTAAAGTAATTTCTCATTGTGATTGTGTAATATTGAATTGCACAGATTATTAGTGGTAATAAATACTACTGATTTTGAGCATCAAAGATTCTCCCAGCTGGATAAACTCTTGCATAACTTCAATCTTTTGCGTAATCCCAACAATAAGTCTTCAGTCTCAGCAGGGAGTTTGAAAGATGACACTGCTCAAGCACAAAGATCCAGAACATGTGGATGCATCAGTATTAAGACAAAGGTCAGATTTCAAGGTCAGGATACAACAAATCCCTCTATACCTCGCCTCATGATGTCGAACTGGTAGAGCAGGCTGGAGGAGCGCCGGTTGAAGACGACCGGCGGGCGGCTGTTGTTCCGGGTCGCTGCACCGACACCTGACTGATAGAGGCTGGACTTCCCCGGCCGGTTCTCCTCGGGGTCCAGCCGCCGGTTGGGTTGATCTCTCCGCGGAGAGGGCGCCGGTTGGTGCGGCTGAGCCTGAGGCTGTGAATGGGGCGGACCCCTGGGCCTGGAGTTGGGGTGTCCCTCTGCTTCGCTCTGCTGAGGGGGGCTGGTGTTGGACTGGGCGTCCTGGTTGGGCTTCTGCACGGTGCGGTTGGCGGCGGCAGCTGTGGATCCCGCCTGCGGGGCTTTGGGAAGCAGACCGACAGCTTCCACTGCTCGGGTTTTCTCGCTGTTGTGCTCCAGCAGACGGTCACTCTTGGGGCCCTTCTTGCTCTTGTTGTGGGGAGCGTGGTGGCGGGGGGCCAGGTCACTGTGCTTGGGCCAAACAGCTGAGGGCAGAGGATGGAGGGCGAACTTGGACTCGCTGGTCTTGCTGCCTTTCTCCAGGAGCTCGTTGATGGGCAGGGAGGGCTCTTTGACCACCAGCCGGCTCTGGTTGCTCGGAGCTGGATCCACGAAGCTGCTCTGACCCTTCTCTATCAGGCTGTACAGCTCTGAGGGTTAAAAACATTTGCATTCAGCGATTTCATTTAGTAGGTACATTAACGCCATATCAAAGCCCCTTTACTCCCAGAGTTGAGTTAATTTAATGTGAGCTACATATTTGGACCTTCCTTAAAACTTTAGATATTTTCTTCCCTTAGTTTAAATGATAAAATATGACAAATATTTAGACTCATTGACTTGATAAGAATCTATTCCAATATATTAGTTTTTGAAATCAAATAAAGTCAAAAGACAAACCCCCCCAATCCATCAAAGTATGAGATGATTTCAACTCTTACTCACTCAGCTTGTTCTCAATTTATCTAATTTTTTATTGTTTAAAAAAAAACAAAAACTTTCAGCCTACTCCTTAGTATCACCTACACCCCTGCAGGGTTTTTAGAGATGTTTCAGAACAACAGTGATACTTTGCTTGTTACACCCAAAGATAAAGAGTTTAAAAGCAACAGAGCAAAATCCTGAAATTATTAAATT